>NC_143037.1:5021250-5352500 GCF_057628025.1 Oncorhynchus mykiss | reverse complement strand
CAGACAGAATCATAAAGATGGAGGTGACAGATTCAAGAACTATTAGAAGGAAAGACTTGAAAGGTTTTCCGCAGGCTAATGTCAATGTTACCAGAGCTGTTCAAATCACTAATGTAAACATCGCCATATGGCCTTAGCACGCTGGGTTCACTGCACCGTAACACCGTAGCATGCTGGGTTCACTGCACCGTAACACCGTAGCACGCTGGGTTCACTGCACCGTAACACTGTAGCATGCTGGGTTCACTGCACCGTAACACCGTAGCACGCTGGGTTCACTGCACCGTAACACCGTAGTATGCTGGGTTCACTGCACCGTAACACCGTAGCACGCTGGGTTCACTGCACCGTAACACCGTAGCATGCTGGGTTCACTGCACCGTAACACCGTAGCATGCTGGGTTCACTGCACCGTAACACCGTAGCACGCTGGGTTCACTGCACCGTAACACTGTAGCATGCTGGGTTCACTGCACCGTAACACCGTAGCATGCTGGGTTCACTGCACTGTAACACTGTAGCATGCTGGGTTCACTGCACCGTAACATGCTGGGTTCACTGCACCATAACACTATAGCATGCTGGGTTCACTGCACCGTAACATGCTGGGTTCACTGAACCGTAACACTATAGCATGCTGGGTTCACTGCACCGTAACATGCTGGGTTCATTGCACCGTAACACTGTCGCATGCTGGGTTCACTGCACCGTAACACTGTAGCATGCTGGGTTCACTGCACCGTAACACTGTAGCATGCTGGGTTCACTGCACCGTACCACTGTAGCATGCTGGGTTCACTGCACCGTGACATGCTGGGTTCACTGCACCATAACACTGTAGCATGCTGGGTTCACTGCACCGTAACATGCTGGGTTCACTGCACCGTAACACTGTAGCATGCTGGGTTCACTGCACCGTACCACTGTAGCATGCTGGGTTCACTGCACCGTAACACTGTAGCATGCTGGGTTCACTGCACCGTAACATGCTGGGTTCACTGCACCGTAACACTGTAGCATGCTGGGTTCACTGCACCGTAACACTGTAGCACGCTGGGTTCACTGCACCGTAACATGCTGGGTTCACTGCACCGTAACACCGTACCATGCTGGGTTCACTGCACCGTAACACCGTAACATGCTGGGTTCACTGCACCGTAACACTGTAACATGCTGGGTTCACTGCACCGTAACACTGTAGCACGCTGGGTTCACTGCACCGTAACATGCTGGGTTCACTGCACCGTAACACCGTACCATGCTGGGTTCACTGCACCGTAACACTGTAGCATGCTGGGTTCACTGCACCGTACCACTATAGCATGCTGGGCTCACTGCAATCAACCAGTAAAAATCTAGACTGTAGAACACTGGTCAAGCCAAAGCCAAAACACATTCCTGCTATCATAAACCTTGCATGCTTTGGTTTAAATACTATTTGAAATAATTTCCAATACAAATCTGTTCTCGATTGCACTTGCCTGGGACCGCTATAATAGCCACATATCAGAAACTCCAGGCAGACTAAAGCAAACACTAAAAGTATTTGAATGATTTAAAATAGTATCTAAACCCAGGTCTGCCCGTCACAAGCCTCTACCTACCAAGTACCTTCATAGTGAGACAAGAGTTAGCTGTCCTCCAGATCACAACAAAGTGTCTCGAAGTGAGACTACGCTACCTCAGGGACGCAATCAAGCCTAGTCCTGGACTGAACATGCAGGCTCTTTCATATAGTAACAAGTAGACACCGGACTTCACTATTACACTATTACAATAACATAAACAACAGATACAGGTTGAGAGAGTGAAGGAATCTGCGTTCCAATAAGAGTTCAACACAGAGTTCCATCCATAAGAGCATCAAAGAAGACCAGACACTTGATTGTTGGTATTTTTTGCATTCTGTACCTCAAAAACATCCTAATGTCACGTTATCATGGCTGAAGAATTGATTCTTTCCACGAGGATAAATGGCGCTCAGCGCTCAACAAGTCATCTGGTGAATTATAATTCATCCAGCGAGCCATGCTGTTTATTTTCACGTTGTTATGGTTACAGTACATAAACAGATAGTAGGACACAATCCCTAGAAAATCTCTGCTAATACAGGATTACAGTGAGGCTCTTTTTTTTTTAATCCCATATTTTTTTATACAGGATTTTGTTCTTCAACCATCTGGAAGACAGACAGAGATTTAGCACCAGGCCCAGAATGCAGTGTAGACTACTACACTGTGACAGACTAATTAACAGAGTGAATACTAACATGTAACATCCAACACTTCACAATAAGAAGCCTTATTACCATAAATGACAATACTTGTTAATTATCTGAAGGGATAACGTTGAACGGTAACCATGGATCACCGTGAGTTTACATCTGCCACTATTACGCCTTACCAGAGGTGTGTGGACTCGAGTCACATGATTTGGACTCGAGTCACATGACTTGGACTCGAGTCACATGACTTGGACCCGAGTCACATGACTTGGACCCGAGTCACATGACTTGGTCCCACCTCTGTACCTTACTACAGTCTGAGTTGTTGACTATTAAAAATCTGTCGAACGTTTTGGCAAAATGTAGATTTCTGCCTAAATAGACATACCCAAGCGTAATTATTTTTCACAAGATGGCCTTAAACAGTAACTAGTAATGGTGCATAGTTCTAGAAAGGTCTGGAGCTCACATTTCTGGCAAAATAAATTGTCATTCATTTCTGAGGTGTTGTAACGATGTGCGCTGAGAGTCGGGAAGCAAGTTCAGGGAGCGAATCATTTAATAAATAAACAAACAAACAAAACACGACACATGAACAACGACATGAAACAGAAACGATGACACCTGGGGAAGGAACCAAAGGAAGTGACATATATAGGGTAGGAACTAAAGGGAGTGACATATATAGGGAAGGAACCAAAGGGAGTGACATATATAGGGCAGGAACCAAAGGGAGTGACATATATAGGGAAGGAACCAAAGGGAGAGACATATATAGGGAAGGAACCAAAGGGAGTGACATATATAGGGAAGGAACCAAAGGGAGTGACATATATAGGGAAGGAACCAAAGGAAGTGACATATATAGGGTAGGAACTAAAGGGAGTGACATATATAGGGCAGGAACCAAAGGGAGTGACATATATAGGGAAGGAACCAAAGGGAGAGACATATATAGGGAAGGAACCAAAGGAAGTGACATATATAGGGAAGGAACCAAAAGGAGTGACATATCAAATCAAATCAAATGTATTTATATAGCCCTAGTTAAGATGGCGCCGGAGAACAAGACTGACGTTTTATGTATTCCCAACCAAATGTTTTTTTTTTTTCTTTGCGTTGTTCGTAACTTGTTTTTTAGCTTATTTTGTACGTAATGCTGCTGCTACCGTCTCGAAAATAACTTCTGGAAAAAATGGGCCAGAGGGCGGGCTGCCTTCTGAGGAATAGTAGGCGATCGAACAAATCTCCACTTCCTTCCATTCTGCTAGCAAACGTGCAATCTTTGGAATATAAAATCGATGACCTACGCGGAAGATTAAACTACCAATGGGACATTCAAAACTGTAATATCTTATGCTCATGCTTTAAGGAGTCGTGGCTGAACGACGACATTATCATACGCTGTACCGGCAGAATAGAACTGCGGCGTCTGGAAAGACAAGGGACGGCGGACTCTGTATTTCTGAAAATAACAGCTGGCGCATGATATCTAAGGAAGTCTCAAGGTTTTTCTCACCTGAGGTAGAGTATCTCATGATAAGCTATAGACCATACTATTTACCTAGAGAGTTTTCATCTGTATTCTTCTTAGCTGTCGACATACTGCCACAGACTGATGCACTAAGACCGCACTGAATGAGGTGTATTCCACCATAAGCAAACAAGAAAACGCTCAACCAGAGGCGGTGCTCCTAGTAGCCGGGGACTTCAATGTAGGGAAACTTAAATCCGTCTTACCAAATTTCTATCAGCACGTTAAATGTACAACCAGAGGGACTACCTTTACTCAGCCCTTTCTCACCCGGATGAAAGGAACACCTATATGAGAATGCTATTCATTGACGATAGCTCAGCGTTCAACACCATAGTGCCCTCAAAGTTAATCAATAAGCTAAGGACCCTGGGACTAAACATCTCCCTCTGCAACTGGATCCTGGACTTCCCCAGGTGGTAAGGGTAGATAACAACACATCCGCCGAGCTGATCCTCAACACAGGGGCCCCTCAGGGTTGTGTGCTCAGTCCCCTCCTGTACTCTCTGTTCACTCATGACTGCACAACCAGGTACGACTCCAACACCATCATTAAGTTTGCTGATTCCACAGCAGTGGTAGGCCTGATCATCGACAACGATGAGACAGCCTGTAAGGACGAGGTCAGAGACCTGGCCGTGTTGCCAGGACAAAAACCTCTCTCTCACTCAACATGATCAAGAGGCTTCTAAACAGCTTCTTCCCCCAAGCCATACCATAACACTCCTGAACATCTAATCAAATGGCCACCCAGACTATTTGCATTGCCCCCCCCCCCCCCCACCCTTTTACACCGCTACTACTCTCCGTTGTTATCATCTGTGCATCGTCACTTTAAAAAATATATATATATTTAACCTTTATTTAACTAGGGAAGTCAGTTAAAAACAAATTCTTATTTTCAATGACGGCCTAGGAACAGTGGGTTAACTGCCTTGGTCAGGGGTAGAATGACAGATTTTTACCTTGTCAGCTCGGGGATTCGATCGAGCAACCTTTCGGTTCTGAGTCCAATACTCTAACCACTAGGCTACCTGCCGCCTCTACACTCTAACCACTAGGCTACCCTGCCGCCTCTACACTCTAACCACTAGGCTACCTGCCGCCCCTACACTCTAACCACTAGGCTACCTGCCGTCCCTACACTCTAACCACTAGGCTACCTGCCGCCCCTACACTCTAACCACTAGGCTACCTGCCGCCCCTACACTCTAACCACTAGGCTACCTGCCGCCCCTACACTCTAACCACTAGGCTACCTGCCGCCCCTACACTCTAACCACTAGGCTACCTGCCGCCCCTACACTCTAACCACTAGGCTACCTGCCGCCCCTACACTCTAACCACTAGGCTACCTGCCGTCCCTACACTCTAACCACTAGGCTACCTGCCGCCTCTACACTCTAACCACTAGGCTACCTGCCGTCCCTACACTCTAACCACTAGGCTACCTGCCGCCTCTACACTCTAACCACTAGGCTACCTGCCGCCTCTACACTCTAACCACTAGGCTACCTGCCGCCTCTACACTCTAACCACTAGGCTACCTGCCGCCTCTACACTCTAACCACTAGGCTACCTGCCGCCTCTACACTCTAACCACTAGGCTACCTGCCGCCTCTACACTCTAACCACTAGGCTACCTGCCGCCTCTACACTCTAACCACTAGGCTACCTGCCGTCCCTACACTCTAACCACTAGGCTACCTCCGCCTCTACACTCTAACCACTAGGCTACCTGCCGCCCCGAAATGTAATAATGTCACATCTGTTTCTTCTACACCCCCTAGTGGACATCCGGTGTATCTTTGACCTGCAGCCATTCCCCCAGTTCTCTCTCTCTCTCTCTCTCTCTCTCCCTCTCCCTCTCCCTCTCCCTGTCCCTCTCCCTCCCCCCCTCCCCCTCCCTCTCCCTCTCCCTCTCCCTCTCCCTCTCCCTCTCCCTCTCCCTGTCCCTCTCCCTCTCCCTCTCTCTCTCTCTCTCCCTCCCCCTCTCCCTCTCCCTCTCCCTCTCCCTCCCCCTCTCCCTCTCCCTCTCCCTCTCCCTCTCCCTCTCCCTCTCCCTCTGTGTGGTTGGAGACAGGTGTGCTGGAGTCAGAGCAGTTCCCCACCAGCTGCAACCTGTTCCATAATCAAGACCTCTACAAATACTCAGCCCTGCTACTTCCACTCTGCCAGATCGTAATCTCCGTTCAGTCAGTCATACTGCTATCTATTTGTTATTATTTAAGATCCTGTATCCTGCTGGGCCTGTTTAGTTGCCTGACGTTGTTTCTCCTCTCACTGCAGTTTTACCGCTCTGACTCTGGTTCCTGTCTCCTGTTCCACGTCTCACCACCCTGCTACCCTGTTCTGGATTCAACTCATCATCACTCCCTTGGATTCGCCTCCCAGACCTGTTTACTCTGTCCCAACCCAGCTCACTCCAACCTCAGCTCTCTACATCTGGTTTCCTACAACTCATCCGAGCTTCCCTGGATCTGCACTTCATCTCTCCCTGTGTTACAATAAATATCTTGGTTCATTCATCCCTGTTTCCTGGTCAGGGTCCCCTGTGCTGCTCCGCTTAACAAATAACTCTACCTACATGTACATATTACCTCAATTAACCAGTGCCCCCGGACATTGTCTCTGTACCAGTACCCCCCTGTATATAGTCTCGCTATTGTTATTTCACTGCTGCTCTTTAATTACTTTTTACTTTTATTTCTTATTCGTATTTTTATTTTATTTTTACAATTTTGAACTGCATTGTCGGATAAGGGCTTTTAAGTAAGCATTTCACTGTAAGATCTACACCTGTTGTATTCGGCGCAATTGGATTTGATTTTTTAATAGGCCAGGAAATGTGACACATCACTCTCTATGCAAATGTGGGGTGTGAAACCTGACACTTCAAGTCATCTCTGCTGACAGACTGGTAGCAGAGAGCAAACAGATGGGCCTTTCTGACATTATAAGGCACGGAACCCCGCAATGTTCACAGAGCACAAAAATATCAGTCAGAACCGGTCCAGAACCGCTCAATGTCCCCTAAACAGGGGACTTAACATCTAAGAGGGTAACATTGTATAAATAATAATTGAATAATGTCAGTCATAGGACTGGGAACTTACCCGCTAATTGTCTGTCCTGGGGTCTCTTTTTCATGGGCTGGTTGCTCCTCTGTCTGCTCCTTTTTCTGTCTTACTGGGGTAGCTTCCTCTGCCTGATCCAGTAGGGTAGGGGTCTCTGCCTGACCCAGTGGGGTAGGGGTCTCTGCCTGACCCAGTAGGGTAGGGGTCTCTGCCTGACCCAGTGGAGTAAGGGTCTCTGCCTGACCCAGTGAGGTAGGGGTCTCTGCCTGACCCAGTGGGCTAGAGGTCTCTGCCGAACCCAGTAGTGTAGGAGTCTCTGCCTGACGCAGTAGGGTAGGGGTCTCTGCCTGACCCAGTGGGGTAGGGGTCTCTGCCTGACCCAGTGGTGTAGGGGTCTCTGCCTGACCCAGTAGGGTAGGGGTCTCTGCCTGACCCAGTGGTGTAGGGGTCTCTGCCTGACCCAGTAGTGTAGGGGTCTCTGCCTGACCCAGTAGTGTAGGGGTCTCTGCCTGACCCAGTAGTGTAGGGGTCTCTGCCTGACCCAGTAGTGTAGGGGTCTCTGCCTGATCCAGTGGGGTAGGGGTCTCTGCCTGATCCAGTGGGGTAGGGGTCTCTGCCTGATCCAGTGGGGTAGGGGTCTCTGCCTGATCCAGTGGGGTAGGGGTCTCTGCCTGATCCAGTGGGGTAGGGGTCTCTGCCTGATCCAGTGGGGTAGGGGTCTCTGCCTGATCCAGTGGAGAAGGGGTCTCTGCCTGATCCAGTGGGGTAGGGGTCTCTGCCTGATCCAGTAGGGTAGGGGTCTCTGCCTGATCCAGTGGGGTAGGGGTCTCTGCCTGACCCAGTAGTGTAGGGGTCTCTGCCTGACCCAGTAGGGTAGTGGTCTCTGCCTGACCCAGTGGTGTAGGGGTCTCTGCCTGACCCAGTAGTGTAGGGGTCTCTGCCTGACCCAGTGAGGTAAGGGTCTCTGCCTGACCCAGTGGGGTAGGGGTCTCTGCCTGACCCAGTGGGGTAGGGGTCTCTGCCAGACCCAGTGGGGTAAGGGTCTCTGCCTGACCAAGTAGTGTAGGGGTCTCTGCCTGACCCAGTGGTGTAGGGGTCTCTGCCTGACCCAGTAGTGTAGGGGTCTCTGCCTGACCCAGTGGGGTAAGGGTCTCTGCCTGACCCAGTGGGGTAGGGGTCTCTGCCAGACCCAATGGTGTAGGGGTCTCTTCAGAGAGGGATTGGAACTCTGCCACAGGAGACACCAGAGGCTCCAAAGGCTGGAAGCTTCTGTAGAGAGTTAGAGGGTTTGGAATGAGAGAGAGGTACATTGAAGTCGTTAGCAAAGACGTATACACAGAGTGACAGGTAACAAATGTCCTGTCCGCTATCGTCTGTGTGTATGCATTTACTGTATTTGTTGTGGTTTTTCCCCCTTTCCCTCTGTTTCAAAGCAACAGCTGTGTTCCACCGAGGGGGGAGAGGGGGAAGGGGGGGGGGGAGAATAGCTTCATTCTCTTCTCAAAGGACAGGAGTGATGTCACTGCCGATGTCATCTCGTCAAATATAATAGTACTACAGTTCTCTCCACTGACCTCTGTTATAAAAGTCTACCGCAGAGGATTTGTGTCCAAAATGTCATCCCTATTCGAGGAGTGCACCGCTTCTAACCAGAGTCCTATGGGTCCACATTCCCTATCTAGTGCACTACTTTAGACCAGGGCCCGTTATGAATAGGGTGCCATTGGATACACATCCAGAGTCAGACAACACCCAGACAGTCATGCTATGTTGTTTACTTCCTCATTCATATTTTTTGTGTCCCAAATGGGTCCACATTCCCTATCTAGTGCACTACTTTAGACCAGAGTCCTATGGGTCCACATTCCCTATCTAGTGCACTACTTTAGACCAGAGTCCTATGGGTCCACATTCCCTATCTAGTGCACTACTTTAGACCAGAGTCCTATGGGTCCACATTCCCTATCTAGTGCACTACTTTAGACCAGAGTCCTATGGGTCCACATTCCCTATCTAGTGCACTACTTTAGACCAGAGTCCTATGGGTCCACATTCCCTATCTAGTGCACTACTTTAGACCAGAGTCCCATGGGTCCATATTCCCTATCTAGTGCACTACTTTAGACCAGAGTCCCATGGGTCCATATTCCCTATCTAGTGCACTACTTTGTTCTCTGTCACAACTAATGTACATATTA
Organism: Oncorhynchus mykiss; assembly: GCF_057628025.1. NCBI lineage: Eukaryota > Metazoa > Chordata > Actinopteri > Salmoniformes > Salmonidae > Oncorhynchus > Oncorhynchus mykiss. The sequence goes on along the minus strand of NC_143037.1, from coordinate 5,343,467 downwards.
CTGTTCTCTGTCACAACTAATGTACATATTACTGTTCTCTGTCACAACTAATGTACATATTACTGTTCTCTGTCACAACTAATGTACGTATTACTGTTCTCTGTCACAACTAATGTACGTATTACTGTTCTCTGTCACAACTAATGTACGTATGTATTACTGTTCTCTGTGTCATAGGCAGCTAGAAATAGATTACGTTCGGGATTCTCTACATGTGTACCGATGAAGAAACATGGTGACAATTTGATGTTTTGTTGATACTCTACACTCTTTGCTATGAAGTATAGGCTGTGTTCTTCCTCTGTGGAAGGTCACGGATGTCTTGTAAAACGAGGAGAGAAATAGAGGAGAGAAATAGTTCAGACAGGCATGTTGATGCATTGTGGGATTGAAGAACACATGATTACTTAGGGTGACCTTTCCTATATCCAATGTCACACAGTGATATGTTCTACATGGTATTAGCCTGGAATTAAACCCGGGTCTGTAGTGACACCTCTAGCACTGAGATGCAGTGCCTCAGACCACTGAACCAGGGTCTGTAGTGACACCTCTACCACTGAGATGCAGTGCCTCAGACCTCCGAACCAGGGTCTGTAGTGACACCTCTACCACTGAGATGCAGTGCCTCAGACCTCTGAACCAGGGTCTGTAGTGACACCTCTACCACTGAGATGCAGTGCCTCAGACCTCCGAACCAGGGTCTGTAGTGACGCCCCTCTGAACCAGGGTCTGTAGTGACACCTCTACCACTGAGATGCAGTGCCTCAGACCTCCGAACCAGGGTCTGTAGTGACGCCCCTCTGAACCAGGGTCTGTAGTGACAACTCTAGCACTGAGATGCAGTGCCTCAGACCTCTGAACCAGGGTCTGTAGTGACACCTCTACCACTGAGATGCAGTGCCTCAGACCTCCGAACCAGGGTCTGTAGTGACACCTCTACCACTGAGATGCAGTGCCTCAGACCTCTGAACCAGGGTCTGTAGTGACACCTCTACCACTGAGATGCAGTGCCTCAGACCACTGAACCAGGGTCTGTAGTGACACCTCTACCACTGAGATGCAGTGCCTCAGACCTCTGAACCAGGGTCTGTAGTGACACCTCTAGCACTGAGATGCAGTGCCTCAGACCTCTGAACCAGGGTCTGTAGTGACACCTCTACCACTGAGATGCAGTGCCTCAGACCTCTGAACCAGGGTCTGTAGTGACACCTCTAGCACTGAGATGCAGTGCCTCAGACCTCTGAACCAGGGTCTGTAGTGACACCTCTACCACTGAGATGCAGTGCCTCAGACCTCTGAACCAGGGTCTGTAGTGACACCTCTACCACTGAGATGCAGTGCCTCAGACCTCTGAACCAGGGTCTGTAGTGACACCTCTAGCACTGAGATGCCGTGTCTCAGACCTCTGAGCAACTCAAGAGCTCCTCTCATCAAAGTTTCAAACACATAGTGTAGGTGGGGTTTCTGCAGTATGTAATGCAACTGAATGATCGTTGCAATACATTATGTGAGAACGGATGTTTTACCATCACCTGTGTTCTAGTAGTATATTGTAAAAGACACAAGGTTGTTTTTGTATTTCAAAATACGAGAACAAACAAACAAAAAAAATGGCGGCCAACAACATCACAGAGATTGTGTGATGTATCGCTGGTTTGGTCATAACACATAAACAGGCTTGGTCTTGTCCTTTCGGATCCCATTACCCAGAAACCACATTTCTGAATAAACCATTCATTCTATAGAGGGCTTAAAAGAGAGTTATGGGTCGTGATAACATGAATTTAATGAGCTGGAACTATATCTCCCTGACGACGCGGTTTCTCCCTGACAGCATGGCATCTCCCTGACGATGCGGTATCTCCCTGACGACGCGGTTTCTCCCTGACAGCATGGCATCTCCCTGACGATGCGGTATCTCCCTGACGACGCGGTTTCTCCCTGACAGCATGGCATCTCCCTGACGACGTGGTATCTCCCCGACGACGGGGTTTCTCCCTGACAGCATGGCATCTCCCTGACGACGTGGTATCTCCCCGACGACGCGGTTTCTCCCTGACAGCATGGCATCTCCCTGACGACGCGGTATCTCCCTGATGACGCGGTATCTCCCTGACAGCATGGCATCTCCCTGACGACGTGGTATCTCCCCGACGACGGGGTTTCTCCCTGACAGCATGGCATCTCCCTGACGACGCGGTATCTCCCTGACGACGCGGTATCTCCCTGACAGCATGGCATCTCCCTGACGACGCGGTATCTCCCTGACGACGCGGTATCTCCCTGACAGCATGGCATCTCCCTGACGACGCGGTATCTCACTGACGGCCTGATATCTCCCTGACAGCATGGTATCTCCTTGCAGTGTGGTATCTCCCTCTAACCAACGGTATGTCCCTGACGGCGTGTTGTAACAACAGAAAACAATGCAATAAACACAAACACTCACTAGTCAACACGCACACGCACACACACACACACACACACACACACACACACACACAGTCTGTGTACAGTGAGGAGTGCAATACCTGCGTTCTGTAGTTTTCTCAAAGGACTCCGCTGTGTTCTGTTGGTGGGACTGTGAGAGGGAGGCTGCATGAGATCTGAGAGCAGCCAACCAGTCTACCTCTGGTTCTGCCTGTTCTGGTTCTGTCTGGTTCTGCCAGACTGACATCTCTGTCTGTTCTGTGGCAGGACCAGTAACTGATTTTTCAGTCTGTTCTGTGGCAGGACCAGTCTGTTCTGTGGCAGGACCAGTCTGTTCTGTGGTAGGACCAGTCTGTTCTGTGGTAGGACCAGTAACTGATTTTTCAGTCTGTTCTGTGGCAGGACCAGTCTGTTCTGTGGCAGGACCCGTCTGTTCTGTGGTAGGACCAGTCTGTTCTGTGGTAGGACCAGTCTGTTCTGTGGCAGGACCAGTCTGTTCTGTGGCAGGACCAGTCTGTTCTGTGGTAGGACCAGTCCGTTCTGTGGTAGGACCAGTCTGTTCTGTGGCAGGACCAGTCCGTTCTGTGGTAGGACCAGTCCGTTCTGTGGTAGGACCAGTCCGTTCTGTGGCAGGACCAGTCCGTTCTGTGGCAGGACCAGTCCGTTCTGTGGCAGGACCAGTCTGTTCTGTGGCAGGACCAGTCTGTTCTGTGGCAGGACCAGTCCGTTCTGTGGCAGGACCAGTCTGTTCTGTGGCAGGACCAGTCCGTTCTGTGGCAGGACCAGTCTGTTCTGTGGCATCCTGTGGAACTGCATCACCCTCTGCTAAGAGCCTCTGTTTTTCCTCCTTCTCTTTCTTCCTGTTCAAGGCCTCAATATCCTCCTCCGCGGCCTCTCTCTCTGAGTCAGCCAGTTGTACTACTGTGGGGCTTTGTGTGGTTGTTGTTGATATTGTTGTGCTGGAGTCCTTCTGGACCACACGAGGATCAGGATCGACATTGAGACCGGGACTTTCTCGAGTACCACGGACGTTTCTGTTTATTACCGCGTCATAAACTGAACATGGTTCAACTGCCTTGTATTCTGCATCCTGTACATCCTGTACCTGAACAGGGTGAGTGTCAGCCACTACGACAGGAGTGTCCGTGACCTGGTCTGGGGTCAGTTTGACAGGGACAGTCATTTTGGTCTGGTGGTCTGAGGCGGGGTTAGGTTTGGCCCCCATGTCTGGATTATGTGGTATGACCTCCTCCTTGTGAACCCCATGCCCCTCGGTGCTGACTCTTCCCTGTGAAGAAGACGACGATGATGATGAGGCAGGAGATTCCAGCGGTGTGGTTTCATCTTGGTGTGAATCCGTTCCGACGGGGGCTGCAGTGTTCTCTGTTTCGCTGCGTCGATCTTGACGAGTCGGTGTTATAACACCCGTTCTCTGACTCTCAGCCTCAACATTCTCCTCATCCGTCTCCGACAGACCTTTTGACTTGAGCTCTGAGCGGTTTGAATCCGGCAGGACATGGACTTCTCCGGGACCAGTGTTTTGGATTTCACCTGTCGTCTCTTCACTACCATCAGGGACTTTTACCACAGTCCCTGTGTTGCTGTCTCTCTCCACATCCCCACTACCCCAGTCTAAAAACAATCGATTGTGACTATGAGAAGGCATATTGACTCCTTCGCGACTAAGGTTGAAGCTATGAAAAGGGATACTGACTCCATAGTCCCTAACAGGAGAAGTCATTTTCCCCACTCCCTCCCCTGTGTCCGGACCTCTCTCTCTGTCGATGACATCATAGTTGCATTCACCTGACTTGCCGTTCTCTTCCTGACCGCCCAGGGTCCTCTCCGCTCCCTGTGTTACCCCCGGCAACAGTGTTGAAGCTGTGAGGGACTCGGTGCGTTTGTTGTTGTCTGATTCTCCTCCTCCATCACGTCTAATTAAACGACCACATGATAAGTCCTCTGAGGCAGTACTGGATCCTGGCCTTTCCTGCTGCTGTCCTTGTTCCTGTTGCCGAGCAAAACGGTTCAGACGAATCACTGAATCTGATTGGTTAAGGGCTGCATTTTCAGTCGAATCGGGTACAAAGGGGTCTCTAGTCTCTTCGCAGGGCTCCTGTGTCTTCACTGTTGCTGGCACCGGCAGCGTGGGGTAGAGACTTTGTTCTAACGCAGAGGGAGAGGATAAATAGCTACAGTCTCCACTGGAACAAAGCTCATCCTTAGACGAGCCAAAAGGAGCCAGGCTGGGGTCAGATGAGGTAATGTCCTCTCCTTTACCTGTTCTGACACTCTTTCTTCCTGTTTTCTCCACAGCGTTAACTGTTTGTGCACTCCCCGCGTTGTCTCCCCGCACATCACCACCACGCCAATCTAAAAAGAAACGGTTATGAGAAGGCCTATTGGCTCCGATGTCTGTTATTTCACTCCTCGCATCTCTCTCCTCATGGAGAGCTACTATTTGTGATTCTGTCAGTGTTTGTGTCTGCTCCTGTTCCAAATGCTGATATCCGGTCTCTCTGATTGGCTCTCCTGCTTTCTTATCAGTCCCAATACTCTGCCGTTGTGTACTTGTCTGATTCCATTTTCCTTTCTGCTTGTCCTCCTCTATTTCCTGTTGATTATCCACTGTTTGTTTTTCCTCTTGAGAGAGATTCTCATCCCCCTTTTTATGTTCTTCCTCTGCTTCCTTCTCTTCTGTTTCCTTCTCCTCTGCTTCCTTCCCCTCTGCTTCCTTCCCCTCTGCTTCCTTCCCCTCTGCTTCCTTCCCCTCTGCTTCCTTCTCCTCTGTTTCCTTCTCATAATTTTGTCTCCTCTCTTCCTTCCTTTCCTCGGTTCTCTTTTGTTTCATGTTGTCCCCATGTTTGTCCTCTGTGTTTACATTGAGAGGCTGGCTGCTTATTGGCTGCTCAGCACTGAGTGGTGGGCTGACATGTATGATGTCATCTTTAATGGACAAACCCACACCGATGACCTCATCATTAATGGATGCGGCGCCACTGAATAGATTAACCCTAAGAGGCTCTTCTACCTTGGGCTCAGGAATGGTGTTATCAGATCCAGCTGTTGATACTGTTGTGGTCTGAGGCTGAGAGGGTGATTTAGAGATGGGGATTTTTTCCGGAAGCTTCTCACTAAACTCCTCTTTAACCTTTTCAGCCAGTGACCCTTTGTCAACACTGCTGCCAGTCTCATGCACTTCCTCTTCCTCCCTGTGTCTCAGATAATCTCTATACTCTGAATCCAGTATTGCAGATGCTGCCTGTGTCACTTCCTGTATCACATGATCAGGGAGTGGTGTCATTTCCCCTGTCACATGATCAGGAAGTTCGATGATGTCATAGTGACTCAGCATGGGACCTGGGTGCTTCAGTATCACTATTGGCCCAATGCTATCAGATTGATCCCTCAGTATAGGAGAGCACAGGTCAAAGACTGTTACCTTTGGAATACTGGCCTCAGTCACTGTCTTAACTTCAGCCTCAGCTCCAGCCACGGTAGTTGCCTCATCTTCAACCTCAGCTCCAGCCACCGTCGTTGTCTCATCTTCAACCTCAGCTCCAGCCACAGTCGTTGCCTCATCTTCAGCCTTAGCCAAATCCAAAGAAGGGAAGTCTGTACTCTGAGGCCCCTCTCTACCCTTCATAGGATCTGAAGGGGATTGGTTAGGGACATTCATCTCTGGAATACGAAGCCCAGTCTCTAGCACAACTTCGGTCCCGGCTCCATCCTCAAGTCTGTCCCCAGCCATAGCGTAAGCCACAGAGGAAGGGTCTCTAGAACATTGTGGAGTCTGTGGCGGCCTCTCTCTGGTCTCCATATGATCTGTGACAGGAAGGTCATGGTGAATTGATTGGTCTGATTGGTCTAATTGGCTTGTGGGCTGATCAGCCTGAATGGTGGGCTGGTCCTCATCCGGTTTTGTCTGCAGCATCCTAGTGACTACTACAGCCGTGGTGTTGGTCAAGGTCACATCTCCAGAGGGGTTTGATCTCGATCCACCGTCTGGCTGGATAGAGAGGGAACCTTCACTGGGCACTGCACACAGACACTGGGCACTGCACACAGGTCCAGCAGAGGTGAAGGCATCTTCAAAAAAAAACTGGAAAACAGATTCACTGGATGTGGTGGTGAGATGCTTCTGAGCAGGGGATGGTGTGAGGGATGAAGAAGAAGGAGGAGGAGGAGGAAGTTTGAAATCCACCTGTTCTGAGTCTGGGACTGGGACTGGGTCTGGGTCAGCTGCATTAAGAGTAGATATAGGAGCGGAGTCCTGACGTCTTTTACTATCGTCTTTGACTACTAATGCTCCAGAATCTCCATGTGGGGTCTCTGGAAGCCCTGTCCTAGCTAACAGGCACGATTCTACTTTTCCTCTATCTTGTCCATACTTATTCTGTCCCTCCTTCTCTCCTCTCTCCTTCTCTCCTTCCTCTGACCCCTTCCCAGACTCTGACACCTTCCCAGAGTCTTTGACATCTCTTCCTGGTTGGGACTTCCGCTGAGGCTCCTCCTGGAAGTCAAGTGGGTTCAGTGTTGGAAGAGCATCCCCAGCTAGAGCCGCTTGTGGTGGGCTTACGGCTGGTGGTGGTGGGATCTCTGGCTTCTTGGAGCTGAGGAAGTCATGGGAAGTGAAACTGGATTCAGTCACTGGGTGGTGAAGGTTCTCGTGTATCTTCAGTGGAGGCAGGGAGGCACAGTCCAGTCCAGTAGCTGGTTGGGAGACAAAGACATCATTGAGGCCTATAGAAGAGCTATCATCAGCTTTCACCGTATCTTTGAAAAATAGTTTCCTGTTGTCCCCTACATTGCCCATCCGAGCCAGCTGGAACACCTCAACTCCAGCCATGGTGGGGCCTTCCACTACACCACTGCCAAAGCCTTGAGACTGAGGCTGTACTGAACTGAGGAGTGTAGCTTCACTCTCGGTGCTGGTGTGGTCGATACGGACCGGTTGATCGTAGCTCAAAACTGTAGCCGAGCTCTGCTGTGTCTGAAAAACCAGCGGAGGCTGAGGTGAGATAAAAGAGAAGGCAGACGGAGGATCCTTCCCTGTCTCTCTCCCGGTGTCTGAGAGGAAGGCTTCTCTTATTTCTCCTGGGACAGGTCCTAAAGTTCCTCCTTTCTCTTCTGGATCCTCCTTTCTCTCCCGGCTCTGTTTGAGACAAACCCTGTCCTCAGTCTCTGTGCCTCCCTTTATGTTTCTTCTGGAGCCCTGTGACTGTGTCTCAGAGTGGTCTTTAAGACCTAGGACAGGTCCTGTGGGCACCCTTCCTCCTTTCTCCTCTAGTTCTGGATTCAGGCTGTGTTTGAAATGAGACGACTCCTCTGTCTCTGTACCTCTGTTCTCTTCTGACTTCAGACTCTGTTCAAGACAAAGTTTGTCGTCTCCTGACTCCTTGGTCTCTGTGCCCCTCTTTGTGTTGTTGCTGTCCCGGGTCTCCTCGTGCTCAGCAGAGTGAAAGGGAGGGAGGAGAGATGAAAGGAGAGCTAAATCTCTGTTTTCTGTCTGCCGGAAGGGCTGAGAGACAGAGAGACTGCCTTGTTCTTGTTTACCAGAGGTGCTGAGCTGAGACTGAAGAGATGAGAAAGCTGAATCTCTGTTGCCCTGTTGCTGTACTGGTGGAAAGAGAGAGAGACAGACCTGATCAGCAGAGATGATGATGCTGCTGCTGGCAGATGTGAAGGTGGTCGAGGAGGCTGCGATAAGCTCAGCCCCCCAACAGCACTGCGACGGTGGTAATGAGTCGACAGGAACAGGAACGGCAGCGGTGGTAGAGTCAGGGGGCTGACACGTCTCACTCTCAGCTGATGACACCCTGCTAGCTGTGGGGCCCGTCGCTGTCGGATGGCTCAATGAAACCTGCTCTCTGGCAGCAGCTTCCCCTCCTCTCCCTCCTCTCTGTTCTCTGCCCTCCTTTCCTCCTCCTCCTCTTTTCCCCTCCTCTCCCTCCTTTCCCCCTCTCTCCAATCCGGTGGCAGTAGCAGTGTTGTTGTCTTCCTGGCAGTGACGTCCAGTGATTTCCCAGAGGGGAAAAGGAGAGGTATCAGATACGTTGTGGACTTCTGTCCGGTGTCCAGACTCTTCTTCTTTCTCCCCCTTCTTCTCTCTCTCCGTGGCTGGAGAGAGTGTGCTGGTCCCTGGGGTGCCGCTGACGGGCGTCCCCCCTCCCGTCTCTTCACTCTCCGGTGAGTTGTGAGGCACAGCGTTATTGCTGCAGTGCTGGTCAGACGCTGATACAACCCTCGTCTCTGTCTTTGTATCCTCAACAGGGAGTGCAGGTGAGCCTTCTATCCCCGTGTCGATTGAAGAGACCTGGGTGTGTCTGCACGCCGGGTGGAGAGGAGCTGTTTCTCCTGCAGAGCACTTCAACAGACTCTCCTCTATCCCCTCTAAACCTCTTCCTCTGTCTCCTAGTGCCACAGACTCTGTCTCTGCTGTTACTGCCGTGTCTCTCTCCAGCCAATCGAGCTGCCTGTTTTTCCCCTCTCCCTCGCATTCGATCATTTCTGGCATCGTGGGTGTTGTCATGGGCAACGCGTTGCCAGCGGCAGCAGTGGCCACTACTGAAGGCTCTTCAAGGGCGCTCTTCTTCCTCTCCCCCTCCTCCTCCCTCGCCTCCTCTCCTATACAGGCTCGGTTCTGAATCTGAGTGTGTGTTTCTCTCTGGTCCAGTGTGTGTGTGTTAGTCTGGTTCAGTGTGTGTGTGTTAGTCTGGTTCAGTGTGTGTGTGTTAGTCTGGTTCAGTGTGTGTGTGTTAGTCTGGTCCAGTGTGTGTGTGTTAGTCTGGTTCAGTGTGTGTGTGTTAGTCTGGTCCAGTGTGTGTGTGTTAGTCTGGTCCAGTGTGTGTGTGTTTTCTCCACAATTTACAGAGAATACATGGTCTTCCTGTGTTGTTCTATCCGATCTCTGATCAGAAACACGGGCAGAGGTTGAGCTGACGTTACGACGCAGATCAATAACTGTGGTCTGGACAGATGTATTCCTGTCATTATCATTAACCCTTCCTGTTGCATTGTGGTTCCGGTCTGGGGTTTGAGAGAAGGAACCACCTGTCTGGCGGTGGTCTGCAGATTGCTGAGGCTCCTTGGGTAGGGTTGGGGCCAGACTGGGGGCAGGTGAACCAGCCTGGACGGTGGCTGGGGAGCTGGAGCTGGGTTGGGCCTGGGTAAGGGCCAGGCTTGTAGTAAGGTGATCCCCGCAGCCTTTGGATGAGGGGCTGGAGCTGGTCTGTCCCTTGGGGCTCAGCTGTTCTTGGTAACCTGAACTCTTGCCCTGTGGTTCTCCGTTTGTCCCTGAATGGATGTCTGACTGTGTCTCTATCTCTGGCTTTGAATGTGTCTCTGGCTTTGAATGTGTCTCTGGCTTTGACTCTGTCTGAAGCTCTGTCTGTGTCTCTAGCTTTAACTCTGTCTGTGTCTCTATCTCTGGCTTTGAATGTGTCTGTGTCTGTGACTCTGGTTTTGACTGTGTCCCTATCTGTGTCTCTGTCTGTGTCTCTGGTTTTGACTCTGTCTTTGACTCTGTCTTTGACTCTGTCTTTGACTCTGTCTTTGACTCCGTCTGTGTCTCCGTCTGTGTCTCAATCTGTGTCTCCGTCTGTGTCTCTGTCTGTGTCTCTGGCTTTAACTCTGTCTGTGTCTCTGGCTTTGACTCTGTCTGTGACTCTGTCTGTGACTCTGTCTGTGACTCTGTCTTTGACTCTGTCTTTGACTCCGTCTGTGTCTCCGTCTGTGTCTCCGTCTGTGTCTCTGTCTGTGTCTCTGTCTGTGACTCTGGCTTTGACTCTGTCTGTGTCTCTGGCTTTGACTCTGGCTGTGTATGTGTCTCTGGATTTGACTCTGGCTGTGTATGTGTCTCTGGCTTTGATTCTGGCTGTGTCTCTGTCTGTGTCTCTGGCTTTGACTCTGGCTGTGTATGTGTCTCTGGCTTTGACTCTGGCTTTGACTCTGTCTGTGTCTCTGGCTTTGACTCTGGCTGTGTCTCTGTCTGTGTCTCTGGCTTTGACTCTGGCTGTGTATGTGTCTCTGGCTTTGACTCTGTCTTCGTCTCTGTCTGTGACTCTGTTTTTGTCTCTGTCTGTGATTCTAGCTTTGACTCTGTTTTTGTCTCTGTCTGTGTCTCTGGCTTTGAATCTGTCTCTATCTCTGGCTTTGACTCTGTCTCTGTCTGTGTCTCTGGCTTTGACTCTGTCTGTGTCTGTGTCTCTGGCTTTGACTCTGTCTGTATCTTTGGTTGTGTCTCTGGCTTTGACTCTGTCTTTGTCTCTGTCTGTGTCTCTGGCTTTGTCTGTGTCTCTGTCTCTGGCTTTGACTCTGTCTGTATCTCTGGCTTTGACTCTGGTTGTGTATGTGTCTCTGGCTTTGACTCTGTCTGTGTCTCTGGCTTTGACTCTGGCTGTGTATGTGTCTCTGGCTTTGACTCTGGCTTTGACTCTGTCTTTGACTCTGTCTTTGTCTCTGTCTGTGTCTCTGGCTTTGACTCTGGCTGTGTATGTTTCTCTGGCTTTGACTCTGTCTTCGTCTCTGTCTGTGACTCTGTTTTTGTCTCTGTCTGTGATTCTAGCTTTGACTCTGTCTTTGTCTCTGTCTGTGGCTCTGGCTTTGAATCTGTCTCTATCTCTGGCTTTGACTCTGTCTCTGTCTGTGTCTCTGGCTTTGACTCTGTCCTTGTCTCTGTCTGTGTCTGTGTCTCTGTCTTTGACACTGTCTGTGTCTTTGGTTGTGTCTCTGGCTTTGACTCTGTCTTTGTTGCTGTCTCTGGCTTTGACTCTGTCTGTGTATGTGTCTCTGGCTTTGTCTGTGTCTGTATATCTGGCTTTGACTCTGTCTTTGTCTCTGTCTGTGACTCTGGCTTTGACTCTGTCTTTGTCTCTGTCTGTGACTCTGGTTTTGCCTGTGTCTGTGACTCTGGCTTTGACTCCGTCTGTGTCTCTGGCTTTGACCCTGTCTTTGTCCCTGTCTGTGGCTCTGGCGTTGACTCTGTCTGTGTCTGTGTCTCTGGCTTTGACTCTGTCTTTGTCTCTGTCTGTGTCTGTGTCTCTGTCTGTGTCTCTGGCTTTGACTCTGCCTGTGTCTGTGTCTGTGTCTCTGGCTTTGACACTGTCTGTGTCTTTGTTTGTGTCTCTGGCTTTGACTCTGTCTTTGTCTCTGTCTGTGACTCTGGCTTTGACTCCGTCTGTGACTCTGGCTTTGACCCTGTCTTTGTCTCTGTCTGTTTCTCTGGCATTGACTCTGTCTGTGTCTCTGGCATTGACTCTGTCTGTGTCTGTGTCTCTGGCTTTGGCTCTGTCTTTGTCTCTGTCTGTGTCTGTGTCTCTGTCTTTGACACTGTCTGTGTCTTTGGTTGTGTCTCTGGCTTTGACTCTGTCTTTGTTGCTGTCTCTGGCTTTGACTCTGTCTGTGTATGTGTCTCTGGCTTTGTCTGTGTCTGTATATCTGGCTTTGACTCTGTCTTTGTCTCTGTCTGTGACTCTGGTTTTGCCTGTGTCTGTGACTCTGGCTTTGACTCCGTCTGTGTCTCTGGCTTTGACCCTGTCTTTGTCCCTGTCTGTGGCTCTGGCGTTGACTCTGTCTGTGTCTGTGTCTCTGGCTTTGACTCTGTCTTTGTCTCTGTCTGTGTCTGTGTCTCTGTCTGTGTCTGTGTCTCTGGCTTTGACTCTGCCTGTGTCTGTGTCTGTGTCTCTGGCTTTGACACTGTATGTGTCTTTGTTTGTGTCTCTGGCTTTGACTCTGTCTTTGTCTCTGTCTGTGACTCTGGCTTTGACTCCGTCTGTGACTCTGGCTTTGACCCTGTCTTTGTCTCTGTCTGTGTCTCTGGCATTGACTCTGTCTGTGTCTGTGTCTCTGGCTTTGGCTCTGTCTTTGTCTCTGTCTGTGTCTGTGTCTCTGTCTTTGACACTGTCTGTGTCTTTGGTTGTGTCTCTGGCTTTGACTCTGTCTGTGTATGTGTCTCTGGCTTTGTCTGTGTCTGTATATCTGGCTTTGACTCTGTCTTTGTCTCTGTCTGTGACTCTGTCTTTGTCTCTGTCTGTGACTCTGGTTTTGACTGTGTCTGTGACTCTGGCTTTGACTCCGTCTGTGTCTCTGGCTTTGACCCTGTCTTTGTCTCTGTCTGTGTCTCTGGCATTGACTCTGTCTGTGTCTGTGTCTCTGGCTTTGACTCTGTCTTTGTCTCTGTCTGTGTCTGTGTCTCTGGCTTTGACACTGTCTGTGTCTTTGGTTGTGTCTCTGGCTTTGACTCTGTCTTTGTTGCTGTCTCTGGCTTTGACTCTGTCTGTGTATGTGTCTCTGGCTTTGTCTGTGTCTGTATATCTGGCTTTGACTCTGTCTTTTTCTCTGTCTGTGACTCTGGTTTTGACTGTGTCTGTGTCTCTGGCTTTGTCTGTGTCTGTGTCTCTGGCTTTGACTCTGTCTTTGTCTCTGTCTGTGACTGTGACTCTGGCTTTGACTCTGTCTTTGTCTCTGTCTGTGACTCTGGTTTTGACTGTGTCTGTGTCTCTGGCTTTGCCTCTGTCTCTGTCTCTGTCTGTGTGTCTGACTTTGTCTGTGTCTGTGTCTCTGGCTTTGACTCTGTCTTTGGTTGTGTCTCTGGCTTTGACTCTGTCTGTGTCTCCGACTCTGTCTCCGTCTGTGTCTCCGGCTTTGTCTCCGGCTTTGTCTCTGGCTTTGTCTCTGTCTGTGTCTCTGGCTTTTGCTTTGTCTCTGTCTGTGTCTCTGGCTTTGACTCTGTCTGTGTCTCTGGCTTTGACTCTGTTTGTGTCTCTGTCTCTGGCTTTGACTCTGTCTCTGTCTGTGACTCTGGCTTTGACTCTGTCTGTGTCTCTGGCTTTGACTCTGTCTGTGTCTCTGTCTGTGACTCTGGCTTTGACTCTTTCTTTGACTGTGTCTGTGTCTCTGGCTTTGACTCTTTCTGTGTCTCTGTCTGTAACTCTGGCTTTGACTCTGTCTCTGTCTCTGGCGTTGACTCTGTCTGTGTCTCTGGCTTTGACTCTGTCTGTGTCTGTGTCTCTGGCTTTGACTCTGTCTGTGTCTCTAGCTTTGACTCTGGCTTTGACTCTGTCTGTGTGTCTAGCTTTGACTCTAGCTTTGCCTCTAGCTTTGACTCTGTCTGTATCTCTAGTTTTGACTCTGTCTGTGTCTCTAGCTTTGACTCTGGCTTTGACTCTGTCTGTGTGTCTAGCTTTGACTCTAGCTTTGACTCTAGCTTTGCCTCTAGCTTTGACTCTAGCTTTGACTCTAGCTTTGACTCTGTCTGTATCTCTAGTTTTGACTCTGTCTGTGTCTCTAGCTTTGACTCTGGCTTTGACTCTGTCTGTGTGTCTAGCTTTGACTCTAGCTTTGACTCTGTCTGTGTGTCTAGTTTTGACTCTGTCTGTGTCTCTAGCTTTGACTCTGGCTTTGACTCTGTCTCTGTGTCTAGCTTTGACTCTGCCTGTGACTCTGAGACTTTGCCTGTTTTCTTTTTCCTCCTCTTTTTCTGTGAGTTTGTCTTTTTCTCCATGCCTAACTTGATATCATAATGTAGTGTTGACTCTATCTGCTTGGACTCAGCCTGCTTGGACTCAGCCTGCTTGGACTCAGCCTGCTTGGACTCAGCTTGTGAGTCAGCCTGCTTGGACTGTGCCTGCTTGGACTGTGCCTGCTTGGACTCAGCCTGCTTGGACTCAGCCTGCTTGGACTCAGCCTGCTTGGTCTCAGCCTGCTTGGTCTCAGCCTGCTTGGTCTCAGCCTGCTTGGTCTCAGCCTGCTTGGTCTCAGCCTGCTTGGTCTCAGCCTGCTTGGACTCAGCCTGTGAGTCTGCCTTTGTCTCTTCTGAGTTTTTTTGCGCTGTCAGCTGGTCTGTTTTAGGCCCTACTACTAGACCTATCAGTAGCTCTGCTCTCTCTGCCTGCTCTCTCTGCTCCACAGACTCTGGACTTATCAGGGTCTCTTTAAATAAATCTGCATCTGTTGTCGAGTCCAATGGCATCTGAGTGTCTGTTTCCTTCAGTGCATCTGCCTTTTTTTTGGAGTGAATCTCTGCCTCTGCCTCTCTAGCCATTCTCTCAAACAGTTGTAATGTGCTTTCCTCTTGTTCAGCCTCTTCGGCTGCGCTCTCTTCAACTGGTTTCTTATTATTTCCCAGAAGGTAACTTCTGAAACTGAACCCTTCGGTGTAGGCTGTGACCCTCTGACTTGTTGATGTGTCACTGTTTCCACGCTGTGTTTCCTCGTTGCCGTTTTCACCGGCGTCGTTGTTGTCGTCGCCGCGGTATCCTGGCTGGATCACAAGTAGGGGAGGTGGTGGTCGTATCCGTGGCGATGGAGAAGATGACTCTACGTCCTTGGGAACAGTAACAGTCACTCCTCCTCCCGTATCCCTTCTTCCTTCCTCGTCCTCATAGTGGACTGAATATTTGGGCAGAAGGCCCACGGGTGGGCATTGACCACTGGCCTCAGAGACACGGAGGTCTGGTATGCTCAGAGAGGCCATTTGTTCCTCGTATTCCTGGAAGGCCTGGAGCAGCTCCTGTTCAAGCAGCATGGCAGGGGACAGGGGTGTGAGAGGTGGAGCACTCTGCATGGGCATACTAGTAGACTGGGCTTGGGACAACGGTAGGGAAGATAGTGCTGGGAGGGGTGGGCACAGGAATGGGGCACCTTCAACGGGCGGGGCAATCGGCAGGGCTGGGACCCTCTCCATGGACAGAGCTGGAGACGGGGGCAGAAGGGGTGGGGATAGGGCACCCTCCATGGGCTTGGCAGTAGGTTTGGGGGAAGGAGGAGTACGAATGTCTGTGGGAACTAGGTCAGCATGGCCGGGATGCCTGAGGTCCAGGGTGGGGTGGGGTATGGGGACCACCCGAGCAGGAGGGTGGAGTGGGGTTGGGTGGGTGACCCCAGTCGGATAGGAAGGTGGGCAGGGAGATAGAGTTAGTTACTGGGAACTGGTCATCAAAACAGCTGTCCATTCCATGATGCTATAGAAAACGCATAGCACACGCCGAGTGGGGGCAAGTCTCAACTCCATACACAGTTACTGCAATCTGCACACTGCACACAGGCACTGCAATCTGTACACAGCACACAGGTACTGCACTGCGATCTGCACACAGCACACAGGTACTGCACTGCAATCTGCACACAGCACACAGGTACTGCACTGCAATCTGTACACAGCATACAGGTACTGCACTACAATCTGTACACTGCACACAGGTACTGCACTCCAATCTGTACACAGCACACAGGCACTGCACGGCAATCTGCACACAGCACACAGGCACTGCACACTGCACCTATACACAACACTGCACTATAATCTGTACAGAGCACTGCATTCAGAAATGTTATAATATGAATAGCCAGACTGCATAAAATAGCCAGACTGCATTCACCTAACACAACCAGATGCATAACTCAGTCAAAACAATGGTTTAGAGTACACACCTGGTATCTTAAAAATAACGGTTTAGAGTACACAACTGGTATCTTAAAAATAACGGTTTAGAGTACTGGTAGAGTCTGGTTAAAAGTAGTACACTCTATAGGGAATAGGGTGCCAGTCCTGGTTAAAACTAGTGCACTATTTAGGGAATAGGGTACCAGTTCTGGTTAAAGTAGTGCTCCATATAGGGAATAGGGTGCCAGTTCTGGTTAAAGTAGTGCACTCTATAGGGAATAGGGTGCCAGTTCTGGTTAAAAGTAGTGCTCCATATAGGGAATAGGGTGCCAGTCCTGGTTAAAAGTAGTGCTCCATATAGGGAATAGGGTGCCAGTCCTGGTCAAAAGTAGTGCACTATTTAGGGAATAGGGTGCCATTTAGGATGCAGGCAATGGTTCTTTTCTCATAAATCAGAGAGCAGGAAACCGTGTTCACTCATAAAGAAAGGCGATGTCATTATTGTTTTCTACGGTGGTCACTTAGCATTCAGAGACACGTCCTCTCCTCCATCATCTACCCTCGTTAAAGCCAGCGGGCAAGCAGGAGAGGACAGGAAGCCGTAATAAACCTCTTCATTGGTTTGCTGAATGGCTGAATCATTGCTGCTGAGTCATTGTAGCCAGGGTCACTGGACACTGCCAAGTACATGTCTGCCTATACCCTATATAGTGCACTACTTTTGACCAGGACTGGCTCCCTATTCCCTATATAGTGCACTAGGAATAATAAGTGGACTAGGAAGTAGACACTGGGCAGTGATGGACTGGGCAGTGATGGACTAGGCAGTAGACAATGGGCAGTGATGGACTAGGAAGTGATGGACTAGGCAGTAGACACTGGGCAGTGATGGACTAGGCAGTGATGGACTAGGAAGTGATGGACTAGGCAGTGATGGACTAGGAAGTGATAGACTGGGAGGTGGTGGACTAGGCAGTAGACACTGGTCAGTGATGGACTAGGCAGTAGACACTGGGCAGTGATGGACTATCCTCCCCACCCTGGCTGACTATCCCCACCCTGGCTGACTATCCTCCCACCCTGGCTGACTATCCCCTCCCTGGCTGACAATCCTCCCCACCTGGCTGACTATCCCCTCCACCCGGGCTGACTATCCCCTCCACCCTGGCTGACTGTCCCCTCCACCCTGGCTGACTGTCCCCTCCACCCTGGCTGACTATCCTCCCCTCCCTGGCTGACTATCCTCCCCTCCCTGGCTGACTATCCTCCGCTCCCTGGCTGACTATCCTCCCCTCCCTGGCTGACTATCCTCCCCTCCCTGGCTGACTATCCTCCGCTCCCTGGCTGACTATCCTCCCCTCCCTGGCTGACTATCCTCCCCTCGCTGGCTGACTATCCCCTCCACCCTGGCTGACTATCCCCTCCACCCTGGCTGACTATCCTCCCCTCCCTGGCTGACTATCCTCCCCTCCCTGGCTGACTATCCTCATCTCCCTGGCTGACTATCCTCCTCACCCTGGCTGACAATCCTCCTCTACCTGGCTGACTATCCCCACCCTGGCTGACAATCCTCCCCACCCTGGCTGACAATCCTCCCCTCCCTGGCTGACTATCCCCACCCTGGCTGACAATCCCCATCCTGGCTGACTATCCCCACCCTGGCTGACTATCCTCCTCTACCTGGCTGACAATCCTCCCCACCCTAGCTGACTATCCTCCTCTACCTGGCTGACTATCCCCACCCTGGCTGACTGTCCTCTACCTGGCTGACTATCCTCCCCTCCCTGGCTGACTATCCTCCTCTACCTGGCTGACTATCCTCCCCTCCCTGGCTGACTATCCTCCCATCCCTGGCTGACTATCCTCCTCTACCTGGCTGACAATCCTCCCCTCCCTGGCTGACTATCCTCCTCACCCTGGCTGACAATCCTCCTCTACCTGGCTGACTATCCCCACCCTGGCTGACAATCCTCCCCACCCTGGCTGACAATCCTCCCTTCCCTGGCTGACTATCCTCCCCACCCTGGCTGACTATCCTCCCCACCCTGGCTGACTATCCTCCCCACCCTGGCTGACTATCCTCCCCACCCTGGCTGACTATCCTCCCCACCCTGGCTGTCTATCCTCCCCACCCTGGCTGACTATCCCCACCCTGGCTGACTATCCTCCCACCCTGGCTGACTATCCCCTCCCTGGCTGACAATCCTCCCCACCTGGCTGACTATCCCCTCCACCCTGGCTGACTATCCCCTCCACCCTGGCTTACTGTCCCCTCCACCCTGGCTGACTATCCTCCCCTCCCTGGCTGACTATCCTCCGCTCCCTGGCTGACTATCCTCCCCTCCCTGGCTTACTATCCTCCCCACCCTGGCTGACTATCCTCCCCACCCGGGCTGACTATCCTCCCACCCTGGCTGACTATCCCCTCCCTGGCTGACAATCCTCCCCACCTGGCTGACTATCCCCTCCACCCTGGCTGACTATCCCCTCCACCCTGGCTGACTATCCTCCCCTCCCTGGCTGACTATCCTCCCCTCCCTGGATGACTATCCTCACCTCCCTGGCTGACTATCCTCCTCTACCTGGCTGACTATCCTCCCCACCCTAGCTGACTATCCTCCTCTACCTGGCTGACTATCCCCACCCTGGCTGACAATCCTCCCCTCCCTGGCTGACTATCCTCCTCTACCTGGCTGACAATCTCCCCTCCCTGGCTGACTATCCTCCCATCCCTGGCTGACTATCCTCCTCTACCTGGCTGACAATCCTCCCCACCCTGGCTGACTATCCTCCTCACCCTGGCTGACAATCCTCCTCTACCTGGCTGACAATCCCCACCCTGGCTGACAATCCTCCCCACCCTGGCTGACAATCCTCCCCTCCCTAGCTGACTATCCCCACCCTGGCTGACAATCCCCACCCTGGCTGACTATCCCCACCTTGGCTGACTATTCTCCTCTACCTGGCTGACTATCCTCCCCACCCTAGCTGACTATCCTCCTCTACCTGGCTGACTATCCCCACCCTGGCTGACTATCCTCTACCTGGCTGACTATCATCCCCTCCCTGGCTGACTATCCTCCGCTCCCTGGCTGACTATCCTCCCCTCCCTGGCTGACTATCCTCCCATCCCTGGCTGACTATCCTCCTCTACCTGGCTGACAATCCTCCCCACCCTGGCTGACTATCCTCCTCACCCTGGCTGACAATCCTCCTCTACCTGGCTGACTATCCCCACCCTGGCTGACAATCCTCCCCACCCTGGCTGACAATCCTCCCCTCCCTGGCTGACTATCCCCACCCTGGCTGACAATCCCCACCTTGGCTGACTATCCCCACCCTGGCTGACTATCCTCCTCTACCTGGCTGACTATCCTCCCCACCCTAGCTGACTATCCTCCTCTACCTGGCTGACTATCCCCATCCTGGCTGACTATCCTCTACCTGGCTGACTATTCTCCCCTCCCTGGCTGACTATCCTCCTCTACCTGGCTGACTATCCTCCCCTCCCTGGCTGACTATCCTCCCATCCCTGGCTGACTATCCTCCTCTACCTGGCTGACAATCCTCCCCACCCTGGCTGACTATCCTCCTCACCCTGGCTGACAATCCTCCTCTACCTGGCTGACTATCCCCACCCTGGCTGACAATCCTCCCCACCCTGGCTGACAATCCTCCCCACCCTGGCTGACAATCCTCCCCACCCTGGCTGACTATCCCCACCCTGGCTGACAATCCCCACCCTGGCTGACTATCCTCCTCTACCTGGCTGACTATCCTCCCCACCCCGGCTGACTATCCTCCCCACCCTGGCTGACTATCCCCACCCTAGCTGACTATCCTCCTCTACCTGGCTGACTATCCCCACCCTGGCTGACTATCCCCACCCTGGCTGACTATCCTCCTCTCCCTGGCTGACTATCCTCCCCTCCCTGGCTGACTATCCTCCCCACCCTGGCTGACTATCCCCTCCACCCTGGCTGACTATCCCCACCCTGGCTGACGATCCCCTCCGCCCTGGCTGACTATCCTCCCCACCCTGGCTGACTATCCCCTCCCTGAATGACAAACCTCCCACCTGGCTGACTATCCCCTCCACCCTGGCTGACTATCCCCTCCACCCTGCTGACTATCCTCCCCTCCCTGGCTGACTATCCTCCCCTCCCTGGCTGACTATCCTCCCCTCCCTGGCTGACTATCCTCCCCACCCTAGCTGACTATCCTCCCCACCCTGGCTTACTATCCCATCCCTGGCTGACAATCCTCCCCTCCCTGGCTGACTATCCTCCCCTCCTTGGCTGACTATCCTCCCCAACCTGGCTGACTATCCCCTCCCTTGCTGACTATCCCCAACCTGGCTGACAATCCTCCCCACCCTGGCTGACTATCCTCCCCACCCTGGCTGACTATCCTCTCCACCCTGGCTGACTATCCTCCCCACCCTGGCTGACTATCCTCCCCACCCTGGCTGACTCTCCTCAACCTGGCTGACTATCCTCCCCACCCTGGCTGACTATCCCCAACCTGGCTGACTATCCTCCCCACCCTGTCTGACTATCCTCCCCATCCTGGCTGACTATCCCCAACCTGGCTGACTATCCTCACTCTGGCTGACTATCCTCCCTTCCTTGGCTGACTATCCCCACCCTGGCTGGATTCCGATAGGAATTACACATCACTTTGCAAGCCAGCATAATTTGACTTGCTGGTTTATTGTGGCCTGTAAACCAGGAGTTTCAGACCACTGCGCTGGGGTGTAACTAGGCCCTCAAAAAGAAAGGTCATTATGTATTGACGTAAAGAGTTTAATTTCACACTGGAAAATATGCAAATAAAGTAGAATAAATTCTCAAGTTGAATTGTAATTTCACTCAATCTAAAATTCTAAGTTGAGTGAACACACAATTCAACTTGAGAATGTACAGTAAATGCTTATTTTCCACCATAATCTGCAAATAAATTCATTAAAAATCCTACAATGTGATTTTCTGGATTTTTTTTTCTTCTCATTTTGTCTGTCATAGTTGAAGTGAATTACAGGCCTCTCTCATCTTTTTAAGTGGGAGAACTTGCACAATTGGTGGCTGACTAAATACTTTTTTGCCCCACTGTATGTTGGTTCAACTATATGCCATAAAATGTTGAGTAAACTCAAGCCTAATGCATCTTGTTACCTTATGTTGAATCAATGCTTTTGTTTTTACAGTACAGTCTTGGCTCCCCTCATCTCTCCTGATATTATAGCCACCACAGCAGCATTGCCTATTTGTTTTCCTGAGTCACTGTAGGGACACAATGCATTAAGACAGTCACTTTGTATCAGCCCTGATATCATAGCCAGCCACAGAGCAACATTGCTCTTTTGTTTTTGTACTGACTGAGTCATCGTGTTTGATGAAAGGGAATGCATTCAACAGTGTCTTCCGCATTTAACCCAACCCCTCGGAATCAGAGAGGTGCGGGAGGCTGCCATAATCGACATCCAGGTCTTCGGCTCCCGGGGAACAGTGGGTGAATTGCCTTGCTCAGGGGGCAGAACGACAGGTTTTTACCTTGTCAGCTCCGGGATTTGATCCAGCAACCTTTCGGTTACTGGTCCAACCGGCTACCTGCCACCCATGATGAGTGCAGGGATCCTGGGCAGTAGACAATAGGTACTAACGCAATTTACATTCACATAATTTAGCAGACGCTCTTATCCAGAGCGACTTACAGGAGCAATTAGGGTTAAGTGCCTTGCTCAAGGGCACATCGGCATAATTGTTACCTGGGGATTTTCGAACCAGCAACTTTCCGGTTACTGGCCCAATGAGATTACAGTGCCTTGCGAAAGTATTCGGCCCCCCTTGAACTTTGCGACCTTTTGCCACATTTCAGGCTTCAAACATAAAGATATAAAACTGTATTTTTTTGTGAAGAATCAACAACAAGTGGGACACAATCATGAAGTGGAACAACATTTATTGGATATTTCAAACTTTTTTAACAAATCAAAAACTGAAAAATTGGGCGTGCAAAATTATTCAGCCCACTTAAGTTAAAATACTTTGTAGCACCACCTTTTGCTGTGATTACAGCTGTAAGTCGCTTGGGGTATGTCTCTATCAGTTTTGCACATCGAGAGACTGACATTTTTTCCCATTCCTCCTTGCAAAACAGCTCGAGCTCAGTGAGGTTGGATGGAGAGCATTTGTGAACAGCAGTTTTCAGTTCTTTCCACAGATTCTCGATTGGATTCAAGTCTGGACTTTGACTTGGCCATTCTAACACCTGGATATGTTTATTTTTGAACCATTCCATTGTAGATTTTGCTTTATGTTTTGGATCATTGTCTTGTTGGAAGACAAATCTCCGTCCCAGTCTCAGGTCTTTTGCAGACTCATCAGGTTTTCTTCCAGAATGGTCCTGTATTTGGCTCCATCCATCTTCCCATCAATTTTAACCATCTTCCCTGTCCCTGCTGAAGAAAAGCAGGCCCAAACCATGATGCTGCCACCACCATGTTTGACAGTGGGGATGGTGTGTTCAGCTGTGTTGCTTTTACGCCAAACATAACGTTTTGCATTGTTGCCAAAAAGTTCAATTTTGGTTTCATCTGACCATAGCACCTTCTTCCACATGTTTGGTGTGTCTCCCAGGTGGCTTGTGGCAAACTTTAAACAACACTTTTTATGGATATCTTTAAGAAATGGCTTTCTTCTTGCCACTCTTCCAGAAAGGCCAGATTTGTGCAATATACGACTGATTGTTGTCCTATGGACAGAGTCTCCCACCTCAGCTGTAGATCTCTGCAGTTCATCCAGAGTGATCATGGGCCTCTTGGCTGCATCTCTGATCAGTCTTCTCCTTGTATGAGCTGAAAGTTTAGAGGGACGGCCAGGTCTTGGTAGATTTGCAGTGGTCTGATACTCCTTCCATTTCAATATTATCGCTTGCACAGTGCTCCTTGGGATGTTTAAAGCTTGGGAAATCTTTTTGTATCCAAATCCGGCTTTAAACTTCTTCACAACAGTATCTCGGACCTGCCTGGTGTGTTCCTTGTTCTTCATGATGCTCTCTGCGCTTTTAACGGACCTCTGAGACTATCACAGTGCAGGTGCATTTATACGGAGACTTGATTACACACAGGTGGATTGTATTTATCATCATTAGTCATTTAGGTCAACATTGGATCATTCAGAGATCCTCACTGAACTTCTGGAGAGAGTCTGCTGCACTGAAAGTAAAGGGGCTGAATAATTTTGCACGCCCAATTTTTCAGTTTTTGATTTGTTAAAAAAGTTTGAAATATCCAATAAATGTCATTCCACTTCATGATTGTGTCCCACTTGTTGTTGATTCTTCACAAAAAAATACAGTTTTATATCTTTATGTTTGAAGCCTGAAATGTGGCAAAAGGTCGCAAAGTTCAAGGGGGCCGAATACTTTCGCAAGGCACTGTAACTGCTAGGCTCAGAGTATGTGAGTGGAGCCGAGCTAGAGAGAAGCCCAATTTGACTGGAGCATGGAGTGAGATTCCCAAAGGTTGGAGCGTAGGCCTTCTCTCCCGCTCCTATTTCTCTCCAGTAGCGCTCACCTGACGAGCTCAGGGTATGCCCGGCCCACAATGCATCTGTAGCCTACTCGTGTGCTGCTATAGCCCCTTACTTTAGCTACTGTCATGGAGTTTTACTAAATATTTTCATAAGGAAACTGATAAAAACACACAGGTGAAAAAGCAAGGTGACTTACAAAAGATGAGGAGGAACCAAGAGCAAGAGAGGGAGTGTGGTGATGTAATGTCCACAACTAAAGAATCATTGTGGAATCTGAAAAGAAACCTGTCAGGAAAGCATGATGGTGTACTTACTACCTGCACATGATAACAGACAGGAACCAGGTGGGTAGAAAGCTAAGCTAACTACCTGACATGATGACTCCTTGCTGTCCCCAGTCCACCTGGCTGTGCTGCTGCTCCAGTTTCAACTGTTCTGCCTGTGATTATTATTATTTGACCATGCTAGTCATTTATGAACATTTGAACATCTTGGCCATGTTCTGTTATAATCTCCTCCCGGCATAGCCAGAAGAGGACTGGCCACCCCTCATAGCCTGGTTCCTCTCTAGGTTTCTTCCTAGGTTTTGGCCTTTCTAGGGAGTTTTTCCTAGCAACCGTGCTTCTACACCTGCATTGCTTGCTGTTTGAGGTTTTAGGCTGGGTTTCTGTACAGCACTTTGCTGATATCAGCTGATGTACGAAGGGCTAATATAAATACATTTGATTTGATTTGTGTCATTGTAGCAAAATATTTATAAACTAAAAATCAAATCTCTTGAAAGTTTCATACATGTTTTGTTGTATTATCTATAGAGAAAGCATGATATGGTGTACTTACTACCTGCACATGATAAAAGACAGGAACCAGGTGGGTAGAAAGCTAAGTGTGTCATTGTAGCAAAATATTTATGAACTAAAAATCAAATCTCTTGAAACTTTTATTTGTGTTTTGTTGTATTATCTATAGAGTAGACCTAATACACCTGGATTATTCCCCCTTTCAAGGAGCTTTCCGTTTTGATTGGATTATTATTTATTTATTTAACCTTTATTTAACCTTTTATTCAAGTAGGCGAGTCAGTTAAGAACAAATTCCTATTTTCAATGACGGCCTACCGTGGAACAATGGGTTAATTGCCTTGTTCATGGGCAGAAGGACCTTGTCAGCTCGGGGGATAGGATCTTGCAACCTCTCGGTTACTAGTGCGACGCTCTAACCACCCTGCCGCCCCAATGAATTGACCAAAAAAAACATTTAGGCCTACCTATAGAAAAATAACTCAAGAGTAGCCAGAAGGGTGTTTAGCATCCCCAGTGGCCCTGCAAACACAACGAGGATATACTCCGCTGCTAGTCTGCTCTACAGGAACCATCGTATGAGCCTCAAGCCACAGACTCTGGCCAAACTCATGTTCCCAGAATTTTTTTTGAAAGGCACTTTAGACTGAGCCTAATAAGGATTTTTTTTTTTTACTCGTTTAATTTGTATTTCATTCTAAGTAAGTCACCGCCTTATATGCGCAATTTATAGACTATAATGACTTAATGGAACTAAATGTTGTTTAAATGCTGAGAGCTATGATGACCCTGTCAGGCTAGTGTGTCGCTCTCGCGAATGCTTCACAATGTATTTCTTTGTAGGCTATAGCCTTGAAATAATATAAATAATATAGCATAAATAATTAATTTCAGTTCCTTCTTAGTTAATGTCCCTGTCTGGCTCCTGACCTATTTAGAGTGTTAATATGCTGTTTAATATGACATGTAGCCTATTTGAAAATGATGAGCGCCTTTTTCATTTTATTAATTAAAATACTTTTCATTCAAATCAAATGATTTGGTTTCAATACTTCAAAACCAAGTCCAGGTAGTCACAGGAACAGATGGGCGTTGGTGCGATTGAGATTTTAATGAATGGAGCAAATTTGGAGCAGTAGTTGTTTTTTCTCTTCCTGTGAGCACGGAGTGTTTTTTAGCAGAGCAGCAGGGAAGGACTTGGAGCACCAGAGCAGCAGGGAAGGACTTGGAGCACCAGAGCACCAGGGAAGGACCTGGAACACCAGAGCACCAGAGCAGCAGGGAAGGACCTGGAACACCAGAGCAGCAGAGAAGGACCTGGAGCACCAGAACACCAGAGCAGCAGGGAAGGACCTGGAGCACCAGAGCAGCAGGGAAGGACCTGGAGCACCAGAGCAGCAGGGAAGGACCTGGAGCACCAGAGCAGCAGGGAAGGACCTGGAGCACCAGAGCAGCAGGGAAGGACCTGGAGCACCAGAGCAGCAGGGAAGGACCTGGAGCACCAGAGCAGCAGAGCAGCAGGGAAGGACCTGGAGCACCAGAGCAGCAGGGAAGGACCTGGAACACCAGAGCAGCAGGGAAGGACCTGGAGCACCAGAGCACCAGGGAAGGACCTGGAGCACCAGAGCAGGGTGCAAGTGGAACAGTTTTGCCTCTGTCCAGAAGTGCCTACCCGGAATTTGACTTGGTTAATTTGTGCTGTTATAACAGTCCCTCTCCTCACCCCTGGTCGGGTGACTTGGTTCATTTGTGCTGCTATAACAGTCCCTCTCCTCACCCCTGGTAGGGTGACTTTGTTAATTTGTGCTGCTATAACAGTCCCTCTCCTCAACCCTGGTAGGGTGACTTGGTTTATTTGTGCTGCTATAACAGTCCCTCTCCTCACCCCTGGTCGGGTGACTTGGTTCATTTGTGCTGCTATAACAGTCCCTCTCCTCACCCCTGGTCGGGTGACTCGGTTAATTTGGTTAATTTGTGCTGCTATAACTGTTATAGCAGCACAAATTAACCAAGTCAAATTCCGGACGGAAGAAAGGATCCTCTGCACAGATCGACAACAGCCACCCTGGAAGCATCCTTACCCAACGCTCCACAAAAGCCCTTGCTACTCCAAGTCTCAGAGCGAGTGACGTTTGAAACGCTATTAGCGCGCACCCCGCTAACTAGCTAGCCATTTCGGTTACACAAGCACCACTCATACGAGCGTGTTTTTCCGACCTTTCAACTCCGCTCACATACTCTGGCTAGGCTACCTGCCACCCAATGCATCAGGACCACCTTGGTTTGGTGTATTTCTCCTAATGGACTGATATTGCCACAGCATTATACAAGCGTTATTGCATTGGGTCAATCATTTGTATTCTTGTCATGTTTGCTCACACGTCTCTTTGTGTTTTTTCTAAAGGACGGATATAGCCATGTCTTTTAGCCGTATAGCCACACAGCAGCATTGTGGCTATAGTTTGTTTTCGTACACAGCAAATTATCCCGTGTTAAATTAACACTGAGAGTGTGGACTCGTATTGACACTGGAACAGGGTTAAATTAACACTGAGAGTGTGGACCCATTTTGACACTGGAACAGGGTTAAATTAACACTGAGAGTGTGGACCCGTATTGACACTGGAACACGGTTAAATTAACACTGAGAGTGTGGACCCGTTTTGACCCTGGAACAGTGTTAAATTAACACTGAGAGTGTGGACCCGTTTTGACCCTGGAACAGTGTTAAATTAACACTGAGAGTGTGGACCCGTATTGACACGAACAGGGTTAAATTAACACTGAGAGTGTGGACCCGTTTTGACACTGGAACAGGGTTAAATTAACACTGAGAGTGTGGACACGTATTGACACTGGAACACGGTTAAATTAACACTGAGAGTGTGGACCCGTATTGACACTGGAACACGGTTAAATTAACACTGAGAGTGTGGACCCATTTTGACACTGGAACAGGGTTAAATTAACACTGAGAGTGTGGACCCGTTTTGACACTGGAACAGGGTTAAATTAACACTGAGAGTGTGGACCCGTTTTGACACTGGAACAGGGTTAAATTAACACACTGCTTTGTGGAAAGCCTTATTTCCCAGAGTGCCTTGCTTTTCGGGTGAATTGTAGACTTACAGTACCACCCATGACTGTATTTGTTAGTGACAGAGACATGGCTGTTGCATTTATCAATTTTTGGCCCTATAGACTTCACCAGGTGAGATCCTGAGCGAATATGTTATCATTAAAATGTTATTATTTAACACAATACATTATGTATTTCATAAGGCCTTATTTTGAGAGCCAATTAACTCTGTAAATGGATTACGTGTTGAGTTCTTCGGATTACATGTTGAGTTTTTCGGATTACGTGTTGAGTTCTTCGGATTACGTGTTGAGTTCTTCGGATTACGTGTTGAGTTCTTCGGATTACGTGTTGAGTTCTTCGGATTACGTGTTGAGTTCTTCGGATTACGTGTTGAGTTCTTCGGATTACGTGTTGAGTTCTTCGGATTACTTGTTGAGTTCTTCGGATTACGTGTTGAGTTCTTCGGATTACGTGTTGAGTTCTTCGGATTACGTGTTGAGTTCTTCGGATTAAGTGTTGAGTTCTTCGGATTACGTGTTGAGTTCTTCGGATTACGTGTTGAGTTCTTCGGATTACGTGTTGAGTTCTTCGGATTACGTGTTGAGTTCTTCGGATTACATGTTGAGTTCTTCGGATTACCCCGGATGGTTAATTTAACCATCGACTGGGTTTTCATTCTGTCATGCTGGGTTGACCAAGCAGCTGGGTCTTTTATTTTAAGTAATTCATAGGTTATTTTCAGGAGGCGTGGCTTATTAGGGATTTGGCCACCAGTTATTTTTGGCCACCTGTAAGAGTAAATGTCAAAAATTGTAATCATGTTAAATTTGTACACTCCAATGTTACATTTTTCTTGAATATTACTTAACACTAAATATTATAATACAAAAATAATTAATATAATTATTGACATATTGCGACAAAGTGGTTACTATCCCATTGGGGTTATCCCATTGGGGGTATCCCATTGGGGGTATCACATTGGGGGTATCCCATTGGGGGTATCACATTGGGGGTATCACATTGGGGTATCACATTGGGGGTATCCCATTGGGGGTATCCCATTGGGGGTATCACATTGGGGGTATCCCATTGGGGGTATCCCATTGGGGGTATCACATTGGATTTTGCATATGCTTTTAAGGAACTCATTCGCTTCTGAAAGCTTCATTAAAGCTATGAAAGTGTCAGGATTCAACCATAACATGTGATAACAATTTAACAGAACAGATGAATTGGACATTTACTCCCACGGGGTTGGCCAAACCAAACCTCCAGGCTTCTGCTGGATCTCAATCACCCAGAATCAACAAACCAACCTTGCTCTTTTTAAATTGAGAGAGTTAAGGTGATGTCACCTTAGGGCTGTGGTGGTCGTGAAATGTTGTCAGCTGGCAAATGTCCGGCCAGTCTCACGGTAAATGACCGTTAATTAACATGAACATGTTTAGCATCTCCCGGCGTCTAACATTCAAGCTGCTGATCTACATTTTTTTTATTTTTTTTATGTAATAAATCAATACATCTATTATTTATTTTAGTCTTAAGAAATTATACTGATATTTAAGAAAATGTATTTCAGAAAAGCGGAATATGACTGCCTTACTGTGGGCCTATGTTATCTGGCTATGGTCCATGCCACAGGCTGTAGGCTTGTTCATTTAGCTGACAAGATAAGCTTAGAAGTCCCGTTGCCATTATTTTATTTTATAGGATTTTGAAGGAAGAAGAATATAATTTAACTGAATAAAATTAAAAATTAATTTAAGTTATTTGGAAAATGTTGTTGTGAATGATACAAACCTTAGAATGTCTTAGAAATCATAACATATACGGGCTGCATGGTGCGACTACAGACTGAGAAAGTTGCAAAAAAATAGTTTGGCTCAGGCTGTTCTATCATCATGTGATCATATTTTTACCAGTCAAGACAATTCTTAATTTAATCTTGTCTTTACTAATACGCAAAATGAGTTTCTATTTTCAATGGGAATGGGCAACAAGAGCAGGGGGAGATACACGGCATCTGTATGCAATCTACGAGCGAATGGAGGCTGCTTGAGTTCCTGCCGGTTCGTTTTTTTTTTTTTTGCTACTTCGTTTTGTTTTTAGCAGAGCATACGCTTTGAGAAATAAATATAAGAACACTTTTTTTCAACAACAAAAAAAATGAAATATGAATTCTTATTGGACACATACACATATTTGTAGGAGATGTTATTGGACAGAATGCTTGTGTTCCAAACTCCAACATATGAATAAAGAAATATAAATATGAATTCTTATTGGATGCATACACATATTTGTAGGAGATGTTATTGGACAGAATGCTTGTGTTCCAAACTCCAATATATGAATAAATAAATATAAATATGAATTCTTATTGGACGCATACACATATTGGTTGATGTTATTGGACGGAATGCTTGTGTTCCAAACTCCAACAGAGCAGTAACATCGAACAATTCACAACAATACACGGAAATCTAAAAGAATGGAAATGAATAAATATTAGGACAAGAAATGTCGAAGTCCGGAGTATATGTGTGTGTGTGTGTGTGTGTGTGTGTGTGTGTGTGTGTGTGTGTTTGATGGGATGTATAGACATTATCGAAGTCCGGAGTGTGTGTGTGTGTGTGTGTGTGTGTGTGTGTGTGTGTGTGTGTGTGTGTGTGTGTGTGTGTGTGTGTGTGTGTGTGTGTGTGTGTGTGTGTGTGTGTGTGTGTGTTTAATGGGATGTATAGACATTATAGACATTATGAACAGTATGTGGATATAATATTTAGTATCTGTAGAATAGAGTAGGATAGGATAGTTAAAGCAATAGTTAAATAGGATGGCATTGACTAGAATACAGTGTATAAACAGTGCATTTGGAAAGTATTCAGACCCCTTGACTTGTTCAGCATTTTGTTAAATTACAGCCTTATTCTGAAATGGATTACATTTTTCAAAATCAGCAGCAATCTACACACAATACCCCATAATGACAAAGCGAAAACAAGTTTTTATAAAATTGTAGCAAATGTATTAAACATAATAAACAGAAATACCTTATTTATATAAGTATTCAGACCCTTTGCTATGAGACTTGAAATTGAACTCAAGTGCATCCTGTTTTCATTGATCATCCTTGAGATGTTTCTACAACTTGATTGGAGTCCACTTATGGTAAATTCAATTGATTGGACATGATTTGGAAAGACACACACCTGTCTCTATAAGGTCCCACAGTTGACAGTGCATGTCAGAGCAAAAACCAAGCCACGAGGTTGAAGGAACTGTCCGTAGAGCTCAGAGACCGGATTGTGTCGAGGCACAGATCTGGGGAAGGGTACCAAAACACATCTGCAGCATTGAAGGTCCCAAAGAACACAGTAGCCTCCATCATTCTTAAATTGAAGAAGTTTGGAACCTTCCTAGAGCTGGCCTTATAATTCTTAAAATCTCCACCCGGCACAGCAAGAAGAGGGCTGGCCACCCCTCAGAGCCTGGTTCCTCTCCACCCGGCACAGCAAGAAGAGGACTGGCCACCCCTCAGAGCCTGGTTCCTCTCTAGGTTTGCTTGCTCTTTGGGGTTTTAGGCTGGGTTTCTGTACAGCACTTTATGACATCAGCTGATGTTAATTAAAAGGGCGTCATAAAGATGTTTTATTGATTTGATTGGATGTACATTTTGAAGCGTAGCATAAGGTAACCAATCACTAAAGACATCTTGTAGCATAAGGTAACCAATCACCAAAGACGTCTGGTAGCATAAGGTAACCAATAACCAAAGACATCTTGTAGCATAAGGTAACCAAAGACATCTGGTAGCATAAGGTAACCAATTACCAAAGACTTCTTGTAGCATAAGGTAACCAATAACCAAAGACATCTTGTAGCATAAGGTAACCAATAACAAAAGACATCTGGTAGCATAAGGTAACCAATAACCAAAGACTTATAGTAGCATAAGGAAACCAATTACCAAAGACATCTTGTAGCATAAGGTAACCAATAACCAAAGACTTATTGTAGCATAAGGAAACCAATTACCAAAGACATCTGGTAGCATAAGGTAACCAATAACCAAATAAATATTGTAGCATTAGGTAACCAAATACATCTTGTAGCATAAGGTAACCAATAACCAAAGACTTCTGGTAGCATAAGGTAACCAATAACCAAAGATTTGTGGTAGCAAAAGGTAACCAAAGACATCTGGTAGCATAAGGTAACGAAAGACATCTGGTAGCATAAGCTAACCAATAACCAAAGACATCTGGTAGCATAAGGTAACCAATAACCAAAGACATCTGGTAGCATAAGGTAACCAATAACAAAAGACATATTGTAGCATAAGCTAACCAAAGACCTCTTGTAGCATAAGCTAACCAATAACCAAAGACATCTGGTAGCATAAGGTAACCAATAACCAAAGACATCTGGTAGCATAAGGTAACCAATAACAAAAGACATATTGTAGCATAAGCTAACCAAAGACCTCTTGTAGCATAAGGTAACCAATAACCAAATACATCTTGTAGCATAAGGTAACCAATTACCAAAGACATCTTGTAGCATAAGGTAACCAATAACCAAAGACATCTGGTAGCATAAGGTAACCAATAACCAAAGACTTGTGGTAGCATAAGGTAACCAAAGACATCTGGTAGCATAAGGTAACCAAAGACTTCTTGTAGAATAAGGTAACCAATTACCAAAGACATCTGGTAGCATAAGGTAACCAATAACCAAAGACATCTGGTAGCATAAGGTAACTAATTACCAAAGACATCTGGTAGCATAGGGTAACCAATTACCAAAGACATCTGGTAGCATAAGGTAACCAAAGACATCTTGTAGCATAAGGTAACCAATAACCAAAGACATCTTGTAGCATAAGGTAAACAATAACCAAAGACATCTTGTAGCATAAGGTAACCAATTAACAAAGACTTCTTGTAGCATAAGGTAACCAATTACCAAAGACATCTGGTAGCATAAGGTAACCAATAACCAAAGACTTCTTGTAGCATAAGGTAACCAATTACCAAAGACATCTGGTAGCATAAGGTAACCAAAGACATCTTGTAGCATAAGCTAACCAATAACCAAAGACATCTGTCGGCATAAGGTAACCTGATGGAGGGACAATAGAGCCCTGAGTACCAGGCCATTAGGACCTGATGGAGAGACAATAGAGCCCTGAGTACCAGGCCATTAGGACCTGATGGAGGGACAATAGAGCCCTGAGTACCAGGCCATTAGGACCTGATGGAGAGACAATAGAGCCCTGAGTACCAGGCCATTAGGACCTGATGGAGGGACAATAGAGCCCTGAGTACCAGGCCATTAGGACCTGATGGAGGGACAATAGAGCCCTGAGTACCAGGCTATTAGGACCTGATGGAGGGACAATAGAGCCCTGAGTACCAGGCCATTAGGACCTGATGGAGAGACAATAGAGCCCTGAGTATCAGGCCATTAGGACCTGATGGAGGGACAATAGAGCCCTGAGTACCAGGCCATTAGGACCTGATGGTCGGTACCAAGTCGGATACTACCAAAGCATGTCCAAAGCGGGATAAAAGGAGATTACCGTGACTCACGTGTAATTTTACTGCGGTCATGACTCATGGCTGCCGGTGTGGCAGTAATAAGGTCACCACAACAGTCCGAATTACACCCTATCTCCTTAAGAACAGTCCTAATAACACCCTATATCCTTAAGAGCAGTCCTAATAACCCCCTATCTCCTTAAGAACAGTCCTAATAACACCCTATCTCCTTAAGAGCAGTCCTAATAACACCCTATCTCCTTAAGAACAGTCATAATAACACCCTATCTCCTTAAGAGCAGTCCTAATAACCCCCTATCTCCTTAAGAACAGTCATAATAACACCCTATCTCCTTAAGAACAGTCCCAATAACACCCTATCTCCTTACGAACAGTCCCAATAACACCCTATCTCCTTAAGAACAGTCCTGATAACACCCTATCTCCTTAAGAACAGTCCTAATAACACCCTATCTCCTTACGAATAGTCCTAATAACACCCAATCTCCTTAAGAACAGTCCTAATAACACCCAATCTCCTTAAGAACAGTCCTAATAACACCCTATCTCATTAAGAACAGTCCTAATAACACCCTATCTCCTTAAGAACAGTCCTAATAACCCCCTATCTCCTTAAGAACAGTCCTAATAACCCCCTATCTCCTTAATAACAGTCCTAATAACACCCTATCTCCTTAAGAGCAGTCCTAATAACACCATATCTCCTTAAGAACAGTCCTAATAACACCCTATCTCCTTAAAAACAGTCCTAATAACACCCTATCTCCTTACGAACAGTCCTAATAACACCCAATCTCCTTAAGAACAGTCCTAATAACACCCAATCTCCTTAAGAACAGTCCTAATAACCCCCTATCTCCTTAAAAACAGTCCTAATAACACCCTATCTCCTTAAGAACAGTCCTAATAACCCCCCATCTCCTTTAGAATCTCGTTTGACATGGGGGAGGGGACCAGTAAACTTTACGATCAAACTTTATCAATGTAGAAGCAAAAAAGTCATTTTTACATACTTTGATATGGTTCCATGCGAATATCATCCAATTTCATTGAAAAACTGGATTTTGACTGTTCATAACCTTTAAAAAAACAACACAACGAAGTGACCCAAAACCAGCGACCCAGCAGTTGGATCATCTAAATAACTCAGTATATATATTTTTTGTAACCCCTTAAAATAAAGCCTTATGAAATACATATTGTATTGTGTTAAATAATTAAATTGGTAATGATAACATATTCACATAGGATCTCACTTGGTGAGGTCCATAAGGATGGAACAACTCTGTCACGAACCAATTCAAGGCACTCTGGGAAATATGCAAATTAAGCATTAGACTAACCAGTGTGTTAATTCAACACAGTTCGGTGTCTGTACGGGTCCACACTTTCAGTGTTAATTTAACACTGGGGAATTTGCTATGTACCGTCATCCTAGCCGGTTTATGTTCCTACTGACTCATCCTTGTACTAAGCCTCCATTTTGAAAACATACAGGCTTTACCTAAGCAAAGAACACAAATATTGACCTTAATAGAATAAGTCTTTACCTTAAACATGCTTAGCAGTCATTAGATTAATTTAACTCAAAGACATCATTCACGTCTAAGTGCAAATGTCAACAAAGAAAGTCAAATCATTACGGTGCTGTGTTGTGATTGGCTGACGGTAAAACCATGTGACCAGCTCCGGGGCGCTCTCAATCTCATTTCCTTGACAAAGCCATCCACTCACCTCCCTGCTCGCCCTTCCTGCCTGCTCTGGCCAATCCTTACATGCCTTCAACAGCCTGGTAGGCACTCCCTTTTTTTTTTTAATGAGGGGAGGAGAGGAGAGAAATCACAGCGAAAGTGTCCTACCAAGCTGCCAATCTTGCAGATTCCACCAAAGGCGGAAGGTGTTTGTGGAGGGAGTATGTTGCATGCTACAGCTTGCCTTGTAGAGTACAGACCTTACAGCTCTGTAGGGCAGACTCCGCATGGAGCTGAAACGTAACTTATTGCAGCATCTGGAGACCCCAAGTGCTGGTCATGGTTTTGACAGACCTTCTGTGTTACAAATGTCACCGAGGTCCTCTGCTTTCATTTCTCTAAATCTTTCAATGTCTTTCCTTCCCAAACAGGATGCACACAACCTCTCTCTAGACTGTTCTGTCTGTCTGTCTGTCTGTCTGTCTGTCTGTCTGTCTGTCTGTCTGTATGTCTGTCTGTCTGTTCTGTCTGTGTTACCAAAGTCTGTACTACAGTGCTACAATGCAACTCAGTTTGTTACAATTCACCTCGGCTTCCCTCATCACCTCACTAACACTTGACTTAAACCTGCAGGTATGTAAATGCTTGTTTATAACTTATTATAAACATGTATGAACAATTTAATGTATTATTATTAGAGAGCTTATAGTATGTTCCTGAAGTGACACACTACTGCAATCACACCAAAGAGACTCCAAACCAACCTAAAAGCAGAGCTAACATACGAATAAGTCAGTCTTCAAATAATTCCCTGAAGCACCTCACAGTCAACACACCACTGTAAACCCCACATGCAGTGTTTGAAAGGCCACCACAGGGTTGCGTTCATTAGGGCACACTGTAGCAAAACAGTTCAAAACGTCGTGTAATGGGAGCCCCGGAAGAAAAAAAACTAAGTGTTTTTCTTATTGAACAAGTTCAGATAGATAGTACTTTCAGATTCAGAGTGTTTATATATATTCGAGCTCCAACATGCAGGACTAGGTTAAATAAAATATAGAAAATGGTAATTTAAAAAAACAATGGAAATGTATATAGCCCTATATACATCATAATAACTGCGGCCTCTCCGTTTCGGGACGTTTTTCTTGAGTTCCGTGCCTAGTGAACACAACCCCTGTCTCACAACAAACACAGCAAACAGAGAAGAAGCACTGAAGGCCCTCTGTCTCCCACTCTCCCTCATGCTGTGGACAGCACTAAAAGGCTACACACGGGTTATACCTCTTCTGCACAGCCACCAGTTGTGTGCTGCCGTCCATGTGATGTTGCAGACCAGCCAGCAGGGGGCTCACTGAGTCACTCAGGCTCTCCTGATCGCTCTTAATCTCTGTTCTAAAATTTACACCGGGGGACGGAAAGCACACCAGGACAATTTAGACGAAGGAAGTGTAAATAAAACAAATTAAAATGCAGTCGTAAGGACTAAGGGCAGCACGCAAGCATAGCAGTCACAGACAACAATACGGGTGGATAAAGCTACTGTAAAATCAATGCTGAAGAACAACACTCCATTGACATGGACTATATGCAGGAATGCTTTACAATGTAAATGACTTCACGGTAAAGCTGTGATCTATATTTCCTGCCTCTGAAGAATACGTAAATACTGTAGTGATTTGCATCGTGAATATAAATCTCATTTCATAGTAACAGGAACAGTCAACAACCAAACAGCAAGTCTGAAACTGTATACTGGTACTGCCAACGAGCTGAGTACAACAGCTTTACCTAACTTTACCTTATCATACCTAACCTATTCCTTATATATTCCTTACCTAACCTTTCCTATCTCTTTTCTTACCCTACCTAATCTTACCCAACCCTTATCTTACCCATCCCTTTCCTAATCCTACCCATCCCTTATCTTACCCATTCCTTATCTTACCCATCCCTTCCCTAATCTTACCCATCCTTTCCCTTATCTTACCCATCCCTTTCCTAATCCTACCCTTCCCTTATCTTACCCATCCCTTATCTTACCCATCCCTTCCCTAATCTTACCCATCCTTTCCCTTATCTTACCCATCCCTTATCTTACCCATCTCTTCCCTTATCTTACCCATCCCTTCCCTTATATTACCCATCCCTTCCCTTATCTTACCCATCCCTTATCTTACCCATCCCTTCCCTTATCTTACCCATCCCTTCCCTTATCTTACCCATCCCTTCCCTTATCTTACCCATCCCTTCCCTTATCTTACCCATCCCTTATCTTACCCATCCCTTCCCTTATCTTACCCATCCCTTATCTTACCCATCCCTTATCTTACTCATTCATCCCTTATCTTACCCATCCCTTCCCTTATCTTACCCATCCCTTCCCTTATCTTATCCATCCCTTCCCTTATCTTACCCATCCCTTCCCTTATCTTATCCATCCCTTATCTTACCCATCTCTTCCCTTATCTTACCCATCCCTTATCTTACCCATCCCTTATCTTACCCATCCCTTCCCTTATCTTACCCATCCCTTCCCTTATCTTACCCATCCCTTCCCTTATCTTACCCATCCCTTCCATTATCTTACCCAACCCTTCCCTTATCTTACCCATCTCTTCCCTTATCTTACCCATCCCTTATCTTACCCAACCCTTCCCTTATCTTACCCATCCCTTCCATTATCTTACCCATCCCTTCCCTTATCTTACCCATCCCTTCCCTTATCTTACCCATCCCTTCCCTTATCTTACCCATCCCTTATCTTACCTTACCTGCAGTATCCCTTACCTTACATTACGTGACCTTACCTTAGCTAAACCTTACCTTACCTTACCTACCGTTACCTTACCCACCTTGTTCTACCTAACCTTACCTATCCTTTACCTTACCTAGCCTATCCCTTACCTTACCTAGCCTATCCCTTACCTTACCCTATCCTACTTTACCTAGCCTATCCCTTACCTAACCTTACCTATCCCTTACCTTACCATATCCTACCTTACCTAGCCTATCCCTTACCTAACCCTATCCTACCTTACCTAGCCTATCCCTTACCTAACCCTATCCTACCTTACCTAGCCTATCCCTTACCTAACCCTATCCTTTACCTTACCTAGCCTATCCCTTACCTTACCTAGCCTATCCCTTACCTTACCTAGCCTATCCCTTACCTTACCCTATCCTACTTTACCTAGCCTATCCCTTACCTAACCTTACCTTACCATATCCTACCTTACCTAGCCTATCCCTTACCTAACCCTATTCTACCTTACCTAGCCTATCCCTTACCTAGCCTATCCCTTACCTTACCTAGCCTATCCCTTACCTTACCTAGCCTATCCCTTACCTAACCTAGCCTATCCCTTACCTAGCCTATCCCTTACCTAACCTAGCCTATCCCTTACCTAGCCTATCCCTTACCTTACCTAGCCTATCCCTTACCTAGCCTATCCCTTACCTTACCTAGCCTATCCCTTACCTTACCTATCCCTTACCTTACCCTATCCTACCTTACCTAGCCTATCCCTTACCTTACCTAGCATATCCCTTACCTTACGCTATCCTACCTTACCTAGCCTATCCCTTACCTTACCCTATCCTACCTTACCTAGCCTATCCCTTATCTTACCTAACCGTACCCTAACTTACCTTACGTGCGCACGAACGTACAAGCAAACAGGTCGAAACCAAAGCCACCTACCTAAGTGAAGTCCCCCAGTGGAGTTCAAGGCTGAGGTCTGTGCTGGGCAGGAAGTCGTGAGGGAACTCTAGATCCTCGTCTTCATCTCTCCTCCTCTGCTCCTCCTCTTCCTCAGTGTTCCTCCCTGGGACGTCCT
Organism: Oncorhynchus mykiss; assembly: GCF_057628025.1. NCBI lineage: Eukaryota > Metazoa > Chordata > Actinopteri > Salmoniformes > Salmonidae > Oncorhynchus > Oncorhynchus mykiss. Next base: position 5,305,139 of record NC_143037.1, on the reverse strand, counting down.
GTAAGGGGTCGACCCCTTGTTCTGTGGTTGAGGCTGGAGGCTTGGTACAGACCACTATGCTATCTGCTGTGTTGTTTTCTCCGTTCTGGTCGGTTCTATCGGCGTGGACTTCAGCCTGGAAGAAACAACAACAACAACACAAGTTATATTAATGAAGCTGTCGTCAACAGGAACTGGAGTTCCTAAAACACAACAAGGCCCAATGCTGAGTCTAGTGAACGGTGCTTCAACTAACATCCATGTCCTTTGTGTTCTGCCTCCACCCCCGGACAATCACAGACCCAGGTATAAAGCCAAACCGAGCACCGCCTGTTTGTGCAGAAACACACCCTTTATTAAAACACAATAAAGAACGCTGAGTTTGCGTTGACTAATGTGAGGTTGGCCAATCCACTCTGTCAAACCTTATCATTAGCCAATGAGCCAACTTTTGATTTACATTACATTACCCAATGGGGTCAAAGAGCACACTGTTCTCCTGTGTCTCCTGTACGAAGTGTGTTTTATTATTATTGATATGGGAACATTGTATATTATGATTTCAAGCAATACACAACCTAATGTACATAACAACCTAACAACATAATGTACATAACAACATAACAACCTAATGTACATAACAACCTAATGTACATAACAACATAACAACCTAATGTACATAACAACCTAATGTACATAACAACATAACAACATAATGTACATAACAACATAACAACATAATGTACATAACAACATAACAACATAATGTACATAACAACATAACAACATAATGTACATAACAACCTAACAACATAATGTACATAACAACATAACAACATAATGTACATAACAACATAACAACATAATGTACATAACAACATAACAACATAATGTACATAACAACATAACAACCTAATGTACATAACAACCTAATGTACATAACAACATAACAACATAATGTACATAACAACATAACAACATAATGTACATAACAACATAACAACATAATGTACATAACAACATAACAACATAATGTACATAACAACATAACAACATAATGTACATAACAACCTAACAACATAATGTACATAACAACCTAATGTACATAACAACATAACAACATAACAACATAATGTACATAACAACATAATGTACATAACAACATAACAACATAATGTACATAACAACATAACAACCTAATGTACATAACAACATAATGTACATAACAACATAACAACATAATGTACATAACAACATAATGTACATAACAACATAACAACATAATGTACATAACAACATAACAACATAACAACATAATGTACATAACAACATAATGTACATAACAACATAACAACATAACAACATAATGTACATAACAACATAATGTACATAACAACATAATGTACATAACAACATAACAACATAACAACATAATGTACATAACAACATAATGTACATAACAACATAACAACATAACAACATAATGTACATAACAACATAATGTACATAACAACATAATGTACATAACAACATAATGTACATAACAACATAATGTACATAACAACATAATGTACATAACAACATAATGTACATAACAACATAACAACCTAATGTACATAACAACCTAATGTACATAACAACATAACAACATAACAACATAATGTACATAACAACATAATGTACATAACAACATAACAACATAATGTACATAACAACATAACAACATAATGTACATAACAACATAACAACCTAATGTACATAACAACATAATGTACATAACAACCTAATGTACATAACAACATAACAACATAACAACATAATGTACATAACAACATAACAACATAATGTACATAACAACATAACAACATAATGTACATAACAACATAACAACCTAATGTACATAACAACCTAATGTACATAACAACATAACAACATAATGTACATAACAACCTAATGTACATAACAACATAATGTACATAACAACATAACAACCTAATGTACATAACAACCTAATGTACATAACAACCTAACAACATAATGTACATAACAACATAATGTACATAACAACATAACAACATAATGTACATAACAACCTAATGTACATAACAACATAACAACATAATGTACATAACAACATAACAACATAATGTACATAACAACATAATGTACATAACAACATAATGTACATAACAACATAACAACATAACAACATAATGTACATAACAACATAATGTACATAACAACATAATGTACATAACAACATAATGTACATAACAACATAATGTACATAACAACATAACAACATAATGTACATAACAACATAACAACATAATGTACATAACAACATAACAACATAACAACATAATGTACATAACAACATAATGTACATAACAACATAATGTACATAACAACATAATGTACATAACAACATAACAACATAATGTACATAACAACATAACAACATAACAACATAATGTACATAACAACATAATGTACATAACAACATAATGTACATAACAACATAACAACATAATGTACATAACAACATAACAACATAATGTACATAACAACATAATGTACATAACAACATAATGTACATAACAACATAACAACATAATGTACATAACAACATAACAACATAATGTACATAACAACATAACAACATAATGTACATAACAACATAACAACCTAATGTACATAACAACATAATGTACATAACAACCTAATGTACATAACAACCTAATGTACATAACAACATAACAACATAACAACATAATGTACATAACAACATAACAACATAATGTACATAACAACATAACAACATAATGTACATAACAACATAACAACCTAATGTACATAACAACCTAATGTACATAACAACATAACAACATAATGTACATAACAACATAACAACATAATGTACATAACAACCTAATGTACATAACAACATAATGTACATAACAACATAACAACCTAATGTACATAACAACCTAATGTACATAACAACCTAACAACATAATGTACATAACAACATAATGTACATAACAACATAACAACATAATGTACATAACAACATAACAACATAATGTACATAACAACATAATGTACATAACAACATAACAACATAATGTACATAACAACATAATGTACATAACAACCTAACAACATAATGTACATAACAACATAATGTACATAACAACATAACAACATAATGTACATAACAACATAACAACCTAATGTACATAACAACCTAATGTACATAACAACATAACAACATAATGTACATAACAACATAACAACATAATGTACATAACAACCTAATGTACATAACAACATAATGTACATAACAACATAACAACCTAATGTACATAACAACCTAATGTACATAACAACCTAACAACATAATGTACATAACAACATAATGTACATAACAACATAACAACATAATGTACATAACAACCTAATGTACATAACAACATAACAACATAATGTACATAACAACATAATGTACATAACAACCTAATGTACATAACAACCTAATGTACATAACAACCTAATGTACATAACAACATAACAACATAATGTACATAACAACCTAATGTACATAACAACCTAATGTACATAACAACCTAATGTACATAACAACCTAATGTACATAACAACATAACAACATAATGTACATAACAACCTAATGTACATAACAACCTAATGTACATAACAACCTAACAACATAATGTACATAACAACATAACAACATAATGTACATAACAACATAATGTACATAACAACATAACAACATAACAACATAACAACATAATGTACATAACAACATAACAACCTAATGTACATAACAACATAACAACATAACAACATAATGTACATAACATAATGTACATAACAACCTAATGTACATAACAACCTAATGTACATAACAACCTAATGTACATAACCTAATGTACATAACAACCTAATGTACATAACAACATAACAACATAATGTACATAACAACCTAATGTACATAACAACCTAATGTACATAACAACCTAACAACATAATGTACATAACAACATAACAACATAATGTACATAACAACATAATGTACATAACAACATAATGTACATAACAACATAACAACATAACAACATAATGTACATAACAACCTAATGTACATAACAACATAATGTACATAACAACATAATGTACATAACAACATAATGTACATAACAACATAACAACATAATGTACATAACAACATAATGTACATAACAACATAATGTACATAACAACATAATGTACATAACAACATAACAACATAACAACATAATGTACATAACAACCTAATGTACATAACAACATAATGTACATAACAACATAACAACATAACAACATAATGTACATAACAACCTAATGTACATAACAACCTAATGTGCATAACAACATAATGTACATAACAACATAATGTACATAACAACATAATGTACATAACAACATAATGTACATAACAACATAATGTACATAACAACATAACAACATAACAACATAATGTACATAACAACATAATGTACATAACAACATAACAACATAATGTACATAACAACATAATGTACATAACAACATAACAACATAATGTACATAACAACATAACAACATAATGTACATAACAACATAACAACATAATGTACATAACAACATAACAACATAATGTACATAACAACATAATGTACATAACAACATAACAACATAATGTACATAACAACATAACAACATAATGTACATAACAACATAATGTACATAACAACATAATGTACATAACAACATAACAACATAATGTACATAACAACATAATGTACATAACAACATAATGTACATAACAACATAACAACATAATGTACATAACAACATAACAACATAATGTACATAACAACATAATGTACATAACAACATAATGTACATAACAACATAACAACATAATGTACATAACAACATAACAACCTAATGTACATAACAACATAATGTACATAACAACATAATGTACATAACAACATAATGTACATAACAACATAACAACATAATGTACATAACAACATAACAACATAATGTACATAACAACATAATGTACATAACAACATAACAACATAATGTACATAACAACATAACAACATAATGTACATAACAACATAATGTACATAACAACCTAATGTACATAACAACATAATGTACATAACAACATAACAACATAATGTACATAACAACATAACAACATAATGTACATAACAACATAACAACATAATGTACATAACAACATAATGTACATAACAACATAACAACATAATGTACATAACAACATAACAACATAATGTACATAACAACATAACAACCTAATGTACATAACAACATAATGTACATAACAACATAATGTACATAACAACCTAACAACATAATGTACATAACAACATAACAACATAATGTACATAACAACATAATGTACATAACAACATAATGTACATAACAACATAACAACATAATGTACATAACAACCTAATGTACATAACAACCTAATGTACATAACAACATAACAACCTAATGTACATAACATAATGTACATAACAACCTAATGTACATAACAACCTAATGTACATAACATAATGTACATAACAACATAACAACATAATGTACATAACAACCTAATGTACATAACAACCTAATGTACATAACATAATGTACATAACAACCTAATGTACATAACAACCTAATGTACATAACAACCTAATGTACATAACAACCTAATGTACATAACATAACAACATAACAACATAATGTACATAACAACCTAATGTACATAACAACCTAACAACATAATGTACATAACAACATAACAACATAATGTACATAACAACATAATGTACATAACAACATAATGTACATAACAACATAACAACATAACAACATAATGTACATAACAACATAATGTACATAACAACATAATGTACATAACAACATAACAACATAACAACATAATGTACATAACAACATAACAACATAATGTACATAACAACATAATGTACATAACAACATAACAACATAATGTACATAACAACCTAATGTACATAACAACATAACAACATAATGTACATAACAACATAACAACATAATGTACATAACAACCTAATGTACATAACAACATAATGTACATAACAACATAATGTACATAACAACATAACAACATAATGTACATAACAACATAACAACATAATGTACATAACAACCTAATGTACATAACAACATAATGTACATAACAACATAACAACATAATGTACATAACAACATAATGTACATAACAACCTAATGTACATAACAACATAATGTACATAACAACATAACAACATAATGTACATAACAACATAACAACATAATGTACATAACAACATAACAACATAATGTACATAACAACCTAATGTACATAACAACATAATGTACATAACAACATAATGTACATAACAACATAACAACATAATGTACATAACAACATAACAACATAATGTACATAACAACCTAATGTACATAACAACATAATGTACATAACAACATAACAACATAATGTACATAACAACATAATGTACATAACAACATAATGTACATAACAACATAATGTACATAACAACATAACAACCTAATGTACATAACAACATAATGTACATAACAACATAACAACATAACAACATAATGTACATAACAACCTAATGTACATAACAACATAATGTACATAACAACATAATGTACATAACAACATAACAACATAATGTACATAACAACATAACAACATAATGTACATAACAACATAACAACATAATGTACATAACAACATAACAACCTAATGTACATAACAACATAACAACATAATGTACATAACAACATAACAACATAATGTACATAACAACCTAATGTACATAACAACATAATGTACATAACAACATAATGTACATAACAACATAACAACATAATGTACATAACAACATAACAACCTAATGTACATAACAACATAATGTACATAACAACATAACAACCTAATGTACATAACAACCTAATGTACATAACAACATAACAACATAATGTACATAACAACATAACAACCTAATGTACATAACAACATAATGTACATAACAACATAATGTACATAACAACATAATGTACATAACAACATAATGTACATAACAACCTAATGTACATAACAACATAACAACATAATGTACATAACAACATAATGTACATAACAACATAATGTACATAACAACATAATGTACATAACAACATAATGTACATAACAACATAACAACATAACAACATAATGTACATAACAACATAACAACATAATGTACATAACAACATAATGTACATAACAACATAATGTACATAACAACATAACAACATAATGTACATAACAACATAACAACATAATGTACATAACAACATAACAACATAATGTACATAACAACATAATGTACATAACAACATAACAACATAACAACATAACAACATAATGTACATAACAACCTAATGTACATAACAACATAACAACATAACAACATAACAACATAATGTACATAACAACATAACAACCTAATGTACATAACAACATAATGTACATAACAACATAACAACATAACAACATAACAACATAATGTACATAACAACCTAATGTACATAACAACATAACAACATAACAACATAACAACATAACAACATAATGTACATAACAACATAATGTACATAACAACATAACAACATAATGTACATAACAACATAACAACATAATGTACATAACAACATAACAACCTAATGTACATAACAACATAACAACATAATGTACATAACAACCTAACAACATAATGTACATAACAACCTAATGTACATAACAACATAACAACATAACAACATAATGTACATAACAACATAATGTACATAACAACCTAATGTACATAACAACATAATGTACATAACAACATAATGTACATAACAACATAATGTACATAACAACATAACAACATAATGTACATAACAACATAATGTACATAACAACATAATGTACATAACAACCTAACAACATAATGTACATAACAACATAACAACATAATGTACATAACAACATAACAACCTAATGTACATAACAACATAATGTACATAACAACATAACAACATAATGTACATAACAACATAACAACATAATGTACATAACAACCTAACAACATAATGTACATAACAACATAACAACATAATGTACATAACAACATAACAACATAATGTACATAACAACATAACAACATAATGTACATAACAACATAACAACATAATGTACATAACAACCTAACAACATAATGTACATAACAACCTAATGTACATAACAACATAACAACATAACAACATAATGTACATAACAACATAATGTACATAACAACATAACAACATAACAACATAATGTACATAACAACCTAATGTACATAACAACATAACAACATAACAACATAATGTACATAACAACATAACAACCTAATGTACATAACAACCTAATGTACATAACAACATAACAACCTAATGTACATAACAACATAATGTACATAACAACATAACAACATAACAACATAATGTACATAACAACATAACAACCTAATGTACATAACAACATAATGTACATAACAACATAACAACCTAATGTACATAACAACATAATGTACATAACAACATAACAACATAACAACATAATGTACATAACAACATAACAACCTAATGTACATAACAACATAATGTACATAACAACATAACAACATAACAACATAACAACATAATGTACATAACAACATAACAACCTAATGTACATAACAACATAATGTACATAACAATTTGACGTAGAATTACGTGTTCTGCTGCGCATGTTGTTTTAAAGAGGTAACACAACTAACGATAACACAACTAACATGACAACATTAGAGTGTATGTCTCGTGTATGACCTCACAACATAAAGTCCACTTGATCCCTCTGACAGATTGCATATATGTTGTATAAATGTTGTAGCTATTGTATAGTATAACTATTGTATAGATATTGTAAATATAGTATAACTATTGTGTATATTGTATAAATAGTGTATATATTGTATAATATACATATTGTATAGATATATATGTATATATTATATATATTGTATAACTATTCTAAATATTGTATAAATATTGTATATATTGTATAGTACAAATATTGTAAATATTGTATAAATATTGTATATATTATATAGATATTGTATATATTGTACAGATATTGTATAGATATTGTAAATATTGTGTAAATATTTTATAAATGTTGTATATATTGTATAGATATTGTAAATATTGTACAGATATTGTATAGATATTGTAAATATTGTGTCAATATTTTATAAATGTTGTATATATTGTATAGATATTGTAAATATTGTACAGATATTGTATAGATATTGTAAATATTGTGTAAATATTTTATAAATGTTGTATATATTGTATAGATATTGTAAATATTGTACAGATATTGTATAGATATTGTAAATATTGTGTAAATATTTTATAAATGTTGTATATATTGTATAGATATTGTATGTATTGTACAGATATTGCATAGATATTGTAAATATTGTGTAAATATTGTATATATTATATAGATATTGTATGTATTGTACAGATATTGTATAGATATTGTAAATATTGTGTAAATATTGTATATATTATATAGATATTGTATGTATTGTACAGATATTGCATAGATATTGTAAATATTGTGTAAATATTTTATAAATGTTGTATATATTGTATAGATATTGTATGTATTGTACAGATATTGCATAGATATTGTAAATATTGTGTAAATATTGTATATATTATATCGATATTGTATGTATTGTACAGATATTGTATAGATATTGTAAATATTGTATATATTATATAGATATTGTATGTATTGTACAGATATTGTATAGATATTGTAAATATTGTGTAAATATTGTATATATTATATAGATATTGTATGTATTGTACAGATATTGCATAGATATTGTAAATATTGTGTAAATATTGTATATATTATATAGATATTGTATGTATTGTACAGATATTGTATAGATATTGTAAATATTGTGTAAATATTGTATATATTATATAGATATTGTATGTATTGTACAGATATTGCATAGATATTGTAAATATTGTGTAAATATTGTATATATTATATAGATATTGTATGTATTGTACAGATATTGTATAGATATTGTAAATATTGTGTAAATATTGTATATATTATATAGATATTGTATGTATTGTACAGATATTGCATAGATATTGTAAATATTGTGTAAATGTTGTATATATTATATAGATATTGTATGTATTGTACAGATATTGTATAGATATTGTAAATATTGTATATATTATATAGATATTGTATGTATTGTACAGATATTGTAAATATTGTGTAAATATTCCATAAATGTTGTATATATTGTATAGATATTGTAAATATTGTACAGATATTGTATAGATATTGTATATATTGTACAGATATTGTATAGATATTGTATATATTGTACAGATATTGTATAGATATTGTAAATATTGTGTAAATATTTTATAAATGTTGTATATATTGTATAGATATTGTATGTATTGTACAGATATTGTATATTTGCCATAAGGCTGTTTATGTTCTTGTTCTCTGAAGCTAAAACAGCAACACCTACAGGATAATGACAGGAGTGAGACTCTATCACCCAGTCCCAAATAGCACCCTATCCACTACATAGTGCACTACCTTACCTCATTCTCTGAGGCTAAAACAGCAACGCCTACAGAATAATGACAGGAGTGTGCCTCTCACACCCAGTCCCAAATAGCACCCTATTCCCTACATAGTGCACTACTTTACCTCATTCTCTGAAGCTTAAACAGCAACACCTACAGGATAATGACAGTCCTAGGAGTGTGCTTCTCACACCCAGTCCCAAATAGCACCCTATTCCCTACATAGTGCACTACTTTACCTCCTTCTCTGAAGCTTAAACAGCAACACCTACAGGATAATGACAGTCCTAGGAGTGTGCTTCTCACACCCAGTCCCAAATAGCACCCTATTCCCTACATAGTGCACTACTTTACCTCATTCTCTGAGGCTAAAGCAGCATCATCTGTAGGATATCCTCTCTGTAATAACTGACAACCAAGTAAGCACAATCAAAACGTTCTTGTCAACATAACATGAACTACGGAGGCCCCCGAGGATCAACCTTAACCACAGACTTATATGTTGACATCTTTACACTCTCCCACCCTGCTAAAGTCATTAGGATTCTTTGTCAAACACTTTTGAGTTGAAGAACAATGACTGCTTCCCGAAACAGCACCCTATTCCCTACACAGTGCACTGCCTTTGACCAGGGCCCATGGGGAATAGGCTGTCATTAGGGACCGAGCCATGTCATTATAATAGGATTCTATGTAAGTCTTACTGTACACACCACTGAGCTAGTGAACAATGAGTTTAATACTAAATGTTCAGATGTTCAGCTTTGAGTTGTGGATCATTATTACCGAGACCAGCTGATCCGGTTTGACTGCCATGGCAACGAGGGAATCCACATTGAAAATTTCAATAAGCATTTTTCTACTGCTGGCCATGCTTTCCACCTGGCTACTCCTACCCCTGTCAACAGCACTGCACCCCCAACAGCAACTCGCCCAAGCCTTCCCCATTTCTCCTTCTCCCAAATCCATTCAGCTGATGTTCTGAAAGAGCTGCAAAATCTGGACCCCTACAAATCAGCCGGGCTAGACAATCTGGACCCTTTCTTTCTAAAATTATCTGCCGAAATTGTTGCCACCCCTATTACTAGCCTGTTCAACCTCTCTTTCGTGTCGTCTGAGATTCCCAAAGATTGGAAAGCAGCTGCGGTCATCCCCCTCTTCAAAGGGGGGGACACTCTTGACCCAAACTGCTACAGACCTATATCTATCCTACCATGCCTTTCTAAGGTCTTCGAAAGCCAAGTCAACAAACAGATTACCGACCATTTTGAATCTCACCATACCTTCTCTGCTATGCAATCTGGTTTCAGAGCTGGTCATGGGTGCACCTCAGCCACGCTCAAGGTCCTAAACGATATCTTAACCGCCATCGATAAGAAACATTACTGTGCAGCCGTATTCATTGATCTGGCCAAGGCTTTCGACTCTGTCAATCACCACATCCTCATCGGCAGACTCAACAGCCTTGGTTTCTCAAATGATTGCCTCGCCTGGTTCACCAACTACTTCTCTGATAGAGTTCAGTGTGTCAAATCTGAGGGTCTGTTGTCCGGACCTCTGGCAGTCTCTATGGGGGTGCCACAGGGTTCAATTCTTGGACCGACTCTCTTCTCTGTATACATCAATGAGGTCGCTCTTGCTGCTGGTGAGTCTCTGATCCACCTCTACGCAGACGACACCATTCTGTATACTTCCGGCCCTTCTTTGGACACTGTGTTAACAACCCTCCAGGCAAGCTTCAATGCCATACAACTCTCCTTCCGTGGCCTCCAACTGCTCTTAAATACAAGTAAAACTAAATGCATGCTCTTCAACCGATCACTACCTGCACCTACCCGCCTGTCCAACATCACTACTCTGGACGGCTCTGACTTAGAATACGTGGACAACTACAAATACTTAGGTGTCTGGTTAGACTGTAAACTCTCCTTCCAGACCCATATCAAACATCTCCAATCCAAAGTTAAATCTAGAATTGGCTTCCTATTTCGCAACAAAGCATCCTTCACTCATGCTGCCAAACATACCCTTGTAAAACTGACCATCCTACCAATCCTCGACTTTGGCGATGTAATTTACAAAATAGCCTCCAATACCCTACTCAACAAACTGGATGCAGTCTATCACAGTGCAATCCGTTTTGTCACCAAAGCCCCATACACTACCCACCATTGCGACCTGTACGCTCTCGTTGGCTGGCCCTCGCTTCATACTCGTCGCCAAACCCACTGGCTCCATGTCATCTACAAGACCCTGCTAGGTAAAGTCCCCCCTTATCTCAGCTCGCTGGTCACCATAGCATCTCCCACCTGTAGCACACGCTCCAGCAGGTATATCTCTCTAGTCACCCCCAAAACCAATTCTTTCTTTGGCCGCCTCTCTTTCCAGTTCTCTGCTGCCAATGACTGGAACGAACTACAAAAATCTCTGAAACTGGAAACTCTTATCTCCCTCACTAGCTTTAAGCACCAACTGTCAGAGCAGCTCACAGATTACTGCACCTGTACATAGCCCACATATAATTTAGCCCTATCAACTACCTCTTTCCCAACTGTATTTAATTTATTTATTTATTTTGCTCCTTTGCACCCCATTATTTTTATTTCTACTTTGCACATTCTTCCATTGCAAAACTACCATTCCAGTGTTTTACTTGCTATATTGTATTTACCTTGCCACCAAGGCCTTTTTTTGCCTTTACCTCCCTTCTCACCTCATTTGCTCACATTGTATATAGACTTGTTTATACTTTATTATTGACTGTATGTTTGTTTTACTCCATGTGTAACTCTGTGTTGTTGTATCTGTCGAACTGCTTTGCTTTATCTTGGCCAGGTCGCAATTGTAAATGAGAACTTGTTCTCAACTTGCCTACCTGGTTAAATAAAGGTAAAATAAAATAAAATAAATAAATAAATAAACATACAGTAGCCTATAATGGTATGTCTGACTTTTATTGTACATTATTAGGTGTGTGTGTGTGTGTGTGTGTGTGTGTGTGTGTGTGTGTGTGTGTGTGTGTGTGTGTGTGTGTGTGTGTGTGTATATATATTATCATACTTACACACCCAGTCTCTTTACTTTGCGGCGATGATATCTCTTAACTTTAAACAATGCGAAATTCGAATACAAAATGATATGTTAAGCTTCTTTCTATTCTGTGGTTGAAGAAATAGCAAACATTACGTGAATTCAGCAAATACATGTGTTTACTTCATCTTTGTGGTTCCCTGATGAAACAGTATCATCCTTTACTGTAGTTAGGTTACCTAGGTTACTCAAATGACCCGTTTCACCTGTCTTTACTGTAGTTAGGTTACCTAGGTTACTCAAATGACCCGTTTCACCTGTCTTTATTGTAGTTAGGTTACCTAGGTTACTCAAATGACCTGTTTCACCTGTCTTTATTGTAGTTAGGTTACCTAGGTTACTCAAAGGACCTGTTTCACCTGTCTTTATTGTAGTTAGGTTACCTAGGTTACTCAAAGGACCTGTTTCACCTGTCTTTATTGTAGTTAGGTTACTTAGGTTACTCTAATGACTTGTTTCACCTGTCTTTATTGTCGTTAGGTTACCTGTACTCTACTTGTTTCACCTGTCTTGTGCTTGTCTCCACCCCCCCACTCAGGTGTCTCCTATTTCTCCCCATTATCCCCTGTGTATTTATACCTGCGTTTTCTGTCTGTCTGTTGCCAGTTCTTCTTGTTTTCTCAGGTCTTACCAGCGTGTTTCCTGTTTCTCCTGTTCTCAAGTTCTTGTTTTCTAGTCTTCCCGGTTCCGACCGTTCTACCTGTCCTGACACTGAGCCCGCCTGCCGTTCTGTCCCTGATTGACTCTGCCTTGGATTACGAACCTCTGCCTGCCCTCGACCTGCCCTTTGCCTGCTCTTTTTGTTACAATAAATATTCTGAGAACCCGAACTATCCACCTCCGGTGTCTGCATCTACGTCATATCTTGAGTCGTGATAGTACGAACTGGCCATGGCTGACCCAGCAGACTCAGACCAGCTCCGCAACGATGGATCACTCCAAGGAACCACCAGAGTTGGTGCGGCAGGGTAGCCTAGTGGTTAGAGTGTTGGACTAGCAATCAAAAGGTTGCAAATTCAAATCCCCCAGCTGACAAGGCCAAATCTACACTGGAGATGCTTACAAGGAAGACAGTGAATGAAAATAGCTGTCTAGCCATGATCTCTAACACCTTGACAGAGCATGAAGAATTTGAAAAGAATAGTGGTAAAATATAGCACAATCCAGGTGTGCAAAGCTCTTATATGGGTAATTTTTCCAACAATTGTTTACAGACAGATTATTTCACAAATAATTAGCTTTATCACAATTGCAGTGGGTCAGAAGTTTACATACAACTTATTTACATAAGTTGACTGTGCCTTTAAACAGCTTGGAAAATTCCAAAAAATTATGTCATGGCTTTAGAAGCTTCTGATAGGCTAATTGACATCATTTGAGTCAATTGCAGGTGTACCTGTGGATATACTGTATTTTAAGGCCTACCTTCACACTCAGTGCCTCTTTGCTTGACATCATGGGAAAATCTAAAGAAATCAGTCAAGACCTCAGAAAAAAATTTATAGACCTCCACAAGTCTGGTTCATCCTTGGGAGGAATTTTGAAATGCCTGAAGGTACCACGTTCATCTGTACAAGCAATAGTACTCAAGTATAAACACCATGGGACCACGCAGCCGTCATACCGCTCAAGAATGAGACGTGTTCTGTCTCCTAGAGATGAACGTACTTTGGTGCGAAAAGTGCAAATCAAGCCCAGAACAACAGCAAAGGACCTTGTGAAGATGCTGGAGGAAACAGGTACAAAAATATCTATATTCACAGTAAAACGAGTCCTATAACGGCATAACCTGAAAGGTCGCTCAGCAAGGAAGAAGCCATTGCTCCAAAACCGCCATAAAAAAGCCAGACTACGGTTTGCAACTGCACATGGGGACAGAGATCGCACTTTATGGAGAAATGTCATCTGGTCTGATGAAACTAAAATAGAACTGTTTGGCCATAATGACCATCGTTATGTTTGGAGGAAAAAGGGGGAGGTTTGCAAGCCAAAGAACACCATTCCAACCGTGAAGCACGGGGGTGACAGCATCATGTTGTGGGGGTGCTTTGCTGCAGGAGGGACTGGTGCACTTCACAAAATAAATGGCATCATGAAGAAGGAAAATTATGTGGATATATTGAAGCAAAATCTCAAGACATCAGTCAGGAAGTTAATAAAGCTTGGTTGCAAATGGGTCTTCCAAATGGACAATGATCCCAAGAATACCGCCAAAGTTGTGGCAAAATGGCATAAGGACATCAAAGTCAAGGTATTGGAGTGGCCATCACAAAGCCCTGACATCAATCCCGTATAAATTTTGTGGGCAGAACTGAAAAAGCGTGTGCGAGCAAGGAGGCCTACAAACCTGACTCAGTTACACCAGCTCTGTCAGGAGGAATGGGCCAAAATGACACAATGATAGAACGACGGAGATAGAGGAGAGAGCCATACCAAAACACACACACACCACCCCAGCACATGGCTAAAGGTCAGGCTACAGCAACGTTAGCCGTACACACAGAAGAAAACCCATTAGTGCTAGCTATCCTAGCTAACAAGTAGATAATGTGACATGTGGTCATAGGTCAACTTGGTCTTCGCTTATCCTCACAGGTCAACGTTGTGTCACAGTCCACACGGTATACAGTCATGTGTACTACCTATGGAATTCAATTGCCGTATAGAAGAGTAACATTTTGCATAGGTAAACTCTCCTGAGTATGAGATGGCTCAGCCTGAATGTGTTCAATACCAACAACAACAACAAATCAACAACACTTATCTCTACCTTTTGCTGATCCCTGCATTGTCTCACCAGCCCTTCGCCTGATTTGGTGTGACTACATAGACCAGTCCTATATATAACTATATAGACCAGTCCTTTACATAACTATATAGACCAGTCCTTTATATAACTACAGTGCCTTGCGAAAGTATTCGGCCCCCTTGAACTTTGCGACCTTTTGCCCCATTTCAGGCTTCAAACATAAAGATATAAAACTGTATTTTTTTGTGAAGAATCAACAACATGTGGGACACAATCATGAAGTGGAACGACATTTATTGGATATTTCAAACTTTTTTAACAAATCAAAAACTGAAAAATTGGCCGTGCAAAATTATTCAGCCCCTTTACTTTCAGTGCAACAAACTCTCTCCAGAAGTACAGTGAGGATCTCTGAATGATCCAATATATAGACAAGTCCTATATAGACCAGTCCTTTACATAACTATATAGACCAGTCCTTTATATAACTATATAGACCAGTCCTTTACATAACCATATAGACCAGTCCTTTGCGTGACTATATCCAACAGTCCAAGCATACCCATAACATGATGCAGCCACCACCACGCTTGAAAATATCAGTGTCCTCAGTGCTCAGTACTCAGTGTCCTCAGTGCTCAGTACTCAGTGTCCTCAGTGCTCAGTACTCAGTGTCCTCAGTGCTCAGTACTCAGTGTCCTCAGTGCTCAGTACTCAGTGTCCTCAGTGCTCAGTACTCAGTGTCCTCAGTGCTCAGTACTCAGTGTCCTCAGTGCTCAGTACTCAGTGTCCTCAGTGCTCAGTACTCAGTGTCCTCAGTGCTCAGTACTCAGTGTCCTCAGTGCTCAGTACTCAGTGTCCTCAGTGCTCAGTACTCAGTGTCCTCAGTGCTCAGTACTCAGTGTCCTCAGTGCTCAGTACTCAGTGTCCTCAGTGCTCAGTACTCAGTGTCCTCAGTGCTCAGTACTCAGTGTCCTCAGTGCTCAGTACTCAGTGTCCTCAGTGCTCAGTACTCAGTGTCCTCAGTGCTCAGTACTCAGTGTCCTCAGTGCTCAGTACTCAGTGTCCTCAGTGCTCAGTACTCAGTGTCCTCAGTGCTCAGTACTCAGTGTCCTCAGTGCTCAGTACTCAGTGTCCTCAGTGCTCAGTACTCAGTGTCCTCAGTGCTCAGTACTCAGTGTCCTCAGTGCTCAGTACTCAGTGTCCTCAGTGCTCAGTACTCAGTGCTCACTACTCAGTGTCCTCAGTGCTCACTACTCAGTGTCTTGTGTTTCTTTGACAGATGTTTTGCAGTATTACTTTAGTGCCTTGTTTGTAAACAGGATGCATGATTTGGAATATTTTCATTCTGTAGAAGCTTCCTTGTTTTCACTCTGTCATTAAGGTTAGTGACTACAATGTTGTTGATCCATCCTCAGTTTCCTCATCTCTCACAGCCACTAAACTCTGTAAGTATTTCAAAATCACTGTTAGCGTCATGGTGAAATCCCGAAGCGGTTTCCTTCCTCTCCGACAACTGAGTTAGGAAGGATGCCTGTACCTCTGTAGTGACTGGGTGTGTTGATGCACCACCCAAAGTGTAATTAAGACCTTCACTCAAAAGGGATTTTTCAGCGTCTGCTTTTGAAATGCTGTTTTACCCATCTACCAACCGGTGTCCTTATTTGCGAGGCATTTGAAAACACCTCCCTGGTCTTTGTGTTTGAATCTGTGCTTTAAATTCCCTACTTGACTAAAGGGGCCTTACAGATAATTGTATGTGTGGCGTACAAAGACGGGGTAGCCATTCAAAAATCATATTAACCCTTAATATGGAACACAGAGTTCATGTAACTTATTATTCGATTAGTTATGCACTTTTTTTTACTCGTGAACTTAATGTATTTACGCTTACCATAACAAATAGGTTGAATATTTACTGACTCGAGACATTTCAGCTTTTCATTTGTAATTCATTTCTAAAATATTCTACTAACAAAATTCCACTTTGTAACTGTCACGGATCCTTCCGGAACTTCCATTACACACACCTGTCCCCTATTCCCACGGATTAGTACTTGTATAAGTGGGCCCTTTGGTTTCCACTGGGCTGTCCGTTATTGTTACAATGTCCGTTGGTGCGTGTGAGTACCTGTGCTGTGTGTTCTGGGCTTTCGTGCCCTTGTGGATTGCGCAGATGATTACGGTCCCGTGGTGTTAACACGACACGACATCATTTGGGTACAATAAAAATTAAATATTACGCATTCCTTCATCTGTCTCCCGAATCATTCATACCAGCGTGGACAATTACGGGGTAATGTGTGACCAAAATCTACAATCTACATTTCTACAATCTACATTTCTACAATTCTACAATCTACATTTCTACAATTCTACAATCTACATTTCTACAATCTACTTTTCTACAATTCTACAATTATACATTTCTCCAATTCTACAATCTACATTTAATCCATTTTAAATTCAGGTTGTAACACAACAACAAAAAATGTGGAACAAGTCAAGGGGTGTGGAATACTTTCTGAAGGCGCTGTCAGAGTGCAGTGTACCTTCCATCTCCAATGTCTTCTCACACTGTTAGGACCTAACTAGAGGACCTAACTAGAGGACCTAACTAGAGGACCTAACTAGAGGACCTAACTAGAGGGCCTAACTAGAGGACCTAACTAGAGGACCTAACTAGAGGACCTAACTAGAGGGCCTAACTAGAGGACCTAACTAGAGGACCTAACTAGAGGACCTAACTAGAGGACCTAACTAGAGGACCTAACTAGAGGGCCTAACTAGAGGACCTAACTAGAGGACCTAACTAGAGCGCCGGTAGTTTAGAAGAGGCATTCTTCCCTTCAGATGGTGGTTCACGATGAACAAGGGTAGCACAGAGGTCAGGTGTGTTCTACCTGCAAACCCCACAGACACGTAGGGATGGTGGCTGCAAGGGCAAAACAAAGCGGCCCAAGTAATCGAAGTCAATGGAAGTATTATTGTTCAGGTGGTTTTGTGAGGTTTAAAATATAAAAAAAACTCACTATCCAAAAAAACAGGTGTAACGCTAGCTAATCTCCGGGGAATTATATTCTACTCTTATTCTATTCCAATGCATCTCTGTCTAACCAACCATGCTAGGCTAATGCTAACAACAAAGCACCATGAAAGCAACCAATCTAATTCCATTGACAACAGCGAGCTATAGCTATAGATCCCCACAGCTAACTAACAGGGCAGGGTGTCCTCTCCTGACTCAGTCTCAGTGGTTTGACATAAAGAATAAGAAAGAAAGAAAACGAACAATAGACGAAGAAGAAGTCGGACAACAACAACAACAACAACAACAAACGCAAAGTTAAAGCCTCCCTCAACCTCACAAACCGGAAAAACGGAAAACAGACGGCAGTCTTCAAACTAAAACAATTATTTATCTATTTAACATCTATTTGTTTAACAATGATTTATAGTCCCTGAACTGTCACCCTGTCCTCAACACCCCAATCAGACCTGCCAGTACCACAATGGACCACTTCCTAAAAACTGACTTGAAAGTTTTGAAAGCTCAAAGATCAAAGTCCCCCCCCCCCCTGCCAAGTTAAAGCCCTTTTCCTTCCTCACGTCTCCATGGAAACAAGACGTCAGACGAGGGCAACGTGGGCAGGTGATGATGCATTGACGCCTTAAAGTTTACGTCCATCTGGCAGCCATTGTTGTTCTCTTTAAAGGATTGTCGGCTCGCTGCTTGCTTACTGACCCTTAGAGGTTCACTGGGGTGGAACAGTAGACTAACTAAACCCCCTTCAGAGGATCACTGGGGTGGAACAGTAGACTAACTAAACCCCCTTCAGAGGTTCACTGAAGCCCCGTACATTACAGACTGGCTGCTAACTCACACAGAAAAAAGGTTCATTAGACTACTGTTGTTAAAGTCCCATACATTAGACTACTGTTGTTAAAGTCCCATACATTAGACTACTGTTGTTAAAGTCCCATACATTAGACTACTGTTGTTAAAGTCCCATACATTAGACTACTGTTGATAAAGTCCCATTCATTAGACTACTGTTGTTAAAGTCCCATACATTAGACTACTGTTGATAAAGTCCCATTCATTAGACTACTGTTGTTAAAGTCCCATACATTAGACTACTGTTGTTAAAGTCCCATACATTAGACTACTGTTGATAAAGTCCCATTCATTAGACTACTGTTGTTAAAGTCCCATACATTAGACTACTGTTGATAAAGTCCCATTCATTAGACTACTGTTGTTAAAGTCCCATTCATTAGACTACTGTTGTTAAAGTCCCATACATTAGACTACTGTTGTTAAAGTCCCATACATTAGACTACTGTTGATAAAGTCCCATTCATTAGACTACTGTTGATAAAGTCCCATACATTAGACTACTGTTGTTAAAGTCCCATACATTAGACTACTGTTGTTAAAGTCCCATACATTAGACTACTGTTGTTAAAGTCCCATTCATTAGACTACTGTTGTTAAAGTCCCATACATTAGTACGGTGACCAGCACATCTCTCAAATATTCACTCTGGAGGAAACCTCTACAAGCGTATGCAAGAGCACGTAGGCACAAACACTCACACACACACACACACACACACACACACACACATACACACACACATGATCTGTTTCTATCACTCACTCACACACTCACGAACACACACACACACACACACACACGCACACAATCTGTTTCTATCACTCACTCACACACACACATTATCTCTATCACACACACACACACACACACACACACACACACGCACAAACACCCCTCCAGGATACGTTAGCCCATCTCTACCCTGACTTACCCAGCGAGCCGATAGACAGACAGATAGTGAAGGTCGCGGTCCACAGTAGTCTGCAGTACAGCTGTAGTCACACAGTGGTAGAGGCGGTCCGGCTCCTCCCCTTTACGTTAGGGCCGGGCCGTGTGCTATGATCCTGGCTGATGATAACAGAGGCACTGACATGCTGCAACACATGCCGTGTGTCGCTGCTGATGTTCTCCCTCCCCGTCCTCCCTCTCCTCACCTGACTCAGCTAACTCCCTCCCTCTCCTCCCCCTCCTCTTCTCCTTTGTGACGCTCTCCTGTTAGATTTCAATGACCCTCCGTGGGTCGTTGTGTTGCGGTGCGTGCTAATCTGTGCAGGCAGCCAGCCGGCGGTTCTATAGGAGAACAGTCCAGTGTAACAGCAGGCTACCTAACAACCAGAAGAGGTTCTACAGTAGAACAGTCCAGTGTAACAGCAGGCTACCTAACAACCAGAAGAGGTTCTATAGGAGAACAGTCCAGTGTAACAGCAGGCTACCTAACAACCAGAAGAGGTTCTATAGTAGAACAGTCCAGTGTAACAGCAGGCTACCTAACAACCAGAAGAGGTTCTATAGGAGAACAGTCCAGTGTAACAGCAGGCTACCTAACAACCAGAAGAGGTTCTATAGGAGAACAGTCCAGTGTAACAGCAGGCTACCTAACAACCAGAAGAGGTTCTACAGTAGAACAGTCCAGTGTAACAGCAGGCTACCTAACAACCAGAAGAGGTTCTATAGGAGAACAGTCCAGTGTAACAGCAGGCTACCTAACAACCAGAAGAGGTTCTATAGTAGAACAGTCCAGTGTAACAGCAGGCTACCTAACAACCAGAAGAGGTTCTACGGTAGAACAGTCCATTGTAACAGCAGGCTACCTAACAGCAAGATAGACACTGACTGGTTAACACACTAGTGATTAGAGAGTGTCTGATTGTCTGGGCTAAGAGGGAAGTGCCGTGAATTCCCCTCTCCTTCTACTTAAACTTTATCTCCTCCCCATTCCCTCCCTCCCTACCTCGCTCTCCTCGGCTGTGTGTCTTCCTGCTGTTGAGGGACTTGAGGGCAGCACGCACAATAACACACACGCACGCTCACACACACACACACACACACATATACACACTCTGCAGGTGAATGCTGGGAAATGGGCCAAGAGTCAACCACAGAGTCACCCCCTAAGAGGGTTTCGGGTTACACACGATGAGGCTTTGGCTCTGAGACAGACACACTCAGTCAGTTGCACAAATACACACTCAGACACACACACACACGCAGAAATACAAAACACACACACACACACACACACATAACATACATAAATACACACACATAAATACACACAGAGACACGCATAAATAAACACATACACACACACACACACACACACGCACAAAGTCAGTAAGTCACACTCACTCACACACACACACACCATCCCCCCGTACACACACACTGACACACACACACCATCCCACACTGACCTCTGCTGGGCTGTTTCTTCATAGTGTAGGATACTAGTCTACCACCCATCACCAATCCTCTCTACAGACCGCCCCTGATACTAGTCTACCACCCATCACCAATCCTCTCTACAGACCGCCCCTGATACTAGTCTACCACCCATCACCAATCCTCTCTACAGACCGCCCCTGATACTAGTCTACCACCCATCACCAATCCTCTCTACAGACCGCCCCTGATACTAGACTACCACCCATCACCAATCCTCTCTACAGACAGACCCTGATACTAGTCTACCACCCATCACCAATCCTCTCTACAGACCGCCCCTGATACTAGTCTACCACCCATCACCAATCCTCTCTACAGACAGACCCTGATACTAGTCTACCACCCATGACCAATCCTCTCTACAGACTGCCCCTGATACTAGTCTACCACCCATCACCAATCCTCTCTACAGACCGCCCCTGATACTAGTCTACCACCCATCACCAATCCTCTCTACAGACCGCCCCTGATACTAGTCTACCACCCATCACCAATCCTCTCTACAGACCGCCCCTGATACTAGTCTACCATCCATCACCAATCCTCTCTACAGACCGCCCCTGATACTAGACTACCACCCATCACCAATCCTCTCTACAGACAGACCCTGATACTAGTCTACCACCCATCACCAATCCTCTCTACAGACAGACCCTGACACTAGTCTACAGACAGACCCTGATACTAGTCTACAGACAGACCCTGATACTAGTCTACAGACAGACCCTGATACTAGTCTACAGACAGACCCTGATACTAGTCTACAGACAGACCCCGATACTAGTCTACAGACAGACCATGATACTAGTCTACAGACAGACCCTGATACTAGTCTACAGACAGACCCTGATACTAGTCTACAGACAGACCCTGATACTAGTCTACAGACAGACCCTGATACTAGTCTACAGACAGACCCTGATACTAGTCTACAGACAGACCCTGATACTAGTCTACAGACAGACCCTGATACTAGTCTACAGACAGACCCTGATACTAGTCTACAGACAGACCCTGATACTAGTCTACAGACAGACCCTGATACTAGTCTACAGACAGACCCCGATACTAGTCTACAGACAGACCCCGATACTAGTCTACAGACGGACCCTGATACTAGTCTACAGACAGACCCTGATACTAGTCTACAGACAGACCCTGATACTAGTCTACAGACAGACCCTGATACTAGTCTACAGACAGACCCTGATACTAGTCTACAGACAGACCCTGATACTAGTCTACAGACAGACCCCGATACTAGTCTACAGACAGACCCCGATACTAGTCTACAGACAGACCCCGATACTAGTCTACAGACGGACCCTGATACTAGTCTACAGACAGACCCTGATACTAGTCTACAGACAGACCCTGATACTAGTCTACAGACAGACCCTGATACTAGTCTACAGACAGACCCTGATACTAGTCTACAGACAGACCCTGATACTAGTCTACAGACAGACCCCGATACTAGTCTACAGACAGACCCCGATACTAGTCTACAGACAGACCCCGATACTAGTCTACAGACAGACCCTGATACTAGTCTACAGACAGACCCTGATACTAGTCTACAGACAGACCCTGATACTAGTCTACAGACAGACCCTGATACTAGTCTACAGACAGACCCCGATACTAGTCTACAGACAGACCCCGATACTAGTCTACAGACAGACCCTGATACTAGTCTACAGACAGACCCCGATACTAGTCTACAGACAGACCCCGATACTAGTCTACAGACAGACCCTGATACTAGTCTACAGACAGACCATGATACTAGTCTACAGACAGACCCTACTACTACTCTACAGACAGACCCCGATACTAGTCTACAGACAGACCCTGAAACTAGTCTACAGACAGTCCCTGATACTAGTCTACAGACAGACCCTGATACTAGTCTACAGACAGACCCTGATACTAGTCTACAGACAGACCCCCGATACTAGTCTACAGACAGACCCCGATACTAGTCTACAGACAGACCATGATACTAGTCTACAGACAGACCCTGATACTAGTCTACAGACAGACCCTGATACTAGTCTACAGACAGACCCTGATACTAGTCTACAGACAGACCCTGATACTAGTCTACAGACAGACCCTTATACTAGTCTACAGACAGACCCTGATACTAGTCTACAGACAGACCCCGATACTAGTCTACAGACAGACCCTGATACTAGTCTACAGACAGACCCCGATACTAGTCTACAGACAGACCCTGATACTAGTCTACAGACAGACCCCGATACTAGTCTACAGACAGACCCTGATACTAGTCTACAGACAGACTGTAATACCCCCCCCCCCCTCCAGGGAAATCACTGGATGTGTTTTTTGGATTTTCAGATGGGTTAGTGCAGGGTTGGAGAAATTAAATGTCCAAAACAACAGGTTTTTCTATCCAAAATGCATTAGAAAAATACCATACACACAAACACACACATTTATTATCACTGAGCTGCTGGAATACACAAACTATTACACAGCAGAAACATACCTGGGACCAGACTACAAGATATCAGCATCTAACAGCACAGATTATAGCTGGTAGTAGCAGCCTATGCTAACCGGCCAATCAGTCAGTCTCTGCCATCCCTCGTCTTACCGGTGCTTCAGGCTCGATGGCGCTGTTCTCATTCCCCATGGTGGATCAGAGGGCTTCAGGGCAGGAAGTCGGGACTGTGGTGCCCAAACCAAAGCACTGTCACATCAGCCGGAGCTGGCTGAAACACAGCAACACAGCAGCACCTTCAAACCGACCACAGATCACTAACAGATCACTACCTTCAGCCTGACAGATCATGCATTATGACCACAGATCATTACCTTCATTATGACCACAGATCACTAACAGATCACAACTTCATTATGACCACAGATCAGTAACATATCACTACATTCATTATGACCACAGATCAGTAACAGATCACAACTTCATTATGACCACAGATCACTAACAGAACACTACCTTCAGCCTGACAGATCACTAACAGATCACTACCTTCATTATGACCACAGATCACTACATTCATTATGACCACAGATCAGTAACAGATCACAACTTCATTATGACCACAGATCACTACATTCATTAAGACCACAGATCAGTAACAGAACACTACCTTCATTATGACCACAGATAAATAACAGAACACTACCTTCATTATGACCACAGATCACTAACAGAACACTACCTTCATTATGACCACAGATCAGTAACAGATCACAACTTCATTATGACCACAGATCACTAACAGAACACTACCTTCAGCCTGACAGATCACTAACAGATCACTACCTTCATTATGACCACAGATCACTACATTCATTATGACCACAGATCAGTAACAGATCACAACTTCATTATGACCACAGATCACTACATTCATTAAGACCACAGATCAGTAACAGAACACTACCTTCATTATGACCACAGATCACTAACAGAACACTACCTTCATTATGACCACAGATCAGTAACAGAACACTACCTTCATTATGACCACAGATCACTAACAGAACACTACCTTCATTATGACCACAGATCACTAACAGATCGCTACATTCATTATGACCACAGATCACTACATTCATTATGACCACAGATCAGTAACAGATCACAACTTCATTATGACCACAGATCACTACATTCATTAAGACCACAGATCAGTAACAGAACACTACCTTCATTATGACCACAGATCACTAACAGATCACTACATTCATTATGACCACAGATCGCTAACAGAACACTACCTTCATTATGACCACAGATCAGTAACAGAACACTACCTTCAGCCTGACCACAGATCACTAAGGGGTAACTGTAATCTGTAATTAAGTCTATTGGCTGAAGGGTAGCAGTAATCTGTTATAAGGTCTATTGGTTGAAGGGTAGCAGTAATCTGTAATTAAGTCTATTGGCTGAAGGGTAGCAGTAACCTGTTATAAGGTCTATTGGTTGAAGGGTAGCAGTAATCTGTAATTAAGTCTATTGGCTGAAGGGTAGCAGTAACCTGTTATAAGGTCTATTGGTTGAAGGGTAGCAGTAATCTGTAATTAAGTCTATTGGCTGAAGGGTAGCAGTAATCTGTTATAAGGTCTATTGGTTGAAGGGTAGCAGTAATCTGTAATTAAGTCTATTGGCTGAAGGGTAGCAGTAACCTGTTATAAGGTCTATTGGTTGAAGGGTAGCAGTAATCTGTAATTAAGTCTATTGGCTGAAGGGTAGCAGTAATCTGTAATTAAATCTATTGGCTGAAGGGTAGCAGTAATCTGTTATAAGGTCTATTGGTTGAAGGGTAGCAGTAATCTGTAATTAAATCTATTGGCTGAAGGGTAGCAGTAACCTGTAATTAAGTCTATTGGCTGAAGGGTAGCAGTAATCTGTTATAAGGTCTATTGGTTGAAGGGTAGCAGTAATCTGTAATTAAGTCTATTGGCTGAAGGGTAGCAGTAACCTGTTATAAGGTCTATTGGTTGAAGGGTAGCAGTAATCTGTAATTAAGTCTATTGGCTGAAGGGTAGCAGTAATCTGTAATTAAATCTATTGGTTGAAGGGTAGCAGTAATCTGTAATTAAGTCTATTGGCTGAAGAGTAGCAGTAATCTGTTACAAGGTCTATTGGCTGAAGGGTAGCAGTAATCTGTAATTAAATCTATTGGTTGAAGGGTAGCAGTAATCTGTTATAAGGTCTATTGGTTGAAGGGTAGCAGTAATCTGTAATTAAATATATTGGCTGAAGGGTAGCAGTAATCTGTTATAAGGTCTATTGGTTGAAGGGTAGCAGTAATCTGTAATTAAGTATATTGGCTGAAGGGTAGCAGTAACCTGTAATTAAGTCTATTGGCTGAAGGGTAGCAGTAACCTGTTATAAGGTCTATTGGTTGAAGGGTAGCAGTAACCTGTTATAAGGTCTATTGGCTGAAGGGTAGCAGTAATCTGTAATTAAGTCTATTGGCTGAAGGGTAGCAGTAATCTGTTATAAGATCTATTGTTTGAAGGGTAGCAGTAATCTGTTATAAGGTCTATTGGCTAAACTCTCACACTGTCACCAGCAGAGCAGCAGAATGAATAGGTCAATGGCAGTAGCAGAATGAACAGGTCAATGGCAGTAGCAGAATGAACAGATCAATGGCAGTAGCAGAATGAACAGATCAATGGCAGTAGCAGAATGAACAGGTCAATGGCAGTAGCAGAATGAACAGGTCAATGGCAGTAGCAGAATGAACAGATAAATGGCAGTAGCAGAATGAACAGGTCAATGGCAGTAGCAGAATGAACAGGTCAATGGCAGTAGCAGAATGAACAGGTCAATGGCAGTAGCAGAATGAATAGGTCAATGGCAGTAGCAGAATGAACAGGTCAATGGCAGTAGCAGAATGAACAGGTCAATGGCAGTAGCAGAATGAACAGGTCAATGGCAGTAGCAGAATGAACAGGTCAATGGCAGTAGCAGAATGAACAGGTCAATGGCAGTAGCAGAATGAACAGGTCAATGGCAGTAGCAGAATTAACAGGTCAATAGCAGTAGCAGAATGAACAGGTCAATGGCAGTAGCAGAATGAATAGGTCAATGGCAGTAGCAGAATGAACAGGTCAATGGCAGTAGCAGAATGAACAGGTCAATGGCAGTAGCAGAATGAACAGGTCAATGGCAGTAGCAGAATGAACAGGTCAATGGCAGTAGCAGAATGAACAGGTCAATGGCAGTAGCAGAATGAACAGATCAATGGCAGTAGCATAATGAACAGGTCAATGGCAGTAGCAGAATGAATAGGTCAATGGCAGTAGCAGAATGAACAGGTCAATGGCAGTAGCAGAATGAATAGGTCAATGGCAGTAGCAGAATGAACAGGTCAATGGCAGTAGCAGAATGAATAGGTCAATGGCAGTAGCAGAATGAACAGGTCAATGGCAGTAGCAGAATGAACAGGTCAATGGCAGTAGCAGAATGAACAGGTCAATAGCAGTAGCAGAATGAACAGGTCAATGGCAGTAGCAGAATGAACAGGTCAATGGCAGTAGCAGAATGAACAGGTCAATGGCAGTAGCAGAATGAACAGGTCAATAGCAGTAGCAGAATGAACAGGTCAATGGCAGTAGCAGAATGAACAGGTCAATGGCAGTAGCAGAATGAATAGGTCAATGGCAGTAGCAGAATGAACAGGTCAATGGCAGTAGCAGAATGAATAGGTCAATGGCAGTAGCAGAATGAACAGGTCAATGGCAGTAGCAGAATGAATAGGTCAATGGCAGTAGCAGAATGAACAGGTCAATGGCAGTAGCAGAATGAACAGGTCAATGGCAGTAGCAGAATGAATAGGTCAATGGCAGTAGCAGAATGAACAGGTCAATGGCAGTAGCAGAATGAATAGGTCAATGGCAGTAGCAGAATGAACAGGTCAATGGCAGTAGCAGAATGAACAGGTCAATGGCAGTAGCAGAATGAACAGGTCAATGGCAGTAGCAGAATGAACAGGTCAATGGCAGTAGCAGAATGAACAGGTCAATGGCAGTAGCAGAATGAACAGGTCAATGGCAGTAGCAGAATGAACAGGTCAATGGCAGTAGCAGAATGAACAGGTCAATGGCAGTAGCAGAATGAACAGGTCAATGGCAGTAGCAGAATGAACAGGTCAATGGCAGTAGCAGAATGAATAGGTCAATGGCAGTAGCAGAATGAACAGGTCAATGGCAGTAGCAGAATGAACAGGTCAATGGCAGTAGCAGAATGAACAGGTCAATGGCAGTAGCAGAATGAACAGGTCAATGGCAGTAGCAGAATGAACAGGTCAATGGCAGTAGCAGAAGAGAGATGGAGAGATTGAAGGGACGCTGTAGTCTGTAGTCTGTAGTCTGTAGTCTGTAGTCTGAGACCTGTAGTCTGTAGTCTGTGGTCTGTAGTCTGTAGTCTGTAATCTGTAGTCTGTGGTCTGTGACCTGTAGTCTGTAGTCTGTGGTCTGTGGTCTGTATTCTGTGGTCTGTAGTCTGTGATCTGTAGTCTGTGGTCTGTGGTCTGTAGTCTGTGGTCTGTAGTCTGTGGTCTGTAGTCTGTGGTCTGTGGTCTGTAGTCTGTGGTCTGTAGTCTGTGGCCTGTGGTCTGTAGTCTGTAGTCTGTAGTCTGTGGTCTGTAGTCTGTGGTCTGTGGTCTGTAGTCTGTAGTCTGTGGCCTATGGTCTGTAGTCTGTAGTCTGTGGTCTGTGGTCTGTAGTCTGTGGTCTGTAGTCTGTGGTCCTTACTCAACTTTGAGTATTACAACACCAGCGGAATGCCCGATCCCAGATCTGAAAATAACCATGGAGTTGACAACCAAGACAGCACAAACATAGGGCGTCAGCTAGTCTAGCAGTTAAGAGTGTTGGGACAGTAACTGAGCGGTCGCTGGTTCGAATCCCCGAACAGACTCGGTGAAAAATCCGTCAATGTGTCCTTGAGCAAAGCACTTAACCCTAATTGCCTCCTGTAAGTCATTCTGGATAAGAGTCTGCTAAATGACTCAAATGTCAAAGTGACAGATCAGGAACGAGGAAAACCTCCTCGACGCATTCTGACATCACAGTGGTGGCTATACTTCCTTGAACACTGAATCATCACTGTAGCCTGGATTATACTGTAGTCTGGATTATACTGTAGTCTGGATTATACTGTGGTCTGGATTATACTGTAGTCTGGATTATACTGTGGTCTGGTTTATACTGTAGTCTGGTTTATACTGTGGTCTGGTTTACACTGTAGTCTGGTTTATACTGTAGTCTGGTTTATACTGTGGTCTGGTTTATACTGTAGTCTGGTTTATACTGTAGTCTGGTTTATACTGTAGTCTGGTTTAAACTGGGGTCTGGTTTATACTGTAGTCTGGTTTAAACTGGGGTCTGGTTTATACTGTAGTCTGGTTTATACTATAGTCTGGTTTATACTGTAGTCTGGTTTATACTGTGGTCTGGTTTATACTGTGACCTGGTTTATACTGTAGTCTGGTTTATACTGTAGTCTGGTGTATACTGTAGTCTGGTTTATACTGTGACCTGGTTTAACCAGAATGAATGTTATTGCTCGGACAACATTTATTACCTCCTTTAAATCTGAATCTTTATTTTATGGCTACTGAGGTGCAGGTGCCTTCATTTGTCTTAATGTGTTTAATAACATGTGTTTGTCATTGATACGTGTCCTGTCCTTGTAAGTTATTGATGATGCTGAGTGATAAATCAATTTCCCAAGTAGGGATCAATAAAAACTCTACTCTACCCTGGTTTCACCTGCTGTTCAGTCTGGTTAACCAGGCTATCGTCACTGGGATGCATTACGTCACGTTGAATAAATTCAACACCTGTCCGGTCACATTCTGCACCAATCGGCTAACCCTGTCCGGCAGTCACCTGACCTCATCCTCCCTCGGTGACTTCACTATTTTAGTGAGGTCATATCATCCACTTGTCGTGCCATGACTCAAGTAACTTAAGGAGGCGGGGGGGGGGGGGGGGGGGGGGGGGGGGGGGGGGGCAGAACTGTATCTAACTGGAAACAGGTGGTGCAACAAGGGGAAAGTCCATCTTCTGCTGTGTGTCTACAAAAACATGAACTATAAATTGTGTTAAGTCTATCTCAGAGTGGTTAGCGTGCGTGTGCGTATCAGTGGAGGCTCCTCAGAGGAGGAAGGGGAGGACCATCGTCAATGAATTTCATAAAAAAATAAAAATGGTAAAGTTCCGGAGGACGTCCTCTAACCTATCAGAGCTCTTGCAGCATGAACTGACATGTCGTTCCCACCAATCAAAGGATCAGATCGTGAATCTAGTACTGAAAGCAGAAGCTACAGCTAGCTAGCGCTGCAGTGCAGGAAATGAGATGCAGACTCAAAAAGGTAGAAAGACAACGGTTGAACAGTTTTGAACAAATTAATTTCTTAAAAAATGAAGGAGAAGAAAGAAAGAGAGAGAAATACAGCGCCTATGGAAAGTATTCAGACCCCTTTACTTTTTCCCACATTGTTTTAATGTTACAGCCTTATTCTAAAATGGATATAACAACAAATAATGCTCAGCAATCCATACACAATACCCCATAATGACATCACAATACCCCATAATGACATCACAATACCCCATAATGACATCACAATACCCCATAATGACATCACAATACCCCATAATGACATCACAATACCCCATAATGACAAAGCAAAAACCAGGTTTTTAGAAATGTTTGCAAATTTATTACAAATTAAAAACAGAAATACCTTATTTACATAAGTATTCAGACCCTTTGCTATGAAATTCGAAATTGACCTCAGGTGCATCCTGTTTCCCATTCATCATCCTTGAGATGTTTCTACAACTTGATTGGAGTCCACCTGTGGTAAATTCAATTGATTGGACATGATTTGAAAAGGCACACACCTGTCTATATGAGGTCCCACAGTTGACAGTGCATGTCAGAGCAAATACCAAGCAATGAGGTCGAAGGAATTGTCCGTAGAACTCCGAGACAGGATTGTGTCGATGCGCAGATCTGGGGAAGGGTACCAAACAATTTCTACAGCATTGAAGGTCCCCAAGAACACAGTGGTCTCCATCATTCTTAAATGGAACAAGTTTAGAACCACCTAGACTCTTCCTAGAGCTGGCCGCTGGGCCAAACTGACCAATCAGGGGAGAAGAGCCTTGATCAAGGAGGTGACCGAGAACCCGATGGTCACTCTGACAGAGCTCCAGAATTCCTCTGTGGAGATGGGAGAACCTTTTATCAGAAGGACAACCATCTTTGCAGCACTCCACCAATCAGGCCTTTATGGTAGAGTGGACAGACCTAAGCCACTCCTCAGTAAAAGGCACATGGCAGCCCTCTTGGAGTTTGCCAAAAGGCACCTAATGAAAACAAGATTCTCTGGTCTGATGAAACCACGATTGAACTCTTTGGCCAGAATACCAAGCGTCACCTCTGGAGGAAACCTGGCTCCATCCCTATGGTGAAGCACGGTGGTGGCAGCATCATGCTGTGGGGATGTTTTCAACAGCAAGGACTGGGAGACTAGTCAGGATCGAGGGAAAGATGAATGGACCAAAGTAAAGAGAAATTCTTGATGAAAACCTGCTCAAGGGCACTCAGGACCTCAGACTGGGGTGAAGGTTCACCTTCCAACAGGACCACGACCCTAAGCACACCTCCAAGACAACGCAGGAGTCTTGGAATGTCCTTGAGTGGCCCAGCCAGAGGCCGAACATGAACCCAATCGAACATCTCTGGAGAGACCTGAAAATAGCTGTGCTGCGACGCTCCCCATCCAACCTGACAGAGCTTTAGAGGATCTGCAGAGAAGAATGAGAGAAACTCCCCAAATACAGGTGTGCCAAGCTTGTAGCGTCATACCCAAGAAGACTCAAGGCTGTAATAGCTGCCAATGGTACTTCAACAAAGTACTGAGTAAAGGGTCTGAATACTTATGTAAATATAATATTTAAGTTTTTTTTTTAATTAGCAAAAATTTCTAAAAACTTGTTTTTGCTTAGTCATTATGTTGTATTGTGTGTAGATTGACGAGTGGGGGGAAAAAAACTATTTAATCAATTTTAGAAATAAGGCTGGAACATAACAAAATGTGGAAAAAGTCAAGGGGTCTGAATACTTTCCGAAGGCACTGTACAGAGAGAGAGATTTCATTGTTGTATTTCACTTTCAGTTTCACTTACTGAGCTAGCAAATGCAGCTAGCTAATTTAGCCTACTGACACAACCAGCTCAAACAGAGGGATAGAAACTCTCGTTTGCAACCGTTGGACTAATGATTACACCCTAGGTCAGCTAGATGCAGGCAAGAGGGGATACCGTTGGACTAATGATTACACCCTAGGTCAGCTAGATGCGGGCAAGAGGTGATACCGTTGGACTAATGATTACACCCTAGGTCAGCTAGATGCATTGCAAGAGGTGATACTGTTGGACTAATGATTACACCCTAGGTCAGCTAGATGCAGGCAAGAGGTGATACTGTTGGACTAATGATTACACCCTAGGTCAGCTAGATGCAGGCAAGAGGTGATACTGTTGGACTAATGATTACACCCTAGGTCAGCTAGATGCAGGTAAGACTGGACTAATGATTACACCCTAGGTCAGCTAGATGCGGGCAAGAGGTGATACCGTTGGACTAATGATTACACCCTAGGTCAGCTAGATGCGGGCAAGAGGTGATACCGTTGGACTAATGATTACACCCTAGGTCAGCTAGATGCAGGCAAGAGGTGATACTGTTGGACTAATGATTACACCCTAGGTCAGCTAGATGCGGGCAAGAGGTGATACCGTTGGACTAATGATTACACCCTAGGTCAGCTAGATGCAGGCAAGAGGTGATACTGTTGGACTAATGATTACACCCTAGGTCAGCTAGATGCAGGTAAGACTGGACTAATGATTACACTCTAGGTCAGCTAGATGCGGGCAAGAGGTGATACCGTTGGACTAATGATTAGACCCTAGGTCAGCTAGATGCAGGTAAGACTGGACTAATGATTACACCCTAGGTCAGCTAGATGCGGGCAAGAGGTGATACTGTTGGACTAATGATTACACCCTAGGTCAGCTAGATGCAGGCAAGAAGTGATACTGTTGGACTAATGATTACACCCTAGGTCAGCTAGATGCAGACAAGAGGTGATACTGTTTGGACTAATGATTACACCCTAGGTCAGCTAGATGCAGGCAAGAGGTGATACTGTTGGACTAATGATTACACCCTAGGTCAGCTAGATGCAGGTAAGACTGGACTAATGATTACACCCTAGGTCAGCTAGATGCGGGCAAGAGGTGATACCGTTGGACTAATGATTACACCCTAGGTCAGCTAGATGCAGGTAAGACTGGACTAATGATTACACCCTAGGTCAGCTAGATGCGGGCAAGAGGTGATACTGTTGGACTAATGATTACACCCTAGGTCAGCTAGATGCAGGCAAGAAGTGATACTGTTGGACTAATGATTACACCCTAGGTCAGCTAGATGCAGACAAGAGGTGATACTGTTTGGACTAATGATTACACCCTAGGTCAGCTAGATGCAGGCAAGAGGTGATACTGTTGGACTAATGATTACACCCTAGGTCAGCTAGATGCAGGTAAGACTGGACTAATGATTACACCCTAGGTCAGCTAGATGCGGGCAAGAGGTGATACCGTTGGACTAATGATTACACCCTAGGTCAGCTAGATGCGGGCAAGAGGTGATACCGTTGGACTAATGATTACACCCTAGGTCAGCTAGATGCAGGCAAGAGGTGATACCGTTGGACTAATGATTACACCCTAGGTCAGCTAGATGCAGGCAAGAGGTGATACCATTGGACTAATGATTACACCCTAGGTCAGCTAGATGCAGGCAAGAGGTGATACTGTTGGACTAATGATTACACCCTAGGTCAGCTAGATGCGGGCAAGAGGTGATACCGTTGGACTAATGATTACACCCTAGGTCAGCTAGATGCAGGCAAGGTGATACTGTTGGACTAATGATTACACCCTAGGTCAGCTAGATGCAGGTAAGACTGGACTAATGATTACACCCTAGGTCAGTTAGATGCAGACAAGAGGTGATACTGTTGGACTAATGATTACACCCTAGATGCAGGCAAGAGGTGATACCGTTGGACTAATGATTACACCCTAGGTCAGCTAGATGCAGGCAAGAGGTGATACTGTTGGACTAATGATTACACCCTAGGTCAGCTAGATGCAGGCAAGAGGTGATACCGTTGGACTAATGATTACACCCTAGGTCAGCTAGATGCAGGCAAGAGTGTGCAAGGCGGTATTGAATGTGTCACTCTGTCCATCTGTCGCTGACTGTCACCTCAAATTTTTCTCTCAACCTGTGTGCACCTATGTTGTAAACGTTCATTCATAGGCTAGGTTGTAGCAACCTCGTGATGGATAAAGGGAAAATGTGAGTATCATGTAGTAGCCTAAACCTATTGATGTTACATTGAACTGGGTGAATGGAATATGAATGACAGTAACCTAAACCTATAGATGTTACATTGAACTGGGTGAATGGAATATGAATGACAGTAACCTAAACCTATTGATGTTACATTGAACTGGGTGAATGGAATATGAATGACAGTAACCTAAACCCATAGATGTTACATTGAACTGGGTGAATGGAATATGAATGACAGTAACCTAAACCTATAGATGTTACATTGAACTGGGTGAATGGAATATGAATGACAGTAACCTAAACCTATCGATGTTACATTGAACTGGGTGAATGGAATATGAATGACAGTTATCCAATATGCTGTAATATAAAACCATGCTCATGACAAAAGAACACTGTCCTCCCTCATCTTAAACGTGCACCAACCTCCACCGGTTGGGAACAGTGCCCCAAATCTGAAGCTTTTTTAATCCTATGGGGTAAACCTCTCGGGGGTAGGTGACAGCCTGTCTGTGAACATCCAGCTGTCTGTCTGCCTTGGGGACAAATAGAGAGCAGCAGGGAGGCGGTCAAATGCTAACCATGTGTACGTGACCAATAAAATTGGATTAAATTGGATTAATGCCAGCTCCAACAATCAGCTACAATCATCAGATTAATACCAGCATCAACAACTAGCTCCTATCATCAGATTAATACCAGCATCAACAACTAGCTCCAATCATCAGATTAATACCAGCATCAACAAATAGCTCCTATTATCAGATTAATACCAGCATCAACAACCAGCTCCAATCATCAGATTAATACCAGCATCAACAACCAGCTCCAATCATCAGATTAATACCAGCATCAACAACCAGCTCCAATAATCAGATTAACACTTCCTTCTACCAGGACATGACAGTCCTTTCTACCAGTAAACACTTCCTTCTGTCAGGACATACAGTCCTTTCTACCGGTAAACACTTCCTTCTACCAGGACATGACAGTCCTTTCTACCAGTAAACACTTCCTACTGCCAGGACATACAGTCCTTTCTACCGGTAAACACTTCCTTCTGCCAGGACATACAGTCCTTTCTACCAGTAAACACTTCCTACTGCCAGGACATACAGTCCTTTCTACCAGTAAACACTTCCTTCTGTCAGGACATGACAGTCCTTTCTACCAGTAAACACTTCCTTCTGTCAGGACATACAGTCCTTTCTACCGGTAAACACTTCCTTCTACCAGGACATGCCAGTCCTTTCTACCAGTAAACACTTCCTACTGCCAGGACATGCAGTCCTTTCTACCAGTAAACACTTCCTTCTGCCAGGACATACAGTCCTTTCTAACAGTAAACACTTCCTACTGCCATGACATGCCAGTCCTTTCTACCAGTAAACACTTCCTACTGCCAGGACATACAGTCATTTCTACCAGTAAACACTTCCTACTGCCAGGACATACAGTCCTTTCTACCAGTAAACACTTCCTTCTGCCAGGACATGACATGCCAGTCCTTTCTACCAGTAAACACTTCCTACTGCCAGGACATACAGTCCTTTCTACCAGTAAACACTTCCTTCTGCCAGGACATGACAGTCCTTTCTACCAGTAAACACTTCCTTCTGTCAGGACATACAGTCCTTTCTACCGGTAAACACTTCCTTCTACCAGGACATACAGTCCTTTCTAACAGTAAACACTTCCTACTGCCAGGACATGCCAGTCCTTTCTACCAGTAAACACTTCCTACTGCCAGGACATACAGTCCTTTCCACCAGTAAACACTTCCTACTGTCAGGACATGACATGCCAGTCCTTTCTACCAGTAAACACTTCCTACTGTCAGGACATACAGTCCTTTCTACCAGTAAACACTTCCTACTGTCAGGACATACAGTCCTTTCTACCAGTAAACACTTCCTACTGTCAGGACATACAGTCCTTTCTACCAGTAAACACTTCCTACTGCCAGGACATGACATGCCAGTCCTTTCTACCAGTAAACACTTCCTAGCAGTGTGGGTCTCCGTGTTCTCATGTGACCGTAGAGAAGGAGACCAGATCTGGGTTCAAATACTCTTTGAAATCATTTCAAGTACTGTATGTAACTGTGATTAATTTAGCTTGCCTGGTGTAATGAAACCAATAGAAATGCCAACTCTGGTCACATGGCACATTAGCCAGACTAAAGCAAACGCTCAAGGTATGTGAAATAATTGGATTAGTATTTAACCCAGGTCTGAAGAGGACTGGTGTGGTGTAAAGGTTAGTCAGAAACAACTGACCTGAATATGAAACTGTTTATAAATAGATATGTATCCTGATCTGTCATCTCTACCCTGCAACCAGGCTGCTTCTCTGTCACAACATCACTGTTTATGCCCTCCTGCAGACCCTGATCTGTCATCTCCAACCAGGCTGCTTCTCTGTCACATCATCACTGTTTATGCCCTCCTGCAGACCCTGATCTGTCATCTCCAACCAGGCTGCTTCTCTGTCACAACATCACTGTTTATGCCCTCCTGCAGACCCTGATCTGTCATGTGTTTGCATTCTATTTTGTAATAAACCCTTCTCCTACTTCCTGATTCATTGCTTGTGTTGTGAGATCTGTCATTTTCCTATGCTTGACTGATGCAGCATCATTGACCCAGGAGGAGGATTGTCCCATTCATTATAGTACTCTATGTTTACTATCTTTAAATCATGTTATGTGGTCTGGCAGGCCACGCTCCCGTTGGACCAGCCTCTCCTGTTGGGCCAGCCTTTCCTGTTGGGCCAGCCTCTCCTGTTGGGCCAGCCTTTCCTATTGGACCAGCCTCTCCTGTTGGGCCAGTCTTTCCTGTTGGCCCAGCCTCTCCTGTTGGACCAGCCTTTCTGACTCTGCAGGCCATGCTCTTGTTGGGCCAGCCTCTCCTGTTGGGCCAGCCTCTCTGACTCTGCAGGCCACGCTCCTATTGGGCCAGCCTCTCCTGTTGGGCCAGCCTCTCCTGTTGGACCAGCCTCTCCTGGTGGACCAGCCTCTCTGACTCTGCAGGCCACGCTCCCGTTGGACCAGCCTCTCTGACTCTGCAGGCCACGCTCCTATTGGGCCAGCCTCTCCTGTTGGGCCAGCCTCTCCTGTTGGACCAGCCTCTCTGACTCTGCAGGCCATGCTCCCGTTGGGCCAGCCTCTCCTGTTGGGCCAGCCTCTCCTGTTGGACCAGCCTTTCTGACTCTGCAGGCCATGCTCTTGTTGGGCCAGCCTCTCCTGTTGGGCCAGCCTCTCTGACTCTGCAGGCCACGCTCTTATTGGACCAGCCTCTCCTGTTGGGACAGCCTCTCCTGTTTGGCCAGCCTCTCTGACTCTGCAGGCCATGCTCCCGTTGGGCCAGCCTCTCCTGTTGGACCAGCCTCTCTGACTCTGCAGGCCACGCTCCCGTTGGACCAGCATCTCTGACTCTGCAGGGCAGGCACCTATTGGACCAGCCTCTCCTGTTGGGCCAGCCTCTCCTGTTTGGCCATTCTTTCCTATTGGGCCAGCCTCTCCTGGTGGACCAGCCTCTCTGACTCTGCAGGCCACGCTCCCGTTGGACCAGCCTCTCTGACTCTGCAGGCCACGCTCCTATTGGGCCAGCCTCTCCTGTTGGGCCAGCCTCTCCTGTTGGACCAGCCTCTCTGACTCTGCAGGCCATGCTCCCGTTGGGCCAGCCTCTCCTGTTGGGCCAGCCTCTCCTGTTTGGCCAGCCTCTCTGACTCTGCAGGCCATGCTCCCGTTGGACCAGCCTCTCTGACTCTGCAGGCCACGCTCTTATTGGACCAGCCTCTCCTGTTGGGACAGCCTCTCCTGTTTGGCCAGCCTCTCTGACTCTGCAGGCCATGCTCCCGTTGGGCCAGCCTCTCCTGTTGGACCAGCCTCTCTGACTCTGCAGGCCACGCTCCCGTTGGACCAGCCTCTCTGACTCTGCAGGCCAGGCTCCTATTGGACCAGCCTCTCCTGTTGGGCCAGCCTCTCCTGTTTGGCCATTCTTTCCTATTGGGCCAGCCTCTCCTGTTGGGCCAGCCTCTCCTGTTGGGCCAGCCTCTCCTGTTGGGCCAGCCTTTCCTATTGGGCCAGCCTTTCCTGTTGGGCCAGCCTCTCCTGTTGGGCCAGCCTCTCCTGTTGGGCCAGTCTCTCCTGTTGGGCCAGCCTCTCCTGTTGAGCCAACCTTTCTGACTCTGCAACACTATGTGTGTGAATGCAGGGTAATTTCACCCTCTCTCTTGTTTGCATATTTGTGTGTGTGTGTGTGTGTGTGTGCGCATGTAGTTATAACTGTGTGTCCGTGTGTGTCCGTGTGTGTGTGTGTAGTTATGTGTCTGTGTCTATGTGTGTGTGCGTCCGTGTGTGTGTGTAGTTATGTATCTGTGTCTATGTGTGTGTGTGCGTCCGTGTGTGTGTGTGTGTAGTTATGAGTGTGTGTATCTGTGTCCGTGTGTGTGTATGAAGTGTTAAAAGTGTTGAGGTTTGTTTGGACAGCGCGGAATGATCTCTAGCACAAATCATATGATAAAACTCTATGTGCTGCCAAGACTTTCTGTCACCTCATCAAGGGCCTGTCCATCATTCACTACAGTCCATCTTCTGAAGTCCCAGGTTTCTGGTGACAACCAAGCACAGTATCCCTCGCTACTTAGTAATGATATAATAATGATCATGCATAATGATTCTTCCAAGTGTGCACATTTTTGGCCAATTCTAATGCTTGGTAGGCCCATTTTTATTTTATTTTATTTATTGAACCTTTATTTAACTAGGCAAGTCAGTTAAAAACATATTTCTATTTTCAATGATGGCCTAGGAACAGTGGGTTAACTGCCTGTTCAGGGGCAGAATGACAGATTTTTACCTTGTCAACTCTGGGATTCGATCTAGCAACCTTTCAGATACTGGCCCAACGCTCTGACCACGAGGCTACCTGCCGCCATTCTAATGTTTGTTGGCCAATAATAATGTTTGTTGGCCAATAATAATGCTTGTTGGCCAATGCTTACGGGGAGTGTACAAGAGTGCACACTTTGGCAGAACGGTGGAGAATTTGGGTCGTCTTGGACTCAAAAGATGACAACACACAGCTAATACCATCCTACTGGTGCAGTAAAGTGTTCCTGACTCAAACCGCTCCCGCAACTCAGGGGTAGAGCTTTGCTCATATCTGTACCACATGGGCTTATGTCTGTGTCCTGATGTGGTTTAAAGCCACTGAAATGCTAGATGTGTAAACTCTCTCCATTTTTAATCACAGATGTATTTAAAGCATTGCCAAAAAAAAAAAACAGCCCTGTGCTAAAATGCTGTCTTAATAATGACGATCAAGGCGCCTCTAAACAATAACTATTCCAAACTGGTCAGCGGGGCATCTAATGTGTTACGTTATGTCAATCTGAAACGCAGCATCTGCAAAGTAATTCAGAGTACCAGGAAACCACGCAAACCTACTTTTCACTATGCACATGAGAAACACATGAGAAACACATGAGAACCACATGAGAACCACATGAGAACCACATGAGAAACACATGAGAAACACATGAAAAAGCACATGAGAACCACATGATAACCACATGATAACCACATGAGAAACACATGAGAAACACATGAGAAACACATGAGAACCACATGAGAAACACATGAGAAACACGTGAAAAAACACATGAGAAACAGAAACACATGAGAACCACATGAGAAACACATGAGAAACACATGAGAAACACATGAGAACCACATGAGAAACACATGAGAAACACATGAGAAACACATGAGAAACACATGAAAAAACACATGAGAAACAGAAACACATGAGAACCACATGAGAAACACATGAGAAACACAACTGAAAACATGACAACACTGAGAAGGGACAACGGAAAGTCACAAAGATCTTCAACTCACCAACACTACCA
Organism: Oncorhynchus mykiss; assembly: GCF_057628025.1. NCBI lineage: Eukaryota > Metazoa > Chordata > Actinopteri > Salmoniformes > Salmonidae > Oncorhynchus > Oncorhynchus mykiss. Next base: position 5,263,283 of record NC_143037.1, on the reverse strand, counting down.
AGATGTACACCAATATTATTCCAATCGCAGGGTTCCGATGCGACCTCGTTCAGTCAATGATATAGTTCCTGGTGTTATTTGAGGCCGCTGTCTATCTCTCTCACACCTACTGCACTGAGAAGCACTGCACCGTCGTGTTGCTATATCTGTTCTGCTCTCAGCAGCTCTGAAAAGGACGGAGGGGAAGGACGTCGCGAGGGGGATAGGGAGGGAGGGAGGCATGCAGGGAGGCAGGTGATAGGTGGAGAGGTGAACTGAACGCGGGAGTGGGAGGAGGGAGAGAAGCAGGGGAGAAGGGGGAGAGGCAGAAGGAGGGGGAAGCAGAACTGGACCTGGAGAGGCCATGTCTGCTAATGTCAGCGGGGGGGGAGAGAGGGGGTAGGAGAGGCAGCGGGAGAGGTGGGGGGAGAGAGTTGGTGGGGGGGAGAGAGGGGGTGAAGGGGTTGCTCTAACGGCATGAGGATGCCGGTGAGTCAGCTGAGGTGGACAGGGGCCAGAGGGGGCAGAAGGGGGGGTTGAAGGGGAAGAAGGGGGCCAGGGGGGGGTTGAAGGGGGCCAGGAGGGGGGGGAGGTGCGAGGAGGGGGCAGCATGGGGACAAGCCTGTTGTGTTCTTACTACGACACAAACAGTAATAATGATACTTGAAACAGAGCGTTTACATGACTTTATCGTTCAAACTAAAGTTTCAAGCATAGAACATTCATGGCAGACGCAGAACTCAATTAGTATCAACGCTCTAGGTTCCACAGTAACAACTTAAAGTAGTGCCTAGGATAAATGCTATATAATGGTATCACATTATATCATACATAACAGGGCCTAACTAGATAGCACTAGAAACCCTAGACCCACTCCAATTTGCATACCGCCCAAACAGATCCACAGATGATGCAATCTCTATTCCACTCCACACTGCCCTTTCCCTCCTGGACAAAAGGAACACCTATGTGAGAATGCTATTCATTGACTACAGCTCAGCGTTCAACACCATAGTGCCCTCAAAGCTCATCACTAAGCTAAGGATCCTGGGACTAAACACCTCCCTCTGCAACTGGATCCTGGACTTCCTGACGGGCCGCCCCCCAGGTGGTGAGGGTAGGTAGCAACACATCCACCACGCTGATCCTCAACACGGGAGCTCCCCAGGGGTGCGTGCTCAGTCCCCTCCTGTACACCTTGTTCACCCATGAATGCATGGCCAGGCACGACTCCAACACCATCATTAAGTTTGCAGACGACACAACAGTGATCACCGACAACGACGAGGCAGCCTATAGGGAGGAAGTCAGAGACCTGACCGTGTGGTGCCAGAATAACAACCGATCCCTCAACGTAACCAAGACTAAGGAGATGATTGTGGACTACAGGAAAAGGAGGACTGAGCACGCCCCCATTCTCATCGACGGGGCTGTAGTGGAGCAGGTTGAGAGCTACAAGTTCCTTGGCGTCCACATCAACAACAAACTAGAATGGTCCAAACACACCAAGACAGTCATGAAGAGGGTACGACAAAGCCTATTCTCCCTCAGGAAACTAAAAAGATTTGGCGTGGGTCCTGAGATCCTCAAAAGGTTCTACAGCTGCAACATCAAGAGCATCCTGAATGGTTGCATCACTGCCTGGTACGGCAATTGCTCAGCCTCTGACCGCAAGGCACTACAGAGGGTAGTGCGTACAGCCCAGTACATCACTGGAGCTAAGCGTCCTGCCATCCAGGACCTCTACACCAGGCCGTGTCAGAGGAAGGCCCTAAAAATTGTCAAAGACATAGACTGTTCTCTCTACTACCGCATGGCAAGCGGTACCGGAGTGCCAAGTCTAGGACAAAAAGGCTTCTCAACAGTTTTTACCCCCAAGCCATAAGACTCCTGGACAGGTAATCAAATGGCTACCCGGGCTATTTGCATTGTGTGCTTCCCCCCAAAACCATCTTTTTACGCTGCTGCTACTCTCTGTTTATCATATATGCACAGTCACTTTAACTATACATTCGTGTACATACCAGTGTTCCCGCACATTGGCTAACCAGGCCATCTGCATTGTGTCCAACCCACCACCCGCCAACCCCTCTTTTACGCTACTGCTACTCTCTGTTCATCATATATGCATAGTCACTTTAACCATATCTACATGTACATACTACCTCAATCAGCCTGACTAACCGGTGTCTGTATATAGCCTCGCTACTTTTATAGCCTCGATACTGTATATAGCCTCTCTACTGTATATAGCCTCTACTGTATATAGCCTCGCTACTTTTATAGCCTCTCTACTGTATATAGCCTCTCTACTGTATATAGCCTCTCTACTGTATATAGCCTCTAGCCTCTCTACTGTATATAGTCTCTACTTTTATAGCCTCTCTACTGTATATAGTCTCTCTACTGTATATAGCCCCTCTACTGTATATAGCCTCTCTACTGTATATAGCCTCTCTACTGTATATAGCCTCTCTACTGTATATAGCCTCTAGCCTCTCTACTGTATATAGTCTCTCTACTTGTATAGCCTCTCTACTGTATATAGTCTCTCTACTGTATATAGCCCCTCTACTGTATATAGCCTCTCTACTGTATATAGCCTCTACTGTATATAGTCTCTCTACTGTATATAGCCTCGCTATTGTATATAGCCTCTCTTTTTACTGTGGTTTTATTTCTTGTTGTTCACCTAATACCTTTTTTACACTATTGGTTAGAGCCTGTAAGTAAGCATACACCTGTTGTATTCGGCGCACATGACAGATAAACTTTGATTTCATTTGATTTAATTCCCAAGAATGGAAAGCATTGAGCTGGAGACAGACAACTCATTTTGGGGCTCATATATATGTACCACAGAGACTGCTTGTGGGATAGTAGCATGGTTGTGTACAACCCTCAACTCCTCTACCAACAATGAATCTCCTTTAGTGCCCATATCCTGTATCAATAGACACCTCATACAGACTAGTGAGCTACAGGCAGGAATCAGCAATGAATCCCAGTAATGAACCACCTATGGCGGAGGGGCGCCCCCTTGTGGACAGTGCCTTAACTTGTCATTCAACCTGGGGAGATTGATATACCTCTTGAACACCGTAAACAATGTGAAACGCGGGCAACATGGACAAGCTTCCAACATACTTGTATTTTTAGGGAGAATGTATAGCCTGCATGAAGCCCGGCCCCTTTACGGCCAGAGCGACTGGCTTCCTCTATGGGGAACAGATTGGGTTTAGGACTATGTATGCTCCTACCGTTTGCCAGGATGTTTTTTATTCAAAACTACTGGCAGTAACTGCTGTCACAACTTTTGTTGTACTTGAAGGGGACAACTATGTTATTGATCCTAAGATTGATCTCAAATACACTAAACTAGTAACCCCATCTATGAAAACAGAATCCACTGTTAAACTGGAAAGGCCTAGTCAGTTGACCAATAAAGGGGGATACCTAGTCAGTTGTAAAGGGGGATACCTAGTCAGTTGTAAAGGGGGATACCTAGTCAGTTGTAAAGGAGGATACCTAGTCAGTTGTAAAGGAGGATACCTAGTCAGTTGTAAAGGGGGATACCTAGTCAGTTGTAAAGGGGGATACCTAGTCAGTTGTAAAGGGGGATACCTAGTCAGTTGTAAAGGGGGATACCTAGTCAGTTGTAAAGGGGGATACCTAGTCAGTTGTAAAGGGGGATACCTAGTCAGTTGTAAAGGGGGATACCTAGTCAGTTGTAAAGGGGGATACCTAGTCAGTTGTAAAGGGGGGATACCTAGTCAGTTGTAAAGGGGGATACCTAGTCAGTTGTAAAGGGGGGATACCTAGTCAGTTGTAAAGGGGGATACCTAGTCAGTTGTAAAGGGGGGATACCTAGTCAGTTGTAAAGGGGGGATACCTAGTCAGTTGTAAAGGGGGGATACCTAGTCAGTTGTACAGGGGGGATACCTAGTCAGTTGTAAAGGAGGATACCTAGTCAGTTGGAAAGGGGGATACCTAGTCAGTTGTAAAGGGGGATACCTAGTCAGTTGTAAAGGGGGATACCTAGTCAGTTGTAAAGGGGGGATACCTAGTCAGTTGTAAAGGGGGATACCTAGTCAGTTGTAAAGGGGGGATACCTAGTCAGTTGTAAAGGGGGGATACCTAGTCAGTTGTACAGGGGGGATACCTAGTCAGTTGTACAACTGAATGCCTTCAACTGAAATGTGTCTTCCGCATTTAAACCAAACCCCTCTGAATCAGAGAGGTGCGGGGGGGGGGGGGGCTGCCAATGCTCTAACCACTAGGCTACCCACTGCCCCACAGTGAACTAAATCTCTTTGATGCACCCAAGAGAACAGAGAACACGATTACAGAAGGAGTTCTAATGCTTATCAGTCATTCTCCAGGGTTGACATCGTCTTAACAACTGGAGACAGCATCTACGGACGCAAAAGTTAGTGTCTGTTCACTGGATTCCCACCTACTACCTACTGTCCCACAGTGAACTAAATCTCTTTGATGCACCCAAGAGAACAGAGAACACGATTACAGCAGGAGTTGTAATGCTTATCAGTCATTCTCCAGGGTTGACATCGTCTTAACAACTGGAGACAGCATCTACGGACGCACAAGTTAGTGTCTGTTCACTGGATTCCCACCTACTACCTACTGCCCCACAGTAAACTAAATCTCTTTGATGCACCCAAGAGAACAGAGAACACGATTACAGCAGGAGTTCTAATGCTTATCAGTCATTCTCCAGGGTTGACATCGTCTTAACAACTGGAGACAGCATCTACGGACGCACAAGTTAGTGTCTGTTCACTGGATTCCCACCTACTACCTACTGCCCCACAGTGAACTAAATCTCTTTGATGCACCCAAGAGAACAGAAAACACGATTACAGAAGGAGTTCTAATGCTTATCAGTCATTCTCCAGGGTTGACATCGTCTTAACAACTGGAGACAGCATCTACGGACGCACAAGTTAGTGTCTGTTCACTGGATTCCCACCTACTACCTACTGCCCCACAGTGAACTAAATCTCTACGGACGCACAAGTTAGTGTCTGTTCACTGGATTCCCACCTACTACCTACTGCCCCACAGTGAACTAAATCTCTACGGACGCACAAGTTAGTGTCTGTTCACTGGATTCCCACCTACTACCTACTGCCCCACAGTGAACTAAATCTCTACGGACGCACAAGTTAGTGTCTGTTCACTGGATTCCCACCTACTACCTACTGCCCCACAGTGAACTAAATCTCTACGGACGCACAAGTTAGTGTCTGTTCACTGGATTCCCAGACGGCTTTTGACAGAAGTGAGTGGTTTTCCATTTGATGGGTCTAAAAAGGTTTGGATTGGGGTGGAATTTATCAGACGGACACAACTGCTATATCCCTCTCACAGGGCCAGGGTTCTAGCTCCACAGAGTTCGGTTTGGAGAGGGGAACCTGACAGGGGTGTCCGTTGTCCCCACTATTGTTTGCGCTGGCCATAAAGCCACTTGCTGAATCCACCTGGAACCATGCTGCTATTGAGAGCAATAAGTTAGGAGCATCAACCCAACATATTGCATTATAGACCGATGACATATTGCTAACTGTATCTAATCCGGAAATACATATCCCTGTCATCGTTGATATTATTAATGCATTTAGCAGACTATCCGGCTCCAAAATAAACTTTAGTGATAAGTCTGAGACAATGCCGCTGGGAGGCTTTGATTCACTGCTCTTTCAAATTTCCCATTTAAGTCTTCTACCTCTGGCTTTCTCTATCTTGGTTTATCAGTCACACTCAATATCAAAGATTTGCTCAAAATAAACTTCCTTCCTCTTATAAGAACAGTAAAAATAGATCTAGAACGATGATGGACTGGTCTCCCTATTTCATGGCTTGGTAGAATCAGCCTTATCAAAATGAAAACACTACCGCGACTCCTCGAACCCTCTGCAAATGTTCCCTTTGATGCTAACTAAGAAACTAGAGCTGAACTGGAGAGAATGCTCTAAAATGTCTCTCACGTTAACACTAACTCTGAAGAGAGGTGGCCCTGGCTGTAGCAAATATCATGTTCTACAATTGGCCAATTGGGCCTGGCCAATAACTATTTCTCAATGGCTCCACGACTACCTGGACTGGGTTACAAACCATGTATATTTGTGGTGTCGTGCTCCATTAACCATGCATACCAGTGATCTTCCTAAACTCCCTCCAAAGATCGGGCAGAACCCCATTGTTGGCAGGACCATAGGAATCTGGCACGATATATCAAAATATACAGGGAGACTCTGTCCGTCCCTCGTACCAATAACAAAAATACAAGGCCTTTCATCCAGGAATTGAAAGTGGTATCGTTGACTCATGGCACACCAGAAGGGTGAGGATAGAGGATTCCAGGATAAAGTGTTAAAGGTCGTATCTAAGTGTCTCTAACAGGTTAAAGGTTGTATCTAAGTGTCTCTAACAGGTTAAAGGTCGTATCTAAGTGTCTCTAACAGGTTAAAGGTCATATCTAAGTGTCTCTAACAGGTTAAAGGTCGTATCTAAGTGTCTCTAACAGGTTAAAGGTTGTATCTAAGTGTCTCTAACAGGTTAAAGGTCATATCTAAGAGTCTCTCTAACAGGTTAAAGGTTGTATCTAAGTGTCTCTAACAGGTTAAAGGTTGTATCTAAGTGTCTCTAACAGGTTAAAGATCGTATCTAAGAGTCTCTCTAACAGGTAACAGGTCGTATTTAAGAGTGTCTCTAACAGGTTAAAGGTCGTATCTAAGAGTCTCTCTAACAGGTTAAAGGTTGTATCTAAGTGTCTCTAACAGGTTAAAGGTCGTATCTAAGAGTCTCTCTAACAGGTTAAAGGTCATACACTATATGACCAAAAGTATGTGGACACCTGCATGTCGAACATCTCATTCTAAAATCATCTACATTAATATGGAGTTGGTCCCCCCTTTGCTGCTATAACAGCCTCCATTCTTCTGGGAAGATTTTCCTGCAGGGACTTGTTTCAATTCAGCCACAAGAGCATTAGTAAGGTCGGGCACCGACGTTGGGCGATTAGCCCTGGCTTGCAGTCAGCGTTTAAAAAAAACAAAAAATGTTTACATTTATTTAACTAGGCAAGTCAGTTAAGAACAAATTCTTATTTTCAATGACGGCCTAGAAACAGTGGGTTAACTGCCTGTTCAGGGGCAGAACGACAGATTTGTACCTTGTCAGCTGGGGGATTTGAACTTGCAACCTTATGAGTCCAAAGCTCTAACCACTACGCTACCCTGCCGCCCCAGTCAGCATTCCAATTAATCCCATAGTTCGATGGGGTTGAGGTCTCTTACAAACCAATCTCGACAAAACCATTTTCTGTATGGACCTCACTTTGTGCACAGGGGCCTTCCCTAAACTGATGCCACAAAGTTGGAAGCAACGAATCGTCTAGAATTTCATTGTATTGAGATTTCCCTTCACTGGAACTAAGAGGCCTTGTCCAAACCATGAAAAACAGCCCCAGACCATTCTTACTCCTCCACCAAACTTTACAGTTGGCACTATGTATTCGGTAAGGTAGTGTTCTCCTGGCATCTGCCAAACCCAGATTTGTCAGTCGGACAGCCAGATGCTGAAGCGTGACTCATCACACCAGAGAAAGCCTTTCCACTGCTCCAGAGTCGAATGGCAGCGAACTTTACACCACTCCAGACGACGCTTGGCATTCCGCAATGGTGATCTTAGGCTTGTGTGTTGCTGCTCGGCCATGGAAACCAACTTCAGGAATCAACCGACTTTCTATGAGCTTGTGTGGCCTACCACTTCGTGTCTGAGCCGTTGTTGCTCATAGACGTTTCCACTTCACAATAACAGCACTCACAGTTGACCGGGGCAGCTCTAGCAGGGCAGACATTTGACAAACTGACTTGTTGGAAAGTTGGCATCCTATGACAGTGGCACGTTGAAAGTCACTGAGCTCTTCAGTACGGGCCATTCTGCTGCCAATGTTTGTCTATGGAGATTGCATGGCAGTGTGCTCAATTTTATACAGCTGTCAGTCAGCATTGGGTTTGGCTGAAGTAGCCGAATGCACTAATTTGAAGGGATGTCCACATACTGCTGTATATATAGTGTATGTGACCAATAATGATATTTTATTTGGGGCCTTGTGCTCGGCCAGTGAGGAGGCAGATCTGGAGTTGTGTTTTACTTCCTGTTTACTATGTTTTCTCTACAGCCTGGTACTTTTTTGAGCACTGAATGGTAATGGAGTATTTTAGTGGGATTTTAAAATACACTTAAAAAATTTTAAAAATAAAAATAAAAATTTAACTCTCGCTTATGTGTATCCTACCACGGAAGTGTTTGGGAATCTGCCACACACCCTTTTGAATCAGCTTTGTTTTGTCAGAGAAAAACAACATTTAAACATTTAAAAACTATCTGGAAAATGTCTGGCACTAACTTAATTTGTTTGGATCACTTTACACATTTATTTGGGGATCCACCCCTGTAAACATAATTTATTTAGGGATCCGTGTCTGGTGTGAACCGCACTCTTGAGGTCTTGCCACAGCATCTCAATCGGGTTAAGGTCAGGACTCTGACTGGGCCACTCCAGAGGGCGTATTGTCTTCTGTTGATTTACTTCTGTGTTTTGGGTCGTTGTCCTGTTGCATCACCCAAGTTATGTTGAGCTTCATTTGGCGGACAGATGACCTTACATTCTCCTGTCTTGATAAACCTGGGAATTAATTTTCCATCGATGATAGCAAGCTGTCCAGGCCCTGAGGCAGCAAAGCAGCCCCAAACCATGATGCTCCCTCCACCATACTTTACAGTTGGGATGAGGTTTTGATGTTGGTGTGCTGGGCCTTTTATTTCTCCACACATAGTGTTGTGTGTCCCTTCCAAACAACTCAACTTTAGTTTCATCTGTCCACTGAATATTTTGCCAGTAGCGCTGTGGAAAATCCAGGTGCACTTTTGAGAACTTCAGACGTGCAGTAATGTTTTTTTTGGGGTCAGCAGTGGCTTCTTCCGTGGTGTCCTCCCATGAACACCATTCTTGTTTAGTGTTTTACGTATCATAGACTTGTTAACAGAGATGGTAGGTAACATGTTCCAGAGATTTCTGTAAGTCTTTAGCTGATACTCTGGGATTCTTCTTAACCTCATTGAGCATTCTGCGCTGTGCTCTTGCAGTCAGCAGTCAGTAGCAACAGTGCTGAACTTTCTCCATTTATAGACAATTTTTCTTACCAGGGACTGATGAGCATCAAGGCTTTTAGAGATACTTTAGTAACCCTTTCCAGCTTTATGCAAGTCAACAATTCTTAATCTTCTGAGATCTATTTTGTTCGAGGCATGGTTCACATCAGGCAATGCTTCTTGTGAATAGCAAACTCATATTTTGTGAGTGTTTTTTGTAGAGCAGGGCAGCTCTAACCAACATCGCCAATCTCGTCTCATTGATTGGACTCCAGGTTAGCGGACTACCGACTCCAATTAGCTTGTGGAGAAGTCATTAGCCTTGGGGGGGGGGGGGCGGTTCACATACTTTTTTTTACAACCTATACTGTGAATGTTTAAATAATGTATTTAAAATAGACAATAAAAATACAATAGCTTGTGTGTTATTAGTTTAAACAGACTGTGTTGTTGTCTATTGTTGTGACTTAGATGAAGATCAGATCAAATTTGATGACCAATTTATGCAGAAATCCAGATAATTCCAAAGGGTTTCACATACTGTTTCTTGCCACTGTAGGTCAATAAAGATGACTGTGACGTGTGTAAAGGGCAAACTAATAGCGAGGATCGGCATTAATAATACTTTGGATAATAGTGTTCATTCTCTAGAGTCCATTCCTCCTCTAACGGCTTCAATCACAAGCTGGACAGAACAGAACAGGCGTCCTGAACCATGGCTTTCTGAACCAGTCTATCGTGGCTATAAATAAATATCCCACGCCTGATGATGTAATCGGTCTCCTCGGGTTTGTTTCGATCATCTTATAGCGCGTGTGAGATCTCTGCATGTGTCCAATCTAACCCTAATCCTAGCCACTGACTACACACAGTGTGAGATCTCTGCATGTATCAAAATCCAAAGGTGTTCTAGTACTGAGGGATATAGAGAGCTGTATATTGAGCGCTTTGGTTATACCGTATCCCAAAGAAACAATGGTTTTAGAAATCTCTCTCTTCCCATTAGACAAATCCGTGTTTCCTTCTCTAGATACAGTCCCTCTGTTAATTCATTCAATTTTTACAACCAGATCCCTTCTCTCTTTAAAATCTCTCTCGCTCTAAGATCCCTCTCTCTCTCCCTCCAATATCCCCCTTTCTCTCTCTCTCTCTCTGCCACCCAGTGTCCCCGCTCTCTGTTTCCTTCTCATCTCTCTATCCTTTCTACTCTTCTGCCTTTCCCCATCTCACAGCTTTTAGTCCACATCCGCTGGCTTCTTCTTGTCTTCCTCGTTCCCCCCTTCTCTCTCAGTCTCTCCAGCTCCTGACATCAGCCCTCCGACACACAGCAGTACAGCCACACTCTGCCTCTCCACAGCCACTGCACTCAAACACTGAAATACATCCATTTTGCATCTCTCATCTTCTCCCTCTCGCTGTTCTTCCTCTCCATCCACGACAAGCATTTAGCCACCAACACAGCTGATTTTCTGAGAAATGTTTCAGTCTACCTCTCTCTCTCTCTCACACACGGAGAGAAGGATATAGAGAGATTGTTGTACCTACCTGGCTACTGCTACGTGGTGCGATTCCTATACAGTTCCCCATCCTGCATTCCATATCATCTAGTACAGGCGATGTGGCTGTAGTGGTGCTACAGGGCTGACAGAACACCGCTCTGCAGAACTGCATCTCAGGCAGTGAAACGGCTACGGAAGCATCACAGAGGAGAGCTGGAGCAGGCTAGGAGGAGGATGTGCTGCGGGAGGGAGATGCCACAGAGGAAGTGTGTGTCAACTGTGTGTGTGTGTGTGTGTGTGAGGAAACGGGGGTATACAATACAGTTGTACAACTGAAATTTGTCTCCCGCATTTTACCCGAACCCCCTCTGGATCAGAGAGGTGTGTGGGGGCCCGTGGAAAGGGGGATACCTAGAACAGTGGGTCCGCTCGAGGATTCGATCCAGCAACCTTTCGGTTACTGGCCCAACGCGCTAACCACTAGGCTACCCGCAGCTACACATGCATGTGTGTATCTGTCTCTCTCTCTCTGTGTGTGAGTCCCGTTGTGTGTATCTGTCTCTCTCTCTCTCTCTCTCTGTGAGTCCCGTTGTGTGTATCTGTCTCTCTCTCTCTGTGTGTGTGAGTCCCGTTGTGTGTATCTGTCTCTCTCTCTCTCTCTGTGTGTGAGTCCCGTTGTGTGTATCTGTCTCTCTCTCTGTGTGTGAGTCCCGTTGTGTGTATGCACATGAGTGAGAGTCCCGTTGTGTGTATGCACGTGAGAGTGTGTGACTCTCGTTGTGTGTATGCACGTGAGTGAGAGTCCCGTTGTGTGTATGTGAGTGAGAGTGTGTGAGTCAGGGACTAATACATGCTTTGCCTGCACCGCCCAGGGTTAACATTTGACCTACAGTATTGTAGAATAATAGTGAAGACATCGAAACGATGAAATAACACATATGGAATCATGTAGTAACCAAAAAAAAGGGTTAAACAGATTCTTAAATGTAGCCACCATTTGCCTTGTTGACAGCTTTGCACACTCCTGGCATTCTTTCAACCAACTTTACCTGGAATGCTTTTCCAACAGTCTTGAAGGAGTTCCCACATATGCTGAGCACTTGTTGGCTGCTCTTCCTTCACTCCGTGGCCCAACTCTAGCTAGCTACGTTATATGCAAATTCAATTATAAGTGAAACGAGAGCGATTTATTTATGTATTCTGTCCCCGTATCAATGAGATCCCATCTCATGGTATAATATATACTAGGCAGAGGAACACAGCAACTGGAGGGAAAACTGGTCACATGGCAAAGGAAGAGAGGAGGCAGCTAGGAGCGTAAAAGGACCACGCCTCTCTAAAACACAGACCCAGAGGCAATGAGTCTTGGTTCATGACGCATCTCTGTATTCATGCAACTACAAAAACAGCATTAGAAAGTAGAGTGCACTCATCTGAAATAGGGCAGAGGAAAACATGGCACTGTAGGAATGTGTGGGTTTTAAAATGAAAATGTTCTGATGCTGTGACAAAGTAGTAACACATTATAAAATATCCCCTTTACACCCATTATTTACATGAAACTGAAACGTCCCCTTTACACCCATTATTAACATGTTGAAACCGAAACGTCCCCTTTACACCCATTATTTACATGAAACTGAAACGTCCCCTTTACACCCATTATTTACATGTTGAAACTGAAACGTCCCCTATAAACCCATTATTTACATGTTGAAACTGAAACGTCCCCTATAAACCCATTATTTACATGTTGAAACTGAAACGTCCCCTATAAACCCATTATTTACATGTTGAAACTGAAACGTCCCCTATAAACCCATTATTTACATGTTGAAACTGAAACGTCCCCTTTACACCCATTATTTACATGAAACCGAAACGTCCCCTTTACACCCATTATTTACATGTTGAAACTGAAACGTCCCCTATAAACCCATTATTTACATGTTGAAACTGAAACGTCCCCTATAAACCCATTATTTACATGTTGAAACTGAAACGTCTCCTATAAACCCATTATTTACATGTTGAAACTGAAACGTCCCCTATAAACCCATTATTTACATGTTGAAACTGAAACGTCCCCTTTACACCCATTATTTACATGAAACCGAAACGTCCCCTTTACACCCATTATTTACATGTTGAAACTGAAACGTCCCCTATAAACCCATTATTTACATGAAACTGAAACGTCCCCTATACACCCATTATTTACATGATGAAACTGAAACATCCCCTATAAACCCATTATTTACATGAAACTGAAACGTCCCTATACACCCATTATTTACATCTTGAAACGTCCCCTTTAAACCCATTATTTACATGTTGAAACTGAAACGTCCCCTATTAACCCATTATTTACCTGCAGTTACATGAAACTGAAACTTCCCCTTTAAACCCATTATTTACATGTTGAAACTGAAACGTCCCCTATACACCCATTATTTACATGAAACTGAAACGTCCCCTTTAAACCAATTATTTACATCTTGAAATGTCGCCTTTAAACCCATTCTTTACATGATGAAACGTCCCCTATACACCCATTCTTTACATGAAACTGAAACGTCCCCATACACCCATTATTTACATCTTGAAACGTCCCCTTTAAACCCATTATTTACATGTTGAAACTGAAACGTCCCCTATACACCCATTATTTACATATTGAAACGTCCCCTTTAAACCCATTATTTACATGTTGAAACTGAAACGTCCCTTATAAACCCATTATTTACCTGCAGTTACATGAAACTGAAACTTCCCCTTTAAACCCATTATTTACATGTTGAAACTGAAACGTCCCCTATAAACCCATTATTTACATGAAACTGAAACGTCCCCTATACACCCATTATTTACATCTTGAAACGTCCCCTTTAAACCCATTATTTACATGTTGAAACTGAAACGTCCCCTATTAACCCATTATTTACCTGCAGTTACATGAAACTGAAACGTCCCCTATACACCCATTATTTACATCTTGAAACGTCCCCTTTAAACCCATTATTTACATGTTGAAACTGAAACGTCCCCTCCAAACCCATTATTTACATGTTGAAACTGAAACGTCCCCTTTAAACCCATTATTTACATGATGAAACTGAAACGTCCCCTTTAAACCCATTATTTACATGATGAAACTGAAACGTCCCCTTTAAACCCATTATTTACATGATGAAACTGAAACGTCCCCTTTAAACCCATTATTTACATGTTGAAACTGAAACGTCCCCTCCAAACCCATTATTTACATGATGAAACTGAAACGTCCCCTTTAAACCCATTATTTACATGTTGAAACTGAAACGTCCCCTCCAAACCCATTATTTACATGATGAAACTGAAACGTCCCCTATACACCCATTATTTACATGAAACTGAAACGTCCCCTTTAAACCCATTATTTACATGATGAAACTGAAACGTCCCCTTTAAACCCATTATTTACATGATGAAACTGAAACATCCCCTTTAAACCCATTATTTACATGTTGAAACTGAAACGTCCCCTATACACCCATTATTTACATGTTGAAACTGAAACGTCCCCTTTACACCCATTATTTACATGTTGAAACTGAAACGTCCCCTCCAAACCCATTATTTACATGTTGAAACTGAAACGTCCCCTCCAAACCCATTATTTACATGTTGAAACTGAAACGTCCCCTATACACCCATTATTTACATGTTGAAACTGAAACGTCCCCTTTACACCCATTATTTACATGAAACCGAAATGTCCCCTTTACACCCATTATTTACATGTTGAAACTAAAACGTCCCCTATAAACCCATTATTTACATGTTGAAACTGAAACGTCCCCTATAAACCCATTATTTACATGTTGAAACTGAAACGTCCCCTATAAACCCATTATTTACATGTTGAAACTGAAACGTCCCCTATAAACCCATTATTTACATGTTGAAACTGAAACGTCCCCTTTACACCCATTATTTACATGAAACCGAAACGTCCCCTTTACACCCATTATTTACATCTTGAAACGTCCCCTTTAAACCCATTATTTACATGTTGAAACTGAAACGTCCCGCATTAACCCATTATTTACCTGCAGTTACATGAAACTGAAACTTCCCCTTTAAACCCATTATTTACATGTTGAAACTGAAACGTCCCCTATACACCCATTATTTACATGAAACTGAAACGTCCCCTTTAAACCAATTATTTACATGTTGAAACTGAAACGTCCCCTATTAACCCATTATTTACCTGCAGTTACATGAAACTGAAACTTCCCCTTTAAACCCATTATTTACATGTTGAAACTGAAACGTCCCCTATACACCCATTATTTACATGAAACTGAAACGTCCCCTTTAAACCAATTATTTACATCTTGAAATGTCGCCTTTAAACCCATTCTTTACATGATGAAACGTCCCCTATACACCCATTCTTTACATGAAACTGAAACGTCCCCATACACCCATTATTTACATCTTGAAACGTCCCCTTTAAACCCATTATTTACATGTTGAAACTGAAACGTCCCCTATACACCCATTATTTACATATTGAAACGTCCCCTTTAAACCCATTATTTACATGTTGAAACTGAAACGTCCCTTATAAACCCATTATTTACCTGCAGTTACATGAAACTGAAACTTCCCCTTTAAACCCATTATTTACATGTTGAAACTGAAACGTCCCCTATAAACCCATTATTTACATGAAACTGAAACGTCCCCTATACACCCATTATTTACATCTTGAAACGTCCCCTTTAAACCCATTATTTACATGTTGAAACTGAAACGTCCCCTATTAACCCATTATTTACCTGCAGTTACATGAAACTGAAACGTCCCCTATACACCCATTATTTACATCTTGAAACGTCCCCTTTAAACCCATTATTTACATGTTGAAACTGAAACGTCCCATCCAAACCCATTATTTACATGTTGAAACTGAAACGTCCCCTTTAAACCCATTATTTACATGATGAAACTGAAACGTCCCCTTTAAACCCATTATTTACATGTTGAAACTGAAACGTCCCCTCCAAACCCATTATTTACATGATGAA
This sequence comes from Oncorhynchus mykiss, assembly GCF_057628025.1. Lineage (NCBI taxonomy): Eukaryota > Metazoa > Chordata > Actinopteri > Salmoniformes > Salmonidae > Oncorhynchus > Oncorhynchus mykiss. The sequence goes on along the minus strand of NC_143037.1, from coordinate 5,247,547 downwards.
ACTGAAACGTCCCCTTTAAACCCATTATTTACATGATGAAACTGAAACGTCCCCTTTAAACCCATTATTTACATGTTGAAACTGAAACGTCCCCTCCAAACCCATTATTTACATGATGAAACTGAAACGTCCCCTATACACCCATTATTTACATGAAACTGAAACGTCCCCTTTAAACCCATTATTTACATGATGAAACTGAAACGTCCCCTTTAAACCCATTATTTACATGATGAAACTGAAACATCCCCTTTAAACCCATTATTTACATGTTGAAACTGAAACGTCCCCTCCAAACCCATTATTTACATGTTGAAACTGAAACGTCCCCTCCAAACCCATTATTTACATGTTGAAACTGAAACGTCCCCTATACACCCATTATTTACATGTTGAAACTGAAACGTCCCCTTTACACCCATTATTTACATGAAACCGAAATGTCCCCTTTACACCCATTATTTACATGTTGAAACTAAAACGTCCCCTATAAACCCATTATTTACATGTTGAAACTGAAACGTCCCCTATAAACCCATTATTTACATGTTGAAACTGAAACGTCCCCTATAAACCCATTATTTACATGTTGAAACTGAAACGTCCCCTATAAACCCATTATTTACATGTTGAAACTGAAACGTCCCCTTTACACCCATTATTTACATGAAACCGAAACGTCCCCTTTACACCCATTATTTACATCTTGAAACGTCCCCTTTAAACCCATTATTTACATGTTGAAACTGAAACGTCCCGCATTAACCCATTATTTACCTGCAGTTACATGAAACTGAAACTTCCCCTTTAAACCCATTATTTACATGTTGAAACTGAAACGTCCCCTATACACCCATTATTTACATGAAACTGAAACGTCCCCTTTAAACCAATTATTTACATGTTGAAACTGAAACGTCCCCTATTAACCCATTATTTACCTGCAGTTACATGAAACTGAAACTTCCCCTTTAAACCCATTATTTACATGTTGAAACTGAAACGTCCCCTATACACCCATTATTTACATGAAACTGAAACGTCCCCTTTAAACCAATTATTTACATCTTGAAACGTCCCCTATACACCCATTCTTTACATGAAACTGAAACGTCCCCATACACCCATTATTTACATCTTGAAACGTCCCCTTTAAACCCATTATTTACATGTTGAAACTGAAACGTCCCCTATACACCCATTATTTACATATTGAAACGTCCCCTTTAAACCCATTATTTACATGTTGAAACTGAAACGTCCCTTATAAACCCATTATTTACCTGCAGTTACATGAAACTGAAACTTCCCCTTTAAACCCATTATTTACATGTTGAAACTGAAACGTCCCCTATAAACCCATTATTTACATGAAACTGAAACGTCCCCTATACACCCATTATTTACATCTTGAAACGTCCCCTTTAAACCCATTATTTACATGTTGAAACTGAAACGTCCCCTATTAACCCATTATTTACCTGCAGTTACATGAAACTGAAACGTCCCCTATACACCCATTATTTACATCTTGAAACGTCCCCTTTAAACCCATTATTTACATGTTGAAACTGAAACGTCCCATCCAAACCCATTATTTACATGTTGAAACTGAAACGTCCCCTTTAAACCCATTATTTACATGATGAAACTGAAACGTCCCCTTTAAACCCATTATTTACATGTTGAAACTGAAACGTCCCCTCCAAACCCATTATTTACATGATGAAACTGAAACGTCCCCTTTAAACCCATTATTTACATGATGAAACTGAAACGTCCCCTTTAAACCCATTATTTACATGTTGAAACTGAAACGTCCCCTCCAAACCCATTATTTACATGATGAAACTGAAACGTCCCCTATACACCCATTATTTACATGAAACTGAAACGTCCCCTTTAAACCCATTATTTACATGATGAAACTGAAACGTCCCCTTTAAACCCATTATTTACATGATGAAACTGAAACATCCCCTTTAAACCCATTATTTACATGTTGAAACTGAAACGTCCCCTCCAAACCCATTATTTACATGTTGAAACTGAAACGTCCCCTCCAAACCCATTATTTACATGTTGAAACTGAAACGTCCCCTATACACCCATTATTTACATGTTGAAACTGAAACGTCCCCTTTACACCCATTATTTACATGAAACCGAAATGTCCCCTTTACACCCATTATTTACATGTTGAAACTAAAACGTCCCCTATAAACCCATTATTTACATGTTGAAACTGAAACGTCCCCTATAAACCCATTATTTACATGTTGAAACTGAAACGTCCCCTATAAACCCATTATTTACATGTTGAAACTGAAACGTCCCCTATAAACCCATTATTTACATGTTGAAACTGAAACGTCCCCTTTACACCCATTATTTACATGAAACCGAAACGTCCCCTTTACACCCATTATTTACATCTTGAAACGTCCCCTTTAAACCCATTATTTACATGTTGAAACTGAAACGTCCCGCATTAACCCATTATTTACCTGCAGTTACATGAAACTGAAACTTCCCCTTTAAACCCATTATTTACATGTTGAAACTGAAACGTCCCCTATACACCCATTATTTACATGAAACTGAAACGTCCCCTTTAAACCAATTATTTACATCTTGAAATGTCGCCTTTAAACCCATTCTTTACATGATGAAACGTCCCCTATACACCCATTCTTTACATGAAACTGAAACGTCCCCATACACCCATTATTTACATCTTGAAACGTCCCCTTTAAACCCATTATTTACATGTTGAAACTGAAACGTCCCCTATACACCCATTATTTACATATTGAAACGTCCCCTTTAAACCCATTATTTACATGTTGAAACTGAAACGTCCCCTATAAACCCATTATTTACATGAAACTGAAACGTCCCCTATACACCCATTATTTACATCTTGAAACGTCCCCTTTAAACCCATTATTTACATGTTGAAACTGAAACGTCCCCTATTAACCCATTATTTACCTGCAGTTACATGAAACTGAAACGTCCCCTATACACCCATTATTTACATCTTGAAACGTCCCCTTTAAACCCATTATTTACATGTTGAAACTGAAACGTCCCCTCCAAACCCATTATTTACATGTTGAAACTGAAACGTCCCCTTTAAACCCATTATTTACATGATGAAACTGAAACGTCCCCTTTAAACCCATTATTTACATGATGAAACTGAAACGTCCCCTTTAAACCCATTATTTACATGATGAAACTGAAACGTCCCCTTTAAACCCATTATTTACATGTTGAAACTGAAACGTCCCCTCCAAACCCATTATTTACATGATGAAACTGAAACGTCCCCTATACACCCATTATTTACATGAAACTGAAACGTCCCCTTTAAACCCATTATTTACATGATGAAACTGAAACATCCCCTTTAAACCCATTATTTACATGTTGAAACTGAAACGTCCCCTCCAAACCCATTATTTACATGTTGAAACTGAAACGTCCCTCCAAACCCATTATTTACATGATGAAACTGAAACGTCCCCTATACACCCATTATTTACATCTTGAAACTGAAACGTCCCCTTTAAACCCATTATTTACATCTTGAAACTGAAACGTCCCCTTTAAACCCATTATTTACCTGCAGTTACATGATGAATGATTTCCACCTAAACACACACAACATAGGAATGCATTAAAACCACTATCAAACGCAGCCGGTAGCTGAAAAGCACAGCAGGCTAGCAGGAACATCTAAACCCTTTGGTCAAAAGGATTGTGGGGAAGTATAGGCTTGAAGCAAAATCTTTGTATATCTGGGCACCAGGAAAAGAAGCCCTGGGGAACAGCAATAATCTCTCATTCCTTGATCTGATTGTGATGTGTTAGCTCAGCAAAATATCTGTTTAGGATGTGTAGATCACCCTCATTTTCTTCCCTGAAGTCAAACACACGATCACTGTCTTGGGTTCACTCTCTTTAATCAAATAATACAAAAAACCGCGAACAAGACCTATGAATAGAAAACTAATATTTATAGCTAAAGTTAAAGTCGATAAAATTCTCTAATGTTTAAAAAGGAAATAGCTGTTATATCAGCATCATTCTGTGTGCTGTGTGCTGGGAGCATGGATCAGTGGCTCGGTGATATCAAAGGCCTCAATTAACTCCTAGAGAGAGAGAGAGAGAGAACAGAAGAAAACAACATCATCCAACTCCTTCAGAAGAAAACAGTTGATCATCTTGTGATATAACATCATCATCATCAACTCCTTCAGAAGAAAACAGTTGATTATCTTGTGATATCACATCATCGTCATCATCCAACTCCTTCAGAAGAAAACAGTTGATAATCTTGTGATATAACATCATCATCAACAACAACAAACAAACAACTCTAGCTAATTTTCCCACCAACTTCAGACACCCTCTAGCGGTTGGAGGATTAAATGACCTCGAGCTCAACATTTAAATAGGTTGGTAAATAAAGGTGCATTTTGCAACTCGAGATACCCTTCTAGCTAGCTGACCACCAATCACTGCAGTTTATGTCAGTTAAATTAGGTTTTCAGAGTTTCCAGAAAAGTAATATATATATATTATATATTATAATGTGTGTATTTTGTGGGACGCAATGTATATTGTAAAATTCGACTACGCGACAGACCCCACATCATTTAATATCCAACTTTTAACCTAAATTATTCCTACTCAATTTATATGTTAGTATTAAATCTACTTTCTCAAAACATAAGATTAATCTGTCAAACAAAAATAATGAAACATTATTTGGTTACAACACTGAAGAATATTTCGGTGAAGAACCATTTTTTTAAGAGTCTACAGGATGGCGCATCGGGCATCAGGCATCGTGCATCGGGCATTGGAATGAAAAGTTGTCAGCCAAGCCCTTTTTCCTTTACCAGGAGGATCGTCAACTATCTAGTAAACACTTCAGATACGAGGTTGGTGTCTCTTTTTCTGAACAAAAAAAGTAAGGTGGCCAATAACTGGGGCCCGTATGCCAATAATAAGGGGGCTAAACCGTTTATTCAAAAAGCTGATCGTTGTTAGAAAGTCCACTGAAATGTCAAACATGCTAATTGTTTTTAACGACACCAATAATCCCAAAACATTGACGTCGTTGATCACAAGATTACACTGTTGAAGGTAATATATTTATTCACCGCTGTTGAATACGCGGATAATACGCTGATAATACGCTGATAATGCGCTGATAATACGCTGATAATACGCTGATAATGCGCTGATAATACGCTGATAATACGCTGATAATACGCTGATAATACGCTGATAATACGCTGATAATACGCTGATAATGCGCTGATAATACGCTGATAATACGCTGATAATGCGCTGATAATACGCTGATAATACGCTGATAATGCGCTGATAATGCGCTGATAATACGCTGATAATACGCTGATAATACGCTGATAATACGCTGATAATACGCTGATAATACGCTGATAATACGCTGATAATGCGCTGATAATACGCTGATAATACGCTGATAATGCGCTGATAATGCGCTGATAATACGCTGATAATGCGCTGATAATGCGCTGATAATACGCGGATAATACGCTGATAATGCGCTGATAATGCGCTGATAATACGCTGATAATGCGCTGATAATGCGCTGATAATACGCGGATAATACGCTGATAATGCGCTGATAATGCGCTGATAATACGCTGATAATACGCTGATAATGCGCTGATAATGCGCTGATAATACGCTGATAATACGCTGATAATACGGGGTGCTACGCTACTGTTATAGACTCAATTATATACGGAGAAAGAATTACAAGAAACTATGCTAAAAATAAATGTGTGTGTGTCCCTGTCCCAGTGTGTGTGTGTGTGTCTGTCCCAGTGTGTGTGTGTGTGTGTCCCTGTCCCAGTGTGTGTGTGTGTGTGTCCCTGTCCCAGTGTGTGTGTGTGTGTGTGTGTGTGTCCCAGTGTGTGTGTGTGTGTGTGTGTGTGTCCCAGTGTGTGTGTGTGTGTGTCCCTGTCCCAGTGTGTGTGTGTGTGTGTCCCTGTCCCAGTGTGTGTGTGTGTGTGTGTCCCTGTCCCAGTGTGTGTGTGTGTGTCCCTGTCCCAGTGTGTGTGTGTGTGTGTGTCCCTGTCCCAGTGTGTGTGTGTGTGTGTCCCTGTCCCAGTGTGTGTGTGTGTGTGTGTCCCTGTCCCAGTGTGTGTGTGTGTGTGTCCCTGTCCCAGTGTGTGTGTGTGTGTGTGTCCCTGTCCCAGTGTGTGTGTGTGTGTCCCTGTCCCAGTGTGTGTGTGTGTGTCCCTGTCCCAGTGTGTGTGTGTGTGTCCCTGTCCCAGTGTGTGTGTGTATGTGTCCCTGTCCCAGTGTGTGTGTGTATGTGTCCCTGTCCCAGTGTGTGTGTGTATGTGTCCCTGTCCCAGTGTGTGTGTGTATGTGTCCCTGTCCCAGTGTGTGTGTGTATGTGTCCCTGTCCCAGTGTGTGTGTGTATGTGTCCCTGTCCCAGTGTGTGTGTGTATATGTGTCCCTGTCCCAGTGTGTGTGTGTTACCTTCCAGCTCTTGGGGCTGATAGAGATGACACACTGCTGCCTGTTCGACGCTCCTCCAGCCTCCACTTCCCCTTCCTCCACAGGGGCTGTCAGAGATAAAGACACGTTAATGATGGCTTACGAACAGTCAACACTATCGTGCAAAAAAAAAACGATTACCCCCAAAACAGCTTAACAAGAAAAGTCATTTTGTCACAATGGGAGGTTCTCTCTTACCGATACAAGGAAGTTTGTGATTATCCAGGTACATTTTCGCCAAACCGTCCTGAGAAACACAAACAACGTCGTCACCAACCATCCACATGACATATCAATAGGAGAAGTGTTGGAGACAGCAGTGCCTTGAAGTGGCTTCCTGCTATCTAATAATAACAACATCTAGCTGACACTTCCTATCCAGGGACTAGTCCAAACACACTTCCTCCTATCCAGGGACTAGCCCAAACACACTATCCAGGGACTAGCCCAAACACACTATCCAGGGACTAGCCCAAACACACTATCCAGGGACTAGCCCAAACACACTATCCAGGGACTAGCCCAAACACACTATCCAGGGACTAGCCCAAACACACTATCCAGGGACTAGCCCAAACACACTATCCAGGGACTAGCCCAAACACACTATCCAGGGACTAGCCCAAACACACTATCCAGGGACTAGCCCAAACACACTATCCAGGGACTAGCCCAAACACACTATCCAGGGACTAGCCCAAACACACTATCCAGGGACTAGCCCAAACACACTATCCAGGGACTAGCCCAAACACACTTCCTCCTATCCAGGGACTAGCCCAAACACACTTCCTCCTATCCAGGGACTAGCCCAAACACACTTCCTCCTATCCAGGGACTAGCCCAAACACACTTCCTCCTATCCAGGGACTAGCCCAAACACACTTCCTCCTATCCAGGGACTAGCCCAAACACACTTCCTCCTATCCAGGGACTAGCCCAAACACACTTCCTCCTATCCAGGGACTAGCCCAAACAAACTTCCTCTTATCCAGGGACTAGTCCAAACACACTTCCTCCTATCCAGGGACTAGTCCAAACACACTTCCTCCTATCCAGGGACAAGTCCAAACACACTTCCTCCTATCCAGGGACTAGTCCAAACACACTTCCTATCCAGGGACTAGCCCAAACACAGTGAGGATCTACATTTCAGTATGATAATGTGATCCCCCACCAGAATAACCCCCTCTTCACCCTGACCAGAATAACCCCCTCTTCACCCTGACCAGAATAACCCCCTCTTCACCCTGACCAGAATAACCCCCTCTTCACCCTGACCAGAATAACCCCCCTCTTCACCCTGACCAGAATAACCCCCCTCTTCACCCTGACCAGAATAACCCCCCTCTTCACCCTGACCAGAATAACCCCCCTCTTCACCCTGACCAGGATAACCCCCCTCTTCACCCTGACCAGGATAACCCCCCTCTTCACCCTGACCAGGATAACCCCCTCTTCACCCTGACCAGAATAAACCACTCCTCACCCTGACCTAAATGTAATGCCTCCAGGATAAACCACTCCTCACCCTGACCAGAATAAACCACTCCTCACCCTTACCTGAATGTAATGCCTCCAGGATAAACCACTCCTCATCCTGACCAGAATAAACCACTCCTCACCCTTACCTGAATGTAATGCCTCCAGGATAAACCACTCCTCATCCTGACCAGAATAAACCACTCCTCACCCTGACCTGAATGTAATGCCTCCAGGATAAACCACTCCTCATCCTGACCAGAATAAACCACTCCTCACCCTTACCTGAATGTAATGCCTCCAGAATAAACCACTCCTCACCCTGACCAGAATAACCCCCTCCTCACCCTGACCAGGATAAACCACTCCTCACCCTGACCAGAATAAACCACTCCTCACCCTGACCAGAATAAACCACTCCTCATCCTGACCAGAATAAACCACTCCTCACCCTTACCTGAATGTAATGCCTCCAGGATAAGCCACTCCTCATCCTTACCTGAATGTAATGCCTCCAGGATAAACCACTCATCCTGACCAGAATAAACCACTCCTCACCCTGACCTGAATAAACCACTCCTCACCCTGACCAGAATAAACCACTCCTCACCCTGACCAGAATAAACCCCTCCTCACCCTGACCTGAATGTAATGCCTCCAGGATAAACCACTCCTCACCCTGACCAGAATAAACCACTCCTCACCCTGACCAGAATAAACCACTCCTCACCCTGACCAGAATAAACCCCTCCTCACCCTGACCTGAATAAACCCCTCATCCTGACCTGAAAGTAATGCCTCCAGGATAAACCACTCCTCATCCTGACCAGAATAAACCACTCCTCACCCTTACCTGAATGTAATGCCTCCAGAATAAACCACTCCTCACCCTGACCAGAATAACCCCCTCCTCACCCTGACCAGGATAAACCACTCCTCACCCTGACCAGAATAAACCACTCCTCACCCTGACCAGAATAAACCACTCCTCACCCTGACCAGAATAAACCACTCCTCACCCTGACCAGAATAAACCACTCCTCACCCTTACCTGAATGTAATGCCTCCAGGATAAACCACTCCTCATCCTTACCTGAATGTAATGCCTCCAGGATAAACCACTCCTCATCCTTACCTGAATGTAATGCCTCCAGGATAAACCACTCCTCATCCTTACCTGAATGTAATGCCTCCAGGATAAACCACTCCTCATCCTTACCTGAATGTAATGCCTCCAGGATAAACCACTCCTCATCCTTACCTGAATGTAATGCCTCCAGGATAAACCCCTCCTCACCCTGACCAGGATAAACCACTCCTCACCCTGACCAGAATAAACCACTCCTCACCCTGACCTGAATGTAATGCCTCCAGGATAAACCACTCCTCATCCTGACCAGGATAAACCACTCCTCATCCTGACCAGAATAAACCACTCCTCACCCTGACCTGAATGTAATGCCTCCAGGATAAACCACTCACCCTGACCAGGAAGGAGGTGTGGAAGATGTTCTCCACAGAGCGGGAGAAGGAGGTGGGGTCTATGACAAACTCATAGTAGGAGATGGGAGATGTGGCTGGAGATACACGGGGAGAAAGGTACATCACAAATAGCTCTTTAACCAACTAATATCAAATCATTTCTAACCTAATTCTAAAAATGTCAACAACAGAGTTTTTATAAAACATTTTGTTACACCTTACAGGACGATAATTCACTACTCTAGAATGTAGTGAAATACGAGTCATTTTAAGAAGGTGCTAGTAAATTAATGCCTAAACCTTGTTCGCTTTAGCCTATACCATTATGAATGACATACAATTAAATCATTAGATTGTTCTCGACAATAGTATACCCTTAACTTGCTTGTACTTTACAGTGCTGATGAAATAAGAACGTAGGGCTGATCCCATTTAGACCGGCTGATCGATTGTTCGGTCGGATAGGGCTGTTGGTCGACCGAGATTAATTTAGTCGGAGCAGTGGCAAATATATTTAAAAATGTATGGCACACGAGACACCCATCTGATTCACGCCCGTCTCAGCGGACCGACCCAAGTTACTTCTACATAGTAAACAAATGGCAATAGAAGTTACTTTTTTTTTTTTTTAGGTCTGTATCATTTAGATAAGAGTTTTGATTAACCACATAAATACACATTTTGAGATACGAAGACTATTATAAATTAAATGAAACTGTTCCACGAAAATGTGCATGTAAAAAAATCCTAACTGGCGGGGTAGATCAGTCGAAAATGCTACGATAAACTTAGCACTCCAAGGTCGCCGACCTCTGACCTTCATGGCAGAATCTGGGTAAAAACCAGAACCAGCGGGAGGAGGGAACAGGTTCTCTTCTGGTTTCGGCTACAGTATAGGCTACATTTAGTTTCGCATTTCTTGGATTTAATTTAGAAACAGCTCATGTTACCACACACGAACCTGCAGCCACACTAGCTAGCTTGTTCGTTCCGCCCACGGAGCGGCGAGTCCTACCCGAGCGGCGAGTCCTACCCGAGCGGCGAGTCCTACCCGAGCGGCGAGTCCTACCCGAGCAGTGACAGAGACGAGGATCCGTTTTGGATGGAAGCGGTTGTCAATAAAGTTGTGAATTGGGAGCTTTAACAGTGGGCGGGGCCATCTTGTTCTATACCAGGGACCACTTTTGACCATGGCCATAATGAAATGATATTCCCTCTAATCATTCTAAATTCTCAGGGTAAATCGGCTGTAACTTTAAAACCATACATGCTAGAGACATACAGTTTGGACTTTTGTGTTTCTGATTGTAATTCTCTATTTAACGAACATATTTTCAGAAATGTTACCAGTCAACAAATCCTTGATTCCTCTCGAAGCCCATTGGAGCAGAGGATCTAAGGTCCCTCCCCCTAGTCGATCTTGTTTTTTTTTCTTCTTCAATTGTAAAGCGACTTTGGGTCCTTGAAAAGCGCTATATAAATATGTTATTAGAATAATAAGAGCCATGACTTACGGTCGTCAAAGAAGTAGCTCCGCAGGTATCCCAGAATCCTCTCTACCTCCTTCTCTGTAGCTTCCTGGTGAGACTCCTCCATCCTCTTCAACTGGAACAGACAATGACATAAAATATTGATTAATTTATTTAACATTTAATTAACCAGTTTAGTCTCCTTGACATAATTATTATTATTTTTTTTTTTCCAAAGCAGAAATATACAGTTAAAACCAGGGAAGATTCCCTCATCGTCAACAGATGGACAGACATACTAAACACATTCATCCTGGCTCATCAAACTGATCTCCTTTTTTTCAAAGCCCTATTATATAGTAACTATGTAAAACACCAAAAAAAAGGCCATATCACAATACTGGACCATACACAGCCACGCCAGACCAAACCAGGGTGTACTGAGATGGCCTGGTGACTCCTCCAGGAGTCAGCACAACAGTGTTAAAGCCGAAGACCTGAGTGGGCATGATCCTCTTGGCTTCCTTCCCGGGGACTTTCCTCTGTCTCTCTACCCTCTGGCGAGGCGGAGGTAGCTCAGCCAGGAACGATCCCATCCTGGCAGAGAGACAGCACAAGAGAGTTGGAAAGAGAGTTTTTAAACATTTTCTCGTGTATATTTAAGTGAGTGGTCACTTTTGGCCCAAAGAGGTGGAGGATGATGTTTGCGTTTGCAGAATCACTGATCGACAAATCAAACGACTTGTTATGTGATCAATAGTGGCACTTCTGGGCCTCGCCATGTGGAAACTGATGCCCTCAAACACACTGATTCACACATAGTGCAAAGAGGGGGCAGTCCTGGAGCAGCACTGAGCTCTGCTACCTTCTGCTCTCTAAACACACACACACACACACACGAAAGAGGGGGCAGCACTGAGCTCTGCTACCTTCTGCTCTCTAAACACACACACACTTACATATAGTGGAAAGAGGGGGCAGTCCTGAAGCAGCGCTGAGCTCTGTTAGCTACCCTCTGCCAGGCGTCCTGGGGGAGGTATCCGCCGCTTGCTCCACCCTCCACATCTTCATCTTCCTCCTCCAGGCGATTCAGACCCATGAATGACAGCTGGTGGACCAACAGACACACAAAGGATAAAGGGTTAGCAATCTGACAACCAGTAACCTTCACCTTCGTCCCCTCCCCCATCCTCTACCTCTACCTCCCCCATCCTCTACCTCCCCCCCATCCTCCACCTCCCCCCCATCCTCCACCTCTACCTCCCCCCTCCTCCTCCTCCTCTACTTCCCCCATCCTCCTCCTCTACCTCCCCCATCCTCCTCTACCTCCCCCATCCTCCTCTACCTCCCCCATCCTCCTCCTCCTCTACCTCCACCATCCTCCTCCTCCTCCTCTACCTCCACCATCCTCCTCCTCCTCCTCTACCATCCTCCTCCTCCTCTACCTCCACCCATCCTCCTCCTCCACCATCCTCCCCTATCCTCATTACCAGGTGTTCAGCAAAGGCTGCGGGGTCAAAGGCTGATCCCTCTGCGTGTAGCTGGCTGGCCTTCTCCTTCCCCAGGTCTGTAGCCAGCACCAGGAGCTGGGCGTCTAAAGCCGCTTCACGGGCCTGACGGACTGGGAGAGAGGAGACAAAACAGAACAGTGAGGAAGAAGAAGAAGACAGGGAGGAAGAAGAAGAAGACAGGGAGGAAGAAGAAGAAGACAGGGAGGAAGAAGAAGAAGACAGGGAGGGAGGAAGAAGAAGAAGACAGAGGGAGGAAGAAGAAGAAGACAGAGAGAAAGAAGAAGGAGACAGAGAGAAAGAAGGAGCCAGAGAGAAAGAAGGAGCCAGAGAGAAAGGAGACAGAGAGAAAGAAGGAGACAGAGAGAAAGAAGAAGAAGGAGACAGAGAGAAAGAAGAAGAAGGAGACAGAGAGAAAGAAGAAGAAGGAGACAGAGAGAAAGGAGACAGAGAGAAAGAAGGAGACAGAGAGAAAGAAGAAGAAGGAGACAGAGAGAAAGAAGAAGAAGGAGACAGAGAGAAAGAAGAAGAAGGAGACAGAGAGAAAGAAGAAGAAGGAGACAGAGAGAAAGAAGAAGGAGACAGAGAGAAAGAAGAAGGAGACAGAGAGAAAGGAGACAGAGAGAAAGAAGGAGACAGAGAGAAAGAAGAAGACAGAGAGAAAGAAGAAGACAGAGAGAAAGAAGAAGAAGGAGACAGAGAGAAAGAAGAAGGAGACAGAGAGAAAGAAGAAGAAGGAGACAGAGAGAAAGAAGAAGAAGGAGACAGAGAGAAAGAAGAAGAAGGAGACAGAGAGAAAGAAGAAGAAGGAGACAGAGAGAAAGAAGAAGAAGGAGACAGAGAGAAAGGAGACAGAGAGAAAGAAGGAGACAGAGAGAAAGAAGAAGAAGGAGACAGAGAGAAAGAAGAAGAAGGAGACAGAGAGAAAGAAGAAGAAGGAGACAGAGAGAAAGAAGAAGGAGACAGAGAGAAAGAAGAAGAAGGAGACAGGGAGGAAGAAGAAGAAGACGACAGGGAGGAAGAAGAAGAAGACGACAGGGAGGAAGAAGAAAAAGACAGGGAGGAAGAAGAAAAAGAAGACAGGGAAGAAGAAGAAGAAGAAGACAGGGAGGAAGAATAAGAAGACAGAGAGAAAGAAGAAGAAGAAGAAGACAGGGAGGAAGAAGAAGAAGACAGGGCGGAAGAATAAGAAGACAGAGAGAAAGAAGAAGACAGGGAGGAAGAATAAGAAGAAGACAGGGAGGAAGAAGAAGAAGACAGGGAGGAAGAAGAAGAAGAAGACGACAGGGAGGAAGAAGAAGAAGAAGAAGAAGACAGGGCGGAAGAATAAGAAGACAGAGAGAAAGAAGAAGAAGAAGACAGGGAGGAAGAATAAGAAGAATGAGAGAAAGAAGAAGACAGAGAGAAAGAAGAAGACAGGGAGGAAGAAGGAGACAGGGAGGAAGAAGACAGAAAGGAAGAAGACAGAGAGGAAGAAGACAGAGAGGAAGAAGAAGACAGAGAGGAAGAAGAAGACAGAGAGGAAGAAGAAGAAGACGGAGAGAAAGAAGAAAAAGACAGGGAGGCTATTCGATTAAGATAGTATAACATCCTTCCTCTGAATAACCACTGATTTAGACATTACTAGATAGGTTAAAGCAGGGGTTAGCTCTCACCAATCTGACTATGTTAGATCAGTGGTTACTTCGAGGAAGGAAGGAAGAATGATGACAGATCCTATCATACCTTCTGCAAACAGTTTGTTGGCCTCCTCCAACACATCTGTCAGTTTGTTGTTGGTGGGACTCAACATGTCCTCTCTGTTCTCTGGGAAGAAGAGAGAAGAAATAGATTGGATAAAAAGAAGGTACAACAGGTAGAAATTACTCCCCCATTTCCTGGTTGATAAACTGATATCACATTCGCCTAATAAAAATTATATAATATGGCAAAACAAGTCATCTAAACCGCGGTGAAATAGAACCAAAATACAGCTAGTGTGTTCAGCTGTTTGAAGATGCTGTATTAGACTTGCTTTCAATGAGAATAACAGATCTAGAAATCACATTTCTATGTGAATTCGGTCAGGTTGCCCACAAAATTACCTACTGGACCTTTTAATTTGCCAGGTGTCCAGGCACCTGGGAGTTTTAACACAAACCTGTCACAGGCCGGCATCTGCCTCCAGATTCTCCACACCTTCTGCCGAAGTGGACCCTTACACACGCCCCATCACGGATTTCAAAAATATATGGTAATTCCCTCCAGCCAATGCTTATACCAATCCAATACTTTTAAATCAATGACAGGGAGAATACCGTTTTTGAAAAGTGAGGAGAATTGGGAACTAATGGCCAATGGATACCATTTCCAGACAGTCCCCACTACCTTTGTAGTCATTTAGCAGAGCCTCGTATCCACTACTCACGTTGAACAGAGTTGATGAGGTCCCTGTACTTGCTCCTGATCTCTCTCCTCCGCGCCGGATCATTGTCCTCATCCTGCATGTCTGCTGGGCTGCACCCGGCCTCATCATCATCACCGCCGCCGGCTACCGCGTCCCCCCGATCCGCAGCCGCTCCTCTGGCGCCGCCTCTCGCCCCAGACACACCGTTCTGACGGGGAGCACCGGTACCAGATTCATCCCCTCCTCGGCTGGCTCGCCTCATCGTGGATACGGGTGTTTTTGGTATGTTGTGCGGTCGGTTGATTGGTTGGTTGGTCGGTCGTCCGCCCTCCTCTATCCTTTTGGGTTCGCCCCTCTTTCAAGCTAAGGTGAGGGGACAAAGTGTTGATGAGATGGTTGGCTCAGTATTCGGCAAGGTTGAGGTCAATTTGAATTCAGGATGTAAACTGAGATTCTAAAATGGAATTAAATGTTTTCCTCAATGATTTTCAAAAAACGGACATTTGAAAGTGTTATTGGGAATTCAGTTAGCAAACTTGAATTGACTCAATTATAATATGATTGAGACCACCACGGTTATCCAGATGTTCCTGAAATAGCCAGTTAAACAACACTTAATAGCTTCAAATGTTTGCTATGCATGATTGTTTAAGTACAAAATACTGACCTTACATTTTTGCTGTTTTCCCGTTGTTGTTGTTGTTGTTGTTTTCTTTGCGTTTTGTTGCTACAAATTTGACCTAATTTGACTTTAACGTAGCTATCATCCGCAGTCAGATAAAAGAAGTTATGGCGATTTTAAATCACCCACTTGCTGGGAGGTTTTGACTAGATGGTATACAACTTGCTGGCTACATAATCATTTATATGTTCGATTTCCTAAAAATCAACTTTATACTATAACATATATATATACATACTCACAGGAGAGGCTTTGTTGTGAGCCCTCAAGAGTCAATCAGTGTATTTTTGCAGGCATGTCTGTGTTTAGCACGAATCGACTGCTTGAAGGCGGAAGTTTTGGTCGGAGGACTTGCGGAGCCGCATTCAATATCGAAACGTTTCCTAAACGTTGGTGAACAGCGCGAATGGAAGTTATATCCTAACACATAATATTGGGCCATAAGGAATGTTAATTAACCAGTGCTTGATTTGGGATTCCTTTTTTATTTTTATAAAACTGCAATATTTTCTCTGGGCCGTCAATTGACCGCTTGGTTGAAGAGGGGGGGGACTCGCTTAGGTTCCCCAAAAGGGTAGAGCCGACCCTGATTTTCATTACTATAAAAGCCCTAATTTGACAATTTGGAAAAGCGTATTTAGGCGCATTCTCAAACTGGAACAGTCTAGTGGCACATATACATCGTAATTCACAGGCTACTGTCAAATAAAACGTGAACAACGCGGAATCAGGATATGAGTGCACCGCCTCCGTTTGTATTCAATGCCAGACCCCGCCTTAATTCCGCTTTATCACGTTTTTTTTTGGCGCCATGTGTGAATCCGGGTCGGTGATAGGCCACTTTGTTTTATAAAGGAGACTCAAAATTTGCAGATAAGGCGCACAGGACTGCTCTGGCCTAAATCAAGCACTGCTAAACCTGTGTAGGTTATCACTATACAAATATAAGGTAGTTCAGAACTGTAAATACTGATGTGAAATAGAACAGACCTCCCCATTAAAGTCAAATGATCCAAACGTCTCGGATATTTTGTAACCAAACACCTAAACGCCGTGTGCGTGAATGTACCTTTCCGTTTATGTCTATAAATGACCACCCGATGGCGACAAAAAAAATACCATTCATTTATTTTTTATTAAAAAAAAATATAAAACCACAAATGTAAACCATTTTCTTGTCTGTCCACTGTGAAAACGTGTATTGTAGAAATAACAAATGCCCTTGATTTCCTAATAGAAATGGGAGATGTCAAGAGGATGAATTTTTCTATCTGAGAGGTCACCCCATCCAGGGAAGGTCAAGCGATAGAGGGTGATGGAATAATCTATTGGGTTGAAATAATCTAATGGGAACAAATAATCTATTGGGTTGAAATAATCTATTGGGAAGAAATAATCTATTGGGTTAAAATTATATAATGGGAAAAAATCATCTATTGGGTTAAAATTATATAATGGGAAAAAATAATCTATTAGGAAGAAATAATATTTTGGGAAGAAATAATCTATTTGGTTGAAATAATCTATTGGGAATAAATAATCTATTGGGAAGAAATAATATATTGGGTTGAAATAATCTATTGGGAAGAAATAATCCCTTTTTTCCAGAGAAATCTTTTGGGTTTTGCAGCCATGGTCACAACAAAATAGCGTCGCTGAGTTTCCACCGGTAGGCCATGTTTTGAAAGGTCTCGCTCTCCTTCTTCTTCGTATTTGACAGCTATCAAAATACTGAACGCATTTCATGAGAAATATCGACTTTTACTTGCTATTTTGTTGTTGTTGTTGTTGTGGTACCTGTTGGTTTGCCTGTCTGCGATGCGATGGTGTCCAGAGTAAAGGCTAATGCTAGTTAAGTAGCTATAAGCACGCTAGCTAGATAGCTAGTTAAGTAGCTATAAGCACACCAGTTAGCTAGTTAAGTAGCTATAAGCACTCTAGTTGGCTATTTAAGTAGCTATAAGCACGCCAGTTAGCTAGTTAAGTAGCTATAAGCACGTAGCTAGCTAGCTAGTTAAGTAGCTATAAGCACTCTAGCTAGCTAGCTAGTTAAGTAGCTATAAGCACGCTAGCTAGCTAGTTAAGTAGCTATAAGCACTCTAGCTAGCTAGTTAGTTAGCTAGCTAAGTAGCTATAAGCACTCTAGCTAGGTAGCTAGTTAAGTAGCTATAATCACTCTAGTTAGTTACTTAGTTAAGTACCCATAAGCACTCTAGCTAGCTAGTTAGTTAAGTAGTTATAAGCACTCTAGCTAGCTAGTTAGTTAGCTAGTTAAGTAGCTATAAGCACTCTAGCTAGCTAGATAGTTAAGTAGCTATAAGCACTCTAGCTAGCTAGTTAGCTAGTTAAGTAGCTATAAGCACTCTAGCTAGCTAGATAGTTAAGTAGCTATAAGCACTCTAGCTAGCTAGTTAGTTAAGTAGCTATAAGCACTCTAACTAGCTAGTTAGTTAGCTAGTTAAGTAGCTATAAGCACTCTAGCTAGCTAGTTAAGTAGCTATAAGCACTCTAACTAGCTAGTTAGTTAGCTAGTTAAGTAGCTATAAGCACTCTAGCTAGCTAGTTAAGTAGCTATAAGCACTCTAGCTAGCTAGTTAAGTAGCTATAAGCACTCTAGCTAACTAGTTAAGTAGCTATAAGCACTCTAGTTGGCTATTTAAGTAGCTATAAGCACTCTAGCTAGCTAGTTAAGTAGCTATAAGCACTCTAGTTGGCTATTTAAGTAGCTATAAGCACTCTAGTTGGCTATTTAAGTAGCTATAAGCACTCTAGCTAGCTAGTATAGTAGCTATAAGCACTCTAGTTGGCTATTTAAGTAGCTATAAGCACTAGTTAGCTATTTAAGTAGCTATAAGCACTCTAGCTAGCTATTTAAGTAGCTATAAGCACTCTAGTTAGCTATTTAAGTAGCTATAAGCATGCTAGCTAGTTAGATAAGTAGCTATGAGCACGCTAGCTAGCTGCCATGGGAGAAAGCAGTCCGCCGTCTCCGACGCTGCACTTGGATCTCGACAACTTTGATACGACGGACGCCGAGGACAGCACGTATGTTTTAACCAGTCCGCGGTCGTTGGAATCATGTGCAAGACTCGGCGTCAAACCAGTTCAACTTTTAATAAAATCTCTAAGCGATTTCGTTGATGACAACGTAAACCCAGATATCCCGTTTAAGGCACTGACAGTTCTGTACGAGGCGTACGAAAGGGAAGGCAGGGGGATTTTGCAGCTGTGTCGTGAAGAGAGAGAGAAGATTGTTTTAGAAACGAAAGAAAGACGACCGTCTCTTAAACTGTCTGCCCTCGAAACTGTCGTCGAGGTAGAAAGTCGGAACTCTCTCGAAGATCCCAAATCAAGAGAGGACTCCTGTGATGGTTTGAGAACGCAAACTAATCAATCTGTGGACCACAGCCCCAGAAGGAAATCTGTGAGCAATGGCAGGTCCTCTTATTCTGCTGCTATCACCAGAGAACAAAACAGAAACAGCTTGAGACCAACTGACAAGAACATGATGGTGTCCAGCCTAAGTCTTGGTGACCTCCGACACTCCCCAGCCACAGAAAGACAGTTGGAGAGGCTCACTCGAGATGTCAGGAAGAAGATGAATGTCACAGTCCCAGAGAAAGACTGTAAGATAGCAGCTCTGATGCTGGTGAAGCACCAAGAGAAGCAGACCAGGCTGATGCTGAGCCAGCAGGAGGAGCAGGAGAGAGAGGAGGCCCGGAGGCAGGAGGAGGTGCGACGGGTCCAGGCGGAGCGCAGGAGGAAGAAAGAGCTGGAGAAGAGCATACAGCGGTGGCAGGATGGGCTGGAGGCGCGGAGGAGGCAGAAGGAGCGCCGGGAGAAGGAGTTGGCCGGTCAGCGCGAGCAGGAGGTGCTACTGCAGGAGGATCGCTGGAGGAGGCTCACAGAGGAGCAGGAGGTGCGGAAAAGAGACAAGAAAGAGATGGCGAGGAGAGAAGCGGAGGAGCGCAAATGCCTCCAGGAGCAGCTGCTCAAAGACATGGCGCGTCTGGAGCAGGCAGGGAGAGAGAAGGAGGTGCAGCTGTCGCAGGAGAAGGAGCAGAGGGCCAGGAGGAGCAGGGTGATCCGAGAGAGGAGGGAGAGGAAGAGGCTCCAACAAGAGAACCAGAGGGAACATCTCAGATGCCTCCTCCTGAAGAGGGAGGTGCAGCAGCAGATGGAGGAGGAGGAGGCGCTGATGAGGAGTGCCGTGGAGGAGAAACTGCAGCGCTCCTGGGAGAAGAGGGCCCAGGCAGTGGCGTTGCGGCTCAGGGAGCTGCATGAGAGATCGGCCAGGGAGGAGGAGCAGATCCAGAGGGCCCAGCTCCGAGCCTCCTGGCACAGCCAACAGCAGCTCAGAGAGAAAGAGGCAAGGACATCACACAGATATACGTAAACCCTACACACAACTGTACACTATAATACATGCCATAAACAATACTGGAAAGTGAGCACACACACATTTCCACAGTCCCTGGCATACTATAATAGCCAGAGTACTGTTCTCTTCAGCTAACATTCCACTCCTTGTCATTGACAAAAAGACTGGCCTTTCAGCAGTCTTCAATTATGAACACTGTATCATTAATGAGCTCAAGGAGATCAATTAATAACCTACACAGCCATCTTCCAATCACAATGTTTATGCAAATTAGACTGATAGGAAAACGTTCTAATTTCATTCATAAATGTGATTGTTAACATTCTAGCGTGATACATTTCATTGTAAACATAAAACAACTGGAACGGGGAGAACAGAGGATTCCTGTTTATTTAGGTGTTTACCTAACCAGCCAATGTGATCACGTAACACCAGAGAAGCTCTGGACCGTTCAAGACTTCCCAGAGCTTTGTGAACGCTGTAGCTTGTTTTATATACAGCAGGCAAGGTGCTTCTTTCTATAGGAGTTGCTCCAAATAAGTGACATGGGGCCCCCCTGAGTGGCGCAGCGGTCTAAGGCACTGCAGTGCTTGAGGCGTGACCACATGGGACAAGACTACCAACTCTCTAGAGACAGCAGGAGCGGTAGAGATACTCTTAATGATCGGCTATGAAAAGCCAACTGACATTTACTCCTGAGGTGCTGACTTGCTGCACCCTCGACAACTACTGTGATTATTATTATTTGACCATGCTGGTCATTTATGAACATTTGAACATCTTGGTCATGTTCTGTTATAATCTCCACCCGGCACAGCCAGCAGAGGACTGGCCACCCCACATAGCCTGGTTCCTCTCTAGGTTTCTTCCTAGGTTCTGGCCTTTCTAGGGAGTTTTTCCTAGCCACCGTGCTTCTACACCTGCATTTCTTGCTGTTTGGCGTTTTAGGCTGAGTTTCTGTACAGCACTTTGTGACATCAGCTGATGTATGAAGGGCTATATAAATTGATTGGATTTACTAGCCTGTCCAGCATCTCACCTTTACTAGCCTGTCCAGCAGCTCACCTTTATTAGCCTGTCCAGCATCTCACCTTTACTAGCCTGTCCAGCAGCTCACCTTTATTAGCCTGTCCAGCGTCTCACCTTTACTAGCCTGTCCAGCATCTCACCTTTACTAGCCTGTCCAGCAGCTCACCTTTATTAGCCTGTCCAGCATCTCACCTTTACTAGCCTGTCCAGCATCTCACCTTTATTAGCCTGTCCAGCATCTCACCTTTACTAGCCTGTCCAGCATCTCACCTTTACTAGCCTGTCCAGCATCTCACCTTTATTAGCCTGTCCAGCATCTCACCTTTACTAGCCTGTCCAGCATCTCACCTTTACTAGCCTGTCCAGCATCTCACCTTTACTAGCCTGTCCAACATCTCACCTTTACTAGCCTGTTCAGCATCTCACCTTTACTAGCCTGTCCAGCATCTCACCTTTACTAGCCTGTCCAGCATCTCACCTTTACTAGCCTGTCCAGCATCTCACCTTTACTAGCCTGTCCAGCATCTCACCTTTACTAGCCTGTCCAGCATCTCACCTTTACTAGCCTGTCCAGCATCTCACCTTTACTAGCCTGTCCAGCATCTCACCTTTATTAGCCTGTCCAGCATCTCACCTTTACTAGCCTGTCCAGCATCTCACCTTTATTAGCCTGTCCAGCATCTCACCTTTACTAGCCTGTTCAGCATCTCACCTTTACTAGCCTGTCCAGCATCTCACCTTTACTAGCCTGTCCAGCATCTCACCTTTACTAGCCTGTCCAGCATCTCACCTTTACTAGCCTGTCCAGCATCTCACCTTTACTAGCCTGTCCAGCATCTCACCTTTACTAGCCTGTCCAGCATCTCACCTTTACTAGCCTGTCCAGCATCTCACCTTTACTAGCCTGTTCAGCATCTCACCTTTACTAGCCTGTCCAGCAGCTCACCTTTACTAGCCTGTCCAGCAGCTCACCTTTACTAGCCTGTCCAGCATCTCACCTTTATTAGCCTGTCCAGCATCTCACCTTTACTAGCCTGTCCAGCAGCTCACCTTTATTAGCCTGTCCAGCATCTCACCTTTACTAGCCTGTTCAGCATCTCACCTTTACTAGCCTGTCCAGCATCTCACCTTTACTAGCCTGTTCAGCATCTCACCTTTACTAGCCTGTCCAGCATCTCACCTTTACTAGCCTGTCCAGCATCTCACCTTTACTAGCCTGTCCAGCATCTCACCTTTACTAGCCTGTCCAGCATCTCACCTTTACTAGCCTTTCCAGCATCTCACCTTTACTAGCCTGTCCAGCATCTCACCTTTACTAGCCTGTCCAGCATCTCACCTTTACTAGCCTGTCCAGCATCTCACCTTTACTAGCCTGTCCAGCATCTCACCTTTATTAGCCTGTCCAGCAGCTCACCTTTACTAGCCTGTCCAGCATCTCACCTTTACTAGCCTGTCCAGCATCTCACCTCAGCAGGATGGGGCCTTTTTATTAGGACCTTTACTAGCCTGTCCAGGGTGGATCGCTAAAATAATAATTATGATCACATTTCCTCAGTTTAAATATTAGGCCTGGGAACCCCTTTACATTTTGCAGAGAGATGGGGAGGGGAGGGGGGATATACAGGGTCAGAATCCCAGTGATGCCGAGAAAATCTGACAGGAATGAGCCTGCAACTGGAGGGTTACTGGCATTAGAATCTCAGGTTGCCACTTGATGCCGTTGTGCTCGAGCAAGACACTTTAAACCCTAACCAACTCACATCGGACAATAACGTTCTATTGTATTCGTCCAGGTACTGGCCCAGCTGAGTCAGCGCCGTATGGAGCAGGCAAGCCAGAACGCTCACACCCAGAGGAGGAGCAGGGCACAGCGGGCACAGCAGGAAAACATGGAGAGACTCCTCTGCCACCAGCGCCTCCTAGACAGTGTACAGAGAGAGGAGGAGACTGAGAGGCAGCTGAGAGAATGCTGCCTCTCCCTGAAGGTGTGGTGTTAGGGGGGGTATTGGAGAAGGTGTGTGTGGTGTTGGAGAAGGTGTGTGTGGTGTTGGGGAGGTGTGTGTGGTGTTGGAGAAGGAGTGTGTGGTGTTGGGGAAGGAGTGTGTGGTGTTGGGGAAGGAGTGTGTGGTGTTGGGGAAGGAGTGTGTGGTGTTGGAGAAGGAGTGTGTGGTGTTGGGGAAGGAGTGTGTGGTGTTGGAGAAGGAGTGTGTGGTGTTGGGGAAGGAGTGTGTGGTGTTGGGGAAGGAGTGTGTGGTGTTGGGGAAGGAGTGTGTGGTGTTGGGGAAGGAGTGTGTGGTGTTGGAGAAGGTGTGTGTGGTGTTGGAGAAGGAGTGTGTGGTGTTGGAGAAAGAGTGTGTGGTGTTGGGGAAGGAATGTGTGGCGTTGGGGAAGGTGTGTGGTGTTGGGGAAGGAGTGTGTGGTGTTGGAGAAGGAGTGTGTGGTGTTGGGGAAGGAGTGTGTGGTGTTGGAGAAGGAGTGTGTGGTGTTGGGGAAGGAGTGTGTGGTGTTGGGGAAGGAGTGTGTGGTGTTGGGGAAGGAGTGTGTGGTGTTGGGGAAGGAGTGTGTGGTGTTGGAGAAGGTGTGTGTGGTGTTGGAGAAGGAGTGTGTGGTGTTGGAGAAAGAGTGTGTGGTGTTGGGGAAGGAATGTGTGGTGTTGGGGAAGGTGTGTGGTGTTGGGGAGGTGTGTGTGGTGTTGGAGAAGGTGTGTGCGGTGTTGGGGAGGGTGTGTGGTGTTGGGGAGGTGTGTGTGGTGTTGGAGAAGGTGTGTGTGGTGTTGGAGAAGGTGTGTGTGGTGTTGGAGAAGGTGTGTGTGGTGTTGGGGAAGGTGTGTGTGGTGTTGGGGAAGGTGTGTGTGGTGTTGGGGAAGGTGTGTGTGGTGTTGGGGAAGGTGTGTGTGGTGTTGGGGAAGGTGTGTGTGGTAGGGTGTGTGGTGTTGGGGAAGGGGTACTTTTATTTAATTTGGAGGGAACCGGGTTCCATTTGGAGGGAACCGGGTTCCATTTGGAGGGAACCGGGTTCCATTTGGAGGGAACCGGGTTCCATTTGGAGGGAACCGGGTTCCATTTGGAGGGAACCGGGTTCCATCTGGGACAGACGTTAAATTATTTTTACTGTAAAGTGTCTCGGCGATTTTAAAATGTGCATTAAATAAAAGTTTGATTTTGATTTGAAGGAGCGTCGGAGGGAGCGTCTGCAGAGGCAGAGAGAGGAGGTGCAGGAGGAGGCTCGTAGAGTGGCTCGCGCCTCCTTCCACATGAGGGAGAAGGTGAGGGAGGCGACGGACGGCAGGACTTTCCACCAGATGGCTCTGCAGGCTCAGCTAGCTGCCTCCCTGCTGGACCGTGGAAAAATATGAACATTCAGCACGACACACAAATACTAAAAGAGACGTATTACAAACCACTACACACAAATACTAAGAGACGTATTACAAACCACTACACACAAATACTAAGAGACGTATTACAAACCACTACACACAAATACTAAGAGTAGTATTACAAACCACTACACACAAATACTAAGAGTAGTATTACAAACCACTACACACAAATACTAAGAGTAGTATTACAAACCACTACACACAAATACTAAGAGTAGTATTACAAACCACTACACACAAATACTAAGAGTAGTATTACAAACCACTACACACAAATACTAAGAGTAGTATTACAAACCATTACACACAAATACTAAGAGTAGTATTACAAACCACTACACACAAATACTAAGAGTAGTTTTACAAACCACTACACACAAATACTAAAAGAGTAGTATTACAAACCACTACACACAAATACTAAGAGTAGTTTTACAACCACTACACAAAAATACTAAGAGTAGTATTACAAACCACTACACACAAATACTAAGAGTAGTTTTACAAACCACTACACACAAATACTAAGAGTAGTATTACAAACCACTACACACAAATACTAAGAGTAGTATTACAAACCACTACACACAAATACTAAGAATCGTACAGTATTACAAACAACTACACACAAATACTAAGAGTAGTATTACAAACCACTACACACAAATACTAAGAGTAGTATTACAAACCACTACACACAAATACTAAGAGACGAGTACAAATTGATAGGGCCCGGTCCAGATATAAGCTACAACAAAGCTTGTAAATGGCCTGGGCTGCTTTGCTACATTCATGTTTGTTATGTTAATACCTGGGATTCTTGTCATTCTTCCATTGGCAAGTAAATATGAGGTGCTACTTCTGAAACAACAGATCTATTGAGGTATTCTTCAACGTGTTTGGATTGCTGTGTAAGGGAATGATTGGCTTAGACTAGTTTAGGTAACTTGCTGATATCAATTTGACTTGCAGACAATCCTGGTCTTGAATGTGGGCCGGAATTAGATTTAACTACACACATAAAATATACTGTCTCTGGGAATAGTTATGGTATAGTAAATATGTACTGTAGTTCTACTGTAGTTGTACTGTATTTCTGTAGTTATACTGTATTTCTACTGTAGTTCTACTGTATTTCTACTGTAGTTCCACTGTATTTCTACTGTAGTTCTACTGTAGTTCTACTGTATTTCTACTGTATTTCTACTGTAGTTCTACTGTAGTTCTACTGTATTTCTACTGTAGTTCTACTGTAGTTCCACTGTATTTCTACTGTATTTCTACTGTAGTTCTACTGTATTTCTACTGTAGTTATACTGTATTTCTACTGTAGTTCTACTGTAGTTCTACTGTATTTCTACGGTAGTTCCACTGTATTTCTACTGTAGTTATACTGTATTTCTACTGTAGTTCTACTGTATTTCTACTGTAGTTATACTGTATTTCTACTGTAGTTCTACTGTAGTTCTACTGTATTTCTACGGTAGTTCCACTGTAGTTCCACTGTATTTCTACTGTATTTCTACTGTAGTTCTACTGTATTTCTACTGTAGTTCTACTGTATTTCTGTATTTATACTGTACTACTGTAGTTATACTGTATTTATACTGTAGTTCTACTGTAGTTCTACTGTAGTTACACTGTAGTTATACTGTATTTATACTGTAGTTCTACTGTAGTTCTACTGTACATTTTTACTGTAGTTTAAATGGGATCTTTTTTTTCAAGATCATTTTTCAGATATAGAGTTTGTATTTATTATTAAAGTGTCAAAACAGACATTATTTTGCTATTGTATAGTTGCTCAGGAAGTGTTTATACACTTTATTCTAGTATTTCTCTAGTGATTTATTCGTTGTTGTAACATCTAGATCCTGAAAATGTATTTTTTTGTTACATCTTTAATAAAGATTTTCTCGTGTAAATGTGATCTCTGCTGTGCCCGTTACAGAACAGCTCTTAATGCTGTGTCGTTCGACTAGTGCAGAACCTCTTGGTGACAGTACCGTGACGCGGTATTGTCCCCGACCTGTGACAGTACAAGCTGTCGGTGACAGCTAGTGACAGCAACATCTGACATCGGAATAGAACAGACATATTCAAAAACAATCTAGCTTTATTATCAACAATTTACATGTCATGCTATTTTATATATTATTTTCAGGGATAGTTATGATAAAGTATTGATAAAAAGTTGTTTTCCTCTAGCCTGGGTACCAGTCTGTTTAGATAACATTCCTCTAGCCTGGGTACCAGTCTATTTAGATAACATTCCTCTAGCCTGGGTACCAGTCTGTTTAGATAACATTCCTCTAGCCTGGGTACCAGTCTGTTTAGATAACATTCCTCTAGCCTGGGTACCAGTCTGTTTAGATAACATTCCTCTAGCCTGGGTACCAGTCTGTTTAGGTAACATACCTCCAGTCTGTTTGGATAACATTTCACTCATGATACTCTGTATCATATGCCAAAAAATGTTTAGCATGTGACAGATTGGCAAGGAGTGGAATGCTATCTAAACAGACTGGTAGCCAGACAACATTGTACTGGCTATCGTAAACAATGTGGAAATGTGTTAGTCTCTTCTTGATATGGTCATTGGTCCGTGTGTTTTACTGAATATTTCATGTAAACCCATTATTATCAAATCTAAAAAATATCATCACATCCAATACAAAATTAAAAAATCAATAATCATCACTGTGGTTCAGTTAGTGTTATGGCAACCATCCAATGTTTATGAAGATGGCTTTTCACAACCTGGCCTGAATATTTCAGTACCTAACATACCCCCAGCCAAAAACCTTTCTTACACATGACAAAAGATGAAATATTATGCCATTTGATTCAAATCTGATCTAGTTTGGATTTCGTCTTAACGTAAAAAAATTTAAAAAAATGTTCAGTGGAGGCACAAAAGGCCAAATATGAGGAAACAGGAAAGAGTTATCCACTTACAGGAAATGTTCTTTGCTCTTTCAGACAAACTCAACAGAATGTCCCCGCTGAGATTTAACTTGGCAAGAGAAACAATTACAAAAGCTCGACACAAATACACAAGTCTCTGACAAACACACATCACTCTGTCTCTTGCTCTGATCCCACTATTTTGCATGACACACACACACACACACACACACACTCTGTTCCTACTTGTTGTATGTTCAAACCCATGTCAGTAACAGTATCAGTAACTCCTTGACCTTTCAGAGAAAGACACTGATACACACTGCATCTGGCACGGAAACAACCTCAATGATCTCTATGTAAGAATGTGTGCTTGGTATCATGTGGTGTCTTTCTTTGCGTTAACTTGTCAGTCGTAGTGTAGTCTCGATTTTCAGGCTTCCTTCACATTCATTCCCAATGTTCCTTTGAGTGACGAAGGAGACTTGGCAGGATAGCGTCGATTCACAAGACTAGTCATCATGTAGTCCCAGGGCCAGTAACACAGGTAGTCCTGCTCCTAGTATCAGAGTGAGGCTCTCCAGGACCCCCAGGTCCCCATGCTGCCCAGTCCCAGTCCCGTTTAGGTGGAGAGAGCTCTGCTGCTGCCCAGTCCCAGTCCCGTGGAGGTGGAGAGAGCTCTGTGGCTGCCCAGTCCCAGTCCAGTGGAGGTGGGGAGAGCTCTGTGGCTGCCCAGTCCCAGTCCCAGTCCCGTGGAGGTGGGGAGAGCTCTGCTGCTGCCCAGTCCCAGTCCCGTGGAGGTGCCCGGTCCCAGAGATTACATTTACAAAGCTCTGCTGCTGCCCCCTGGAGCTGACCTCTGGTAGTACATGGACCGTGGCAACATAGAGGAACGTTCCGGCTGAGAACAGCATCCCAACACCTGTAGCGCTCAGACGACGCTGGGCTGAACCTCCACTCTGCAGTAGGAGGAAGAAACACACAACACACTGAGACGTAATATCAACGTTACAAAATAACCTTCACGTAACTTTTACTGTTGGTTCTAAAAATAACTTTTAAGATAACTGTCACTAAAAAGTAGTTTGTTTCTCCTTCTCACCGCGTTCAGGATAAAATATGTAATGATGGAGAGTACAGGTGCTGCAGCGGAGAACACCAAGAGATGCTTCTGAATCTGCCTCTTCTCTAAACCTGCGCGCAACAGAAAGGTGGCAAGGCCAAACGCTGCAGGAGCCTGAGGGATGGAGGGAGAGAGGGAGGGAGAGAGAGAGGGAGGGAGAGAGGGAGGGAGAGAGAGAGAGAGAGAGAGGGAGGGAGGGAGGGTGAATGTTAGATCAAATATGGAGATGAAGGAGAGAGTACATTGAACTGAGAGAGGGCTTGAGTAGTCAAAACAATCAAGATGTCTTACTGTGATGTAACTTCCTGTTAGAAGCTGTCCTGTTGACCAATATTGTAAAATGCAACTTCCTGTTAGAAGCTGTCCAATATTGTTATGTCACTTCCTAGTAGAATCTGTCCTGTTGTCCAATATTGTGATGTAACTTCCTGTTAGAAGCTGTACAATATTGTTATGTCACTTCCTATTAGAAGCTGTCCTGTTGTCCAATATTGTGATGTAACTTCCTATTAGAAGCTGTCCTGTTGTCCACTATTGTGATGTAACTTCCTATAAGAAGCTGTCCTGTTGTCCAATATTGTGATGTAACTTCCTGTTAGAAGCTGTACAATATTGTTATGTCACTTACTATTAGAAGCTGTCCTGTTGTCCAATATTGTGATGTAACTTCCTGTTAGAGGCTGTCCAATATTGTGATGTAACTTCCTGTTAGAGGCTGGTTAGTCCAGTGGAGTCTCACCTTGTGCAGAATGACAGCAAGAAAGACCACCAGTTGAACTGTGACCTTGGAGGAAACCGCGGCAACACCTAAAACTACACCGTCAGCTGGGGAGAGAGGAGAAGAAACAATATTACTACAACACACACACACACACACACACACACACACACACACACACACACACACACACACATGTAACGGTACTACAGGCAGGCAACACGATCACTATAAAACACACACAAACACTACACACTGTACACACTCACACACAATCACACAACACTACGAGATACTAATGACTGCCTTCGTGCTGAATATTTGTATTCATTAGGGATCCTCATCAGCTGCAGCCTACTCTTCCTGGAGTCCAAACACACTAAGGCTTAGCCATTACATATACAACTAAAGATTAAACAGTACAACATTATTACACCACTACATATCTACAATACAACATGTATAATACCACCATAAAACATTATTACACCAATACATATCTACAATACAACATGTATAATACCACCATAAAACATTATTACACCAATACATATCTACAATACAACATGTATAATACCACCATAAAACATTATTACACCAATACATATCTACAATACAACATGTATAATACCACCATAAAACATTATTACACCAATACATATCTACAATACAACATGTATAATACCACCATAAAACATTATTACACCAATACATATCTACAATACAACATGTATAATACCACCACTACAATACAACATGTATAATACCACCACTACAATACAACATGTATAATACCACCACTACAATACAACATGTATAATACCACCACTACAATACAACATGTATAATACCACCACTACAATACAACATGTATAATACCACCACCACTACAATACAACATGTATAATACCACCACTACAATACAACATGTATAATACCACCACTACAATACAACATGTATAATACCACCACTACAATACAACATGTATAATACCACCACTACAATACAACATGTATAATACCACCACTACAATACAACATGTATAATACCACCACTACAATACAACATGTATAATACCACCACTACAATACAACATGTATAATACCACCACTACAATACAACATGTATAATACCACCACTACAATACAACATGTATAATACCACCACTACAATACAACATGTATAATACCACCACTACAATACAACATGTATAATACCACCACTACAATACAACATGTATACTACCACCACTACAATACAACATGTATAATACCACCACCACTACAATACAACATGTATAATACCACCACCACTACAATACAACATGTATACTACCACCACTACAATACAACATGTATAATACCACCACTACAATACAACATGTATAATACCACCACTACAATACAACATGTATAATACCACCACTACAATACAACATATATAATACCACCACCACTACAATACAACATGTATAATACCACCACTACAATACAACATATATAATACCACCACTACAATACAACATGTATAATACCACCACTACAATACAACATATATAATACCACCACTACAATACAACATGTATAATACCACCACCACTACAATACAACATGTATAATACCACCACTACAATACAACATGTATAATACCACCACTACAATACAACATGTATAATACCACTACAATACAACATGTATAATACCACCACTACAATACAACATGTATAATACCACCACTACAATACAACATGTATAATACCACCACTACAATACAACATGTATAATACCACTACAATACAACATGTATAATACCACCACTACAATACAACATATATAATACCACCACCACTACAATACAACATATATAATACCACCACTACAATACAACATGTATAATACCACCACCACTACAATACAACATATATAATACCACCACTACAATACAACATGTATAATACTACCACCACTACAATACAACATGTATAATACCACTACAATACAACATGTATAATACCACCACTACAAAACAACATGTATAATACCACCACTACAATACAACATGTATAATACCACCACTACAATACAACATGTATAATACCACCACCACTACAATACAACATGTATAATACCACCACTACAATACAACATGTATAACACCACCACTACAATAAAACATGTATAATACCACCACTACAATACAACATGTATAACACCACCACTACAATACAACATGTATAATACCACCACTACATTACAACATGTATAATACCACCACTACAATACAACATGTATAATACCACCACTACAATACAACATGTATAATACCACCACCACTACAATACAACATGTATAATACCACCACTACAATACAACATGTATAATACCACCACTACAATACAACATGTATAATACCACCACTACAATACAACATGTATAATACCACCACCACTACAATACAACATGTATAATACCACCACCACTACAATACAACATGTATAATACCACCACTACAATACAACATGTATAATACCACCATCACTACAATACAACATGTATAATACCACCACTACAATACAACATGTATAATACCACCACTACAATACAACATGTATAATACCACCACTACAATACAACATGTATAATACCACCACTACAATACAACATGTATAATACCACCACTACAATACAACATGTATAATACCACCACCACTACAATACAACATGTATAATACCACCACTACAATACAACATGTATAATACCACCACTACAATACAACATGTATAACACCACCACTACAATACAACATGTATAATACCACCACTACAATACAACATGAATAATACCACCACTACAATACAACATGTATAATACCACCACCACTACAATACAACATGTATAATACCACCACTACAATACAACATGTATAATACCACCACTACAATACAACATGTATAATACCACCACTACAATACAACATGTATAATACCACCACTACAATACAACATGTATAATACCACCACCACTACAATACAACATGTATAATACCACCACTACAATACAACATGTATACTACCACCACTACAATACAACATGTATAACACCACCACTACAATACAACATGTATAATACCACCACTACAATACAACATGAATAATACCACCACTACAATACAACATGTATAATACCACCACTACAATACAACATGTATAATACCACCACTATAATACAACATGTATAATACCACCACTACAATACAACATGTATAACACCACCACTACAATACAACATGTATAATACCACCACTATAATACAACATGTATAATACCACCACTACAATACAACATGTATAACACCACCACTACAATACAACATGTATAATACCACCACTACAATACAACATGAATAATACCACCACTACAATACAACATGTATAATACCACCACTACAATACAACATGTATAATACCACCACTATAATACAACATGTATAATACCACCACTACAATACAACATGTATACTACCACCACTACATATCTACAATACAACATGTATAATACCACCACTACAATACAACATGTATAACACCACCACTACAATACAACATGTATAATACCACCACTACAATACAACATGTATAATACCACCACCACTACAATACAACATGTATAATACCACCACTACAATACAACATGTATAATACCACCACTACAATACAACATGTATAATACCACCACTACAATACAACATGTATAATACCACTACAATACAACATGTATAATACCACCACTACAATACAACATGTATAACACCACCACTACAATACAACATGTATAATACCACCACTACAATACAACATGTATAATACCACCACTACAATACAACATGTATAATACCACCACTACAATACAACATGTTTAATACCACCACTACAATACAACATGTATAATACCACCACTACAATACAACATGTATACTACCACCACTACAATACAACATGTATAATACCACCACTACAATACAACATGTATAATACCACTACAATACAACATGTATAATACCACCACTACAATACAACATGTATAATACCACCACTACAATACAACATGTATAATACCACCACTACAATACAACATGTATAATACCACCACTACAATACAACATGTATAATACCACCACTACAATACAACATGTATAATACCACTACAATACAACATGTATAATACCACCACTACAATACAACATGTATAATACCACCACTACAATACAACATGTATAATACCATCACTACAATACAACATGTATACTACCACCACTACAATACAACATGTATAATACCACCACTACAATACAACATGTATAATACCACCACTACAATACAACATGTATAATACCACCACTATAATACAACATGTATAATACCACCACTACAATACAACATGTATACTACCACCACTACATATCTACAATACAACATGTATAATACCACCACTACAATACAACATGTATAATACCACCACCACAACATGTATAATACCACCACTACAATACAACATGTATAATACCAGCACTACAATACAACATGTATAATACCACCACTACAATACAACATGTATAATACCACCACTACAATACAACATGTTTAATACCACCACTACAATACAACATGTATAATACCAGCACTACAATACAACATGTATAATACCACCACTACAATACAACATGTGTAATACCACCACTACAATACAACATGTATAATACCACCATTACAATACAACATGTATAATACCACCACTACAATACAACATGTATAATACCACCACTACAATACAACATGTATAATACCACCACTACAATACAACATGTATAATACCACCACTACAATACAACATGTATAATACCACCACCACTACAATACAACATGTATAATACCACCACTACAATACAACATGTATAATACCACCACTACAATACAACATGTATAATACCACCACTACAATACAACATGTATAATACCACCACCACTACAATACAACATGTATAATACCACCACCACTACAATACAACATGTATACTACCACCACTACAATACAACATGTATAATACCACCACTACAATACAACATGTATAATACCACCACTACAATACAACATGTATAATACCACCACCACTACAATACAACATGTATAATACCACCACCACTACAATACAACATGTATACTACCACCACTACAATACAACATGTATACCACCACCACTACAATACAACATGTATAATACCACCACTACAATACAACATGTATAATACCACCACTACAATACAACATGTATAATACCACCACTACATATCTACAATACAACATGTATAATACCACCACCACTACAATACAACATGTATAATACCACCACTACAATACAACATGTACAATACCACCACTACAATACAACATGTATAATACCACCACTACAATACAACATGTATACTACCACCACTACAATACAACATGTATAATACCACCACTACAATACAACATGTATAATACCACCACTACAATACAACATGTATACTACCACCACTACATATCTACAATACAACATGTATAATACCACCACTACAATACAACATGTATACTACCACCACTACAATACAACATGTATAATACCACCACTACAATGCAACATGTATAATACCACCACCACTACAATACAACATGTATACTACCACCACTACAATACAACATGTATAATACCACCACTACAATACAACATGTATAATACCACCACTACAATACAACATGTATAATACCACCACCACTACAATACAACATGTATAATACCACCACTACAATACAACATGTATAACACCACCACTACAATACAACATGTATAATACCACCACTACAATACAACATGTATAATACCACCACTACAATACAACATGTATAATACCACCACTACAATACAACATGTATAATACCACCACTACAATACAACATGTATAATACCACCACTACAATACAACATGTATAATACCACCACTACAATACAACATGTATAATACTACCAACACTACAATACAACATGTATAATACCACCACCACTACAATACAACATGTATAATACCACCACTACTACAATACAACATGTATAATACCACCACTACAATACAACATGTATAATACCACCACTACAATACAACATGTATAATACTACCAACACTACAATACAACATGTATAATACCACCACCACTACAATACAACATGTATAATACCACCACCACTACAATACAACATGTATACTACCACCACTACAATACAACATGTATAATACCACCACTACAATACAACATGTATACTACCACCACTACAATACAACATGTATAATACCACCACTACATATCTACAATACAACATGTATAATACCACCACTACAATACAACATGTATAATACTACCAACACTACAATACAACATGTATAATACCACCACCACTACAATACAACATGTATAATACCACCACCACTACAATACAACATGTATACTACCACCACTACAATACAACATGTATAATACCACCACTACAATACAACATGTATAATACCACCACTACAATACAACATGTATACTACCACCACTACAATACAACATGTATACTACCACCACTACAATACAACATGTATAATACCACCACTACATATCTACAATACAACATGTATAATACCACCACTACAATACAACATGTATAATACCACCACTACAATACAACATGTATAATACTACCAACACTACAATACAAAATGTATAATACCACCACCACTACAATACAACATGTATAATACCACCACCACTACAATACAACATGTATACTACCACCACTACAATACAACATGTATAATACCACCACTACAATACAACATGTATACTACCACCACTACAATACAACATGTATAATACCACCACTACATATCTACAATACAACATGTATAATACCACCACTACAATACAACATGTATAATACCACCACTACAATACAACATGTATAATACCACCACTACAATACAACATGTATAATACCACCACTACAATACAACATGTATACTACCACCACTACAATACAACATGTATAATACCACCACTACAATACAACATGTATAATACCACCACTACAATACAACATGTATAATACCACCACTACAATACAACATGTATAATACCACCACCACTACAATACAACATGTATAATACCACCACCACTACAATACAACATGTATAATACCACCACCACTACAATACAACATGTATAATACCACCACTACAATACAACATGTATAATACCACCACTACAATACAACATGTATAATACCACCACTACAATACAACATGTATAATACCACCACTACAATACAACATGTATAATACCACCACTACAATACAACATGTATAATACCACCACTACATATCTACAATACAACATGTATAATACCACCACTACAATACAACATGTATAATACCACCACCACTACAATACAACATGTATAATACCAACACTACAATACAACATGTATAACACCACCACTACAATACAACATGTATAACACCACCACTACAATACAACATGTATAATACCACCACTACAATACAACATGTATAATACCACCACTACAATACAACATGTATAATACCACCACTACAATACAACATGTATAATACCACCACTACAATACAACATGTATAATACCACCACTACATATCTACAATACAACATGTACACTACCACCACTACAATACAACATGTATAATACCACCACTACAATACAACATGTATAATACCACCACTACAATACAACATGTATAATACCACCACTATAGTACAACATGTATAATACCACCACTACAATACAACATGTATAATACCACCACTACAATACAACATGTATAATACCACCACCACTACAATACAACATGTATACTACCACCACTACAATACAACATGTATAATACCACCACTACATATCTACAATACAACATGTATACTACCACCACTACAATACAACATGTATAATACCACCACTACAATACAACATGTATAATACCACCACTACATATCTACAATACAACATGTACAATACCACCACTACAATACAACATGTATAATACCACCACCACAATACAACATGTATAATACCACCACTACAATACAACATGTATAATACCACCACTACAATACAACATGTATAATACCACCACTACAATACAACATGTATAATACCACCACTACAATACAACATGTATACTACCACCACTACATATCTACAATACAACATGTATACTACCACCACTACAATACAACATGTATACTACCACCACTACATATCTACAATACAACATGTATACTACCACTTGTATAATACCACCACTACAATACAACATGTATACTACCACATGTATAATACCACCACTACAATACAACATGTATAATACCACCACTACATATCTACAATACAACATGTATACTACCACATGTATAATACCACCACTACAATACAACATGTATACTACCACCACTACAATACAACATGTATACTACCACCACTACAATACAACATGTATAATACCACCACTACAATACAACATGTATAATACCACCACTAAATATCTACAATACATCATGTATACTACCACATGTATAATACCACCACTACAATACAACATGTATACTACCACCACTACAATACAACATGTATACTACCACCACTACAATACAACATGTATACTACCACCACTACAATACAACATGTATACTACCACCACTACAATACAACATGTATAATACCACCACTACATATCTACAATACAACATGTATAATACCACCACTACAATACAACATGTATACTACCACCACTACATATCTACAATACAACATGTATACTACCACCATTACAATACAACATGTATAATACCACCACTACAATACAACATGTATACTACCACCACTACAATACAACATGTATAATACCACCACTACAATACAACATGTATAATACCACCACTACAATACAACATGTATACTACCACCACTACAATACAACATGTATACTACCACCACTACAATACAACATGTATAATACCACCACTACAATACAACATGTATAATACCACCACTACAATACAACATGTATAATACCACCACTACAATACAACATGTATACTACCACCACTACAATACAACATGTATAATACCACCACTACAATACAACATGTATAATACCACCACTACAATACAACATGTATAATACCACCACTACAATACAACATGTATACTACCACCACTACAATACAACATGTATACTACCACCACTACAATACAACATGTATACTACCACCACTACAATACAACATGTATACTACCACCACTACAATACAACATGTATACTACCACCACTACAATACAACATGTATAATACCACCACTACAATACAACATGTATACTACCACCACTACAATACAACATGTATACTACCACCACTACAATACAACATGTATACTACCACCACTACAATACAACATGTATAATACCACCACTACAATACAACATGTATAATACCACCACTACAATACAACATGTATAATACCACCACTACAATACAACATGTATAATACCACCACTACAATACATGTATAACACCACCACTACAATACAACATGTATACTACCACCACTACAATACAACATGTATACTACCACCACTACAATACAACATGTATAATACCACCACTACAATACAACATGTATACTACCCCCACTACAATACAACATGTATACTACCACCACTAAAATACAACATGTATAATACCACCACTACAATACAACATGTATACTACCCCCACTACAATACAACATGTATAATACCACCACTATAATACAACATGTATAATACCACCACTACAATACAACATGTATAATACCACCACTACAATACAACATGTATAATACCACCACTACATATCTACAATACAACATGTATAATACCACCACTAAAATACAACATGTATAATACCACCACTACAATACAACATGTATACTACCCCCACTACAATACAACATGTATAATACCACCACTACAATACAACATGTATAACACCACCACTACAATACAACATGTATAATACCACCACTACAATACAACATGTATAATACCACCACTACAATACAACATGTATAATACCACCACCACTACATATCTACAATACAACATGTATAATACCACCACTACAATACAACATGTATAACACCACCACCACTACATATCTACAATACAACATGTATAATACCACCACTACAATACAACATGTATAACACCACCACTACAATACAACATGTATAATACCACCACTACATATCTACAATACAACATGTACAATACCACCACTACAATACAACATGTATAATACCACCACTACAATACAACATGTATAATACCACCACTACATATCTACAATACAACATGTATAATACCACCACTAAAATACAACATGTATAATACCACCACTACAATACAACATGTATACTACCCCCACTACAATACAACATGTATACTACCCCCACTACAATACAACATGTATAATACCACCACTACAATACAACATGTATAACACCACCACTACAATACAACATGTATAATACCACCACTACAATACAACATGTATAATACCACCACTACAATACAACATGTATAATACCACCACCACTACATATCTACAATACAACATGTATAATACCACCACTACAATACAACATGTATAACACCACCACCACTACATATCTACAATACAACATGTATAATACCACCACTACAATACAACATGTATAATACCACCACCACTACAATACAACATGTATAACACCACCACTACAATACAACATGTATAATACCACCACCACTACAATACAACATGTATAATACCACCACTACAATACAACATGTTTAATACCACCACTACAATACAACATGTATAATACCACCACTACAATACAACATGTATAATACCACCACTACAATACAACATGTTTAATACCACCACTACAATACAACATGTTTAATACCACCACTATAATACAACATGTATAACACCACCACTACAATACAACATGTATAATACCACCACTACATATCTACAATACAACATGTATAATACCACCACTACAATACAACATGTATACTACCACCACTACAATACAACATGTATAATACCACCACTACAATACAACATGTATAATACCACCACTACAATACAACATGTATAATACCACCACTACAATACAACATGTATAATACCACCACTACAATACAACATGTATACTACCACCACTACATATCTACAATACAACATGTATAATACCACCACTACAATACAACATGTATAATACCACCACTACAATACAACATGTATAATACCACCACTACATATCTACAATACAACATGTATAATACCACCACTACAATACAACATGTATAATACCACCACTACAATACAACATGTATAATACCACCACCACAATACAACATGTATAATACCACCACTACAATACAACATGTATAATACCACCACTACAATACAACATGTATAATACCACCACTACAATACAACATGTATAATACCACCACTACAATACAACATGTATAATACCACCACCACTACAATACAACATGTATAATACCACCACTACAATACAACATGTATAATACCACCACTACAATACAACATGTATAATACCACCACTACAATACAACATGTATAATACCACCACTACAATACAACATGTATAATACCACCACTACAATACAACATGTATAATACCACCACTACAATACAACATGTATAATACCACCACTACAATACAACATGTATAATACCACCACTACAATACAACATGTATAATACCACCACTACAATACAACATGTATAATACCACCACCACTACAATACAACATGTATAATACCACCACCACTACAATACAACATGTATAATACCACCACTACAATACAACATGTATACTACCACCACTACAATACAACATGTATAATACCACCACTACAATACAACATGTTTAATACCACCACTACAATACAACATGTGTAATACCACCACTACAATACAACATGTATAATACCACCACTACAATACAACATGTATACTACCACCACTACAATACAACATGTATAATACCACCACTACAATACAACATGTTTAATACCACCACTACAATACAACATGTATAATACCACCACTACAATACAACATGTATACTACCACCACTACAATACAACATGTATAATACCACCACTACAATACAACATGTATAATACCACCACTACAATACAACATGTATAATACCACCACTACAATACAACATGTATAATACCACCACCACCACTACAATACAACATGTATAATACCACCACTACAATACAACATGTATAATACCACCACTACAATACAACATGTATAATACCACCACCACTACAATACAACATGTATAATACCACCACCACTACAATACAACATGTATAATACCACCACTACAATACAACATGTATAATACCACCACCACTACAATACAACATGTACAATACCACCACTACAATACAACATGTATAATACCACCACCACAATACAACATGTATAATACCACCACTACAATACAACATGTATAATACCACCACTACAATACAACATGTATAATACCACCACTACAATACAACATGTATAATACCACCACTACAATACAACATGTATAATACCACCACTACAATACAACATGTATAATACCACCACTACAATACAACATGTATAATACCACCACTACAATACAACATGTATAATACCACCACTACAATACAACATGTATAATACCACCAC
Organism: Oncorhynchus mykiss; assembly: GCF_057628025.1. Lineage (NCBI taxonomy): Eukaryota > Metazoa > Chordata > Actinopteri > Salmoniformes > Salmonidae > Oncorhynchus > Oncorhynchus mykiss. The sequence goes on along the minus strand of NC_143037.1, from coordinate 5,205,505 downwards.
TACAATACAACATGTATACTACCACCACTACAATACAACATGTATACTACCACCACTACAATACAACATGTATAATACCACCACTACAATACAACATGTATACTACCACCACTACAATACAACATGTATAATACCACCACTACAATACAACATGTATAATACCACCACTACAATACAACATGTATACTACCACCACTACAATACAACATGTATACTACCACCACTACAATACAACATGTATACTACCACCACTACAATACAACATGTATAATACCACCATCACTACAATACAACATGTATAATACCACCACCACTACAATACAACATGTATAATACCACCACCACTACAATACAACATGTACAATACCACCACCACTACAATACAACATGTATAATACCACCACTACAATACAACATGTATAATACCACCACTACAATACAACATGTATAATACCACCACTACAATACAACATGTATAATACCACCACTACAATACAACATGTATACTACCACCACTACAATACAACATGTATACTACCACCACTACAATACAACATGTATAATACCACCACTACAATACAACATGTATAATACCACCACTACAATACAACATGTATAATACCACCACCACTACAATACAACATGTATAATACCACCACCACTACAATACAACATGTACAATACCACCACCACTACAATACAACATGTATAATACCACCACTACAATACAACATGTATAATACCACCACCACTACAATACAACATGTATAATACCACCACTACAATACAACATGTATACTACCACCACTACAATACAACATGTATAATACCACCACCACTACAATACAACATGTATAATACCACCACTACAATACAACATGTATAATACCACCACTACAATACAACATGTATAATACCACCACTACAATACAACATGTATAATACCACCACTACAATACAACATGTATACTACCACCACTACAATACAACATGTATAATACCACCACTACAATACAACATGTATAATACCACCACTACAATACAACATGTATAATACCACCACTACAATACAACATGTACAATACCACCACTACAATACAACATGTATACTACCACCACTACAATACAACATGTACAATACCACCACTACAATACAACATGTACAATACCACCACTACAATACAACATGTATAATACCACCACTACAATACAACATGTATAATACCACCACTACAATACAACATGTATAATACCACCACTACAATACAACATGTATAATACCACCACTACAATACAACATGTATAATACCACCACTACAATACAACATGTATAATACCACCACTACAATACAACATGTATAATACCACCACCACTACAATACAACATGTATACTACCACCACTACAATACAACATGTATAATACCACCACTACAATACAACATGTATAATACTACCAACACTACAATACAACATGTATAATACCACCACTACAATACAACATGTATAATACCACCACTACAATACAACATGTATAATACCACCACTACAATACAACATGTATACTACCACCACTACAATACAACATGTATAATACCACCACTACAATACAACATGTATAATACCACCACCTCTACAATACAACATGTATAATACCACCACTACAATACAACATGTATAATACCACCACTACAATACAACATGTATAATACCACCACTACAATACAACATGTATACTACCACCACTACAATACAACATGTATAATACCACCACTACAATACAACATGTATAATACCACCACTACAATACAACATGTATAATACCACCACTACAATACAACATGTATAATACCACCACTACATTACAACATGTATAATACCACCACTACATTACAACATGTATAATACCACCACTACATATCTACAATACAACATGTATAATACCACCACTACAATACAACATGTATAATACCACCACTACAATACAACATGTATAATACCACCACTACAATACAACATGAATAATACCACCACTACAATACAACATGTATAATACCACCACTACATATCTACAATACAACATGTATAATACCACCACCACTACAATACAACATGTATAATACCACCACTACAATACAACATGTACAATACCACCACTACAATACAACATGTATAATACCACCACTACAATACAACATGTATAATACCACCACCACTACAATACAACATGTATAATACCACCACTACAATACAACATGTATAATACTACCACCACTACAATACAACATGAATAATACCACCACCACTACAATACAACATGTATAATACCACCACTACATATCTACAATACAACATGTATAATACCACCACCACTACAATACAACATGTATAATACCACCACCACTACAATACAACATGTATAATACCACCACTACAATACAACATGTACAATACCACCACTACAATACAACATGTACACTACCACCACTACAATACAACATGTATAATACCACCACTACAATACAACATGTATAATACCACCACTACAATACAACATGTATACTACCACCACTACAATACAACATGTATAATACCACCACCACTACAATACAACATGTATAATACCACCACTACAATACAACATGTATAATACCACCACTACAATACAACATGTATAATACCACCACTACAATACAACATGTATAATACCACCACTACAATACAACATGTATACTACCACCACTACAATACAACATGTATAATACCACCACTACAATACAACATGTATAATACCACCACTACAATACAACATGTATAATACCACCACTACAATACAACATGTACAATACCACCACTACAATACAACATGTATACTACCACCACTACAATACAACATGTACAATACCACCACTACAATACAACATGTACAATACCACCACTACAATACAACATGTATAATACCACCACTACAATACAACATGTATAATACCACCACTACAATACAACATGTATAATACCACCACTACAATACAACATGTATAATACCACCACTACAATACAACATGTATAATACCACCACTACAATACAACATGTATAATACCACCACTACAATACAACATGTATAATACCACCACTACAATACAACATGTATAATACTACCAACACTACAATACAACATGTATAATACCACCACTACAATACAACATGTATAATACCACCACTACAATACAACATGTATAATACCACCACTACAATACAACATGTATACTACCACCACTACAATACAACATCTATAATACCACCACTACAATACAACATGTATAATACCACCACCTCTACAATACAACATGTATAATACCACCACTACAATACAACATGTATAATACCACCACTACAATACAACATGTATAATACCACCACTACAATACAACATGTATTCTACCACCACTACAATACAACATGTATAATACCACCACTACAATACAACATGTATAATACCACCACTACAATACAACATGTATAATACCACCACTACAATACAACATGTATAATACCACCACTACATTACAACATGTATAATACCACCACTACATTACAACATGTATAATACCACCACTACATATCTACAATACAACATGTATAATACCACCACTACAATACAACATGTATAATACCACCACTACAATACAACATGTATAATACCACCACTACAATACAACATGAATAATACCACCACTACAATACAACATGTATAATACCACCACTACAATACAACATGTATAATACCACCACTACAATACAACATGTATAATACCACCACTACAATACAACATGTATAATACCACCACCTCTACAATACAACATGTATAATACCACCACTACAATACAACATGTATAATACCACCACTACAATACAACATGTATAATACCACCACTACAATACAACATGTATACTACCACCACTACAATACAACATGTATAATACCACCACTACAATACAACATGTATAATACCACCACTACAATACAACATGTATAATACCACCACTACAATACAACATGTATAATACCACCACTACATTACAACATGTATAATACCACCACTACATTACAACATGTATAATACCACCACTACATATCTACAATACAACATGTATAATACCACCACTACAATACAACATGTATAATACCACCACTACAATACAACATGTATAATACCACCACTACAATACAACATGAATAATACCACCACTACAATACAACATGTATAATACCACCACTACATATCTACAATACAACATGTATAATACCACCACCACTACAATACAACATGTATAATACCACCACTACAATACAACATGTACAATACCACCACTACAATACAACATGTATAATACCACCACTACAATACAACATGTATAATACCACCACCACTACAATACAACATGTATAATACCACCACTACAATACAACATGTATAATACTACCACCACTACAATACAACATGAATAATACCACCACCACTACAATACAACATGTATAATACCACCACTACATATCTACAATACAACATGTATAATACCACCACCACTACAATACAACATGTATAATACCACCACCACTACAATACAACATGTATAATACCACCACTACAATACAACATGTACAATACCACCACTACAATACAACATGTACACTACCACCACTACAATACAACATGTATAATACCACCACTACAATACAACATGTATAATACCACCACTACAATACAACATGTATACTACCACCACTACAATACAACATGTATAATACCACCACCACTACAATACAACATGTATAATACCACCACTACAATACAACATGTATAATACCACCACTACAATACAACATGTATAATACCACCACTACAATACAACATGTATAATACCACCACTACAATACAACATGTATACTACCACCACTACAATACAACATGTATAATACCACCACTACAATACAACATGTATAATACCACCACTACAATACAACATGTATAATACCACCACTACAATACAACATGTACAATACCACCACTACAATACAACATGTATACTACCACCACTACAATACAACATGTACAATACCACCACTACAATACAACATGTACAATACCACCACTACAATACAACATGTATAATACCACCACTACAATACAACATGTATAATACCACCACTACAATACAACATGTATAATACCACCACTACAATACAACATGTATAATACCACCACTACAATACAACATGTATAATACCACCACTACAATACAACATGTATAATACCACCACTACAATACAACATGTATAATACTACCAACACTACAATACAACATGTATAATACCACCACTACAATACAACATGTATAATACCACCACTACAATACAACATGTATAATACCACCACTACAATACAACATGTATACTACCACCACTACAATACAACATCTATAATACCACCACTACAATACAACATGTATAATACCACCACCTCTACAATACAACATGTATAATACCACCACTACAATACAACATGTATAATACCACCACTACAATACAACATGTATAATACCACCACTACAATACAACATGTATAATACCACCACTACAATACAACATGTATAATACCACCACTACAATACAACATGTATAATACCACCACTACATTACAACATGTATAATACCACCACTACATTACAACATGTATAATACCACCACTACATATCTACAATACAACATGTATAATACCACCACTACAATACAACATGTATAATACCACCACTACAATACAACATGTATAATACCACCACTACAATACAACATGAATAATACCACCACTACAATACAACATGTATAATACCACCACTACAATACAACATGTATAATACCACCACTACAATACAACATGTATAATACCACCACTACAATACAACATGTATAATACCACCACCACTACAATACAACATGTATAATACCACCACTACAATACAACATGTACAATACCACCACTACAATACAACATGTATAATACCACCACTACAATACAACATGTATAATACCACCACCACTACAATACAACATGTATAATACCACCACTACAATACAACATGTATAATACTACCACCACTACAATACAACATGAATAATACCACCACCACTACAATACAACATGTATAATACCACCACTACATATCTACAATACAACATGTATAATACCACCACCACTACAATACAACATGTATAATACCACCACCACTACAATACAACATGTACAATACCACCACTACAATACAACATGTGTAATACCACCACTACAATACAACATGTATAATACCACCACTACAATACAACATGTACAATACCACCACTACAATACAACATGTACACTACCACCACTACAATACAACATGTATAATACCACCACTACAATACAACATGTATAATACCACCACTACAATACAACATGTATAATACCACCACTACAATACAACATGTATAATACCACCACTACAATACAACATGTATAATACCACCACTACAATACAACATGTATAATACCACCACTACAATACAACATGTATAATACCACCACTACAATACAACATGTATAATACCACCACTACAATACAACATGTATAATACCACCACTACAATACAACATGTATAATACCACCACTACAATACAACATGTATAATACCACCACTACAATACAACATGTATACTACCACCACTACATATCTACAATACAACATGTATACTACCACCACCACTACAATACAACATGTATACTACCACCACCACTACAATACAACATGTATACTACCACCACCACTACAATACAACATGTATACTACCACCAACACTACAATACAACATGTATAATACCACCACCACTACAATACAACATGTTTAATACCACCACTACAATACAACATGTATAATACCACCACCACTACAATACAACATGTATAATACCACCACTACAATACAACATGTATAATACCACCACTACAATACAACATGTATAATACCACCACCACTACAATACAACATGTTTAATACCACCACTACAATACAACATGTATAATACCACCACCACTACAATACAACATGTATAATACCACCACTACAATACAACATGTATAATACCACCACTACAACACAACATGTATACTACCACCACTACAATACAACATGTATAATACCACCACTACAATACAACATGTATACTACCACCACTACAATACAACATGTATAATACCACCACTACAATACAACATGTATAATACCACCACCACTACAATACAACATGTATAATACCACCACTACAATACAACATGTATAATACCACCACTACATTACAACATGTATAATACCACCACTACAATACAACATGTATAATACCACCACTACAATACAACATGTATAATACCACCACTACAATACAACATGTATAATACCACCACTACAATACAACATGTATAATACCACCACTACATATCTACAATACAACATGTATAATACCACCACTACAATACAACATGTATAATACCACCACCACTACAATACAACATGTATAATACCACCACTACAATACAACATGTATAATACCACCACTACAATACAACATGTATAATACCACCACTACAATACAACATGTATAATACCACCACCACTACAATACAACATGTATAATACCACCACTACAATACAACATGTATAATACCACCACTACAATACAACATGTATAATACCACCACTACAATACAACATGTATAATACCACCACTACAATACAACATGTATAATACCACCACTACAATACAACATGTATAATACCACCACTACAATACAACATGTATAATACCACCACTACAATACAACATGTATAATACCACCACTACAATACAACATGTATAATAATACCAACACTACAATACAACATGTATAATACCACCACTACAATACAACATGTATAATACCACCACTACAATACAACATGTATAATACCACCACTACAATACAACATGTATACTACCACCACTACAATACAACATGTATAATACCACCACTACAATACAACATGTATAATACCACCACCTCTACAATACAACATGTATAATACCACCACTACAATACAACATGTATAATACCACCACTACAATACAACATGTATAATACCACCACTACAATACAACATGTATACTACCACCACTACAATACAACATGTATAATACCACCACTACAATACAACATGTATAATACCACCACTACAATACAACATGTATAATACCACCACTACAATACAACATGTATAATACCACCACTACATTACAACATGTATAATACCACCACTACATTACAACATGTATAATACCACCACTACATATCTACAATACAACATGTATAATACCACCACTACAATACAACATGTATAATACCACCACTACAATACAACATGTATAATACCACCACTACAATACAACATGAATAATACCACCACTACAATACAACATGTATAATACCACCACTACATATCTACAATACAACATGTATAATACCACCACCACTACAATACAACATGTATAATACCACCACTACAATACAACATGTACAATACCACCACTACAATACAACATGTATAATACCACCACTACAATACAACATGTATAATACCACCACCACTACAATACAACATGTATAATACCACCACTACAATACAACATGTATAATACTACCACCACTACAATACAACATGAATAATACCACCACCACTACAATACAACATGTATAATACCACCACTACATATCTACAATACAACATGTATAATACCACCACCACTACAATACAACATGTATAATACCACCACCACTACAATACAACATGTATAATACCACCACTACAATACAACATGTATAATACCACCACTACAATACAACATGTATAATACCACCACTACAATACAACATGTATAATACCACCACTACAATACAACATGTATAATACCACCACTACAATACAACATGTATAATACCACCACTACAATACAACATGTATAATACCACCACTACAATACAACATGTATAATACCACCACTACAATACAACATGTATAATACCACCACTACAATACAACATGTATAATACCACCACTACAATACAACATGTATACTACCACCACTACATATCTACAATACAACATGTATACTACCACCACCACTACAATACAACATGTATACTACCACCACCACTACAATACAACATGTATATTACCACCACCACTACAATACAACATGTATACTACCACCAACACTACAATACAACATGTATAATACCACCACCACTACAATACAACATGTTTAATACCACCACTACAATACAACATGTATAATACCACCACCACTACAATACAACATGTATAATACCACCACTACAATACAACATGTATAATACCACCACTACAATACAACATGTATAATACCACCACCACTACAATACAACATGTTTAATACCACCACTACAATACAACATGTATAATACCACCACCACTACAATACAACATGTATAATACCACCACTACAATACAACATGTATAATACCACCACTACAACACAACATGTATACTACCACCACTACAATACAACATGTATAATACCACCACTACAATACAACATGTATACTACCACCACTACAATACAACATGTATAATACCACCACTACAATACAACATGTATAATACCACCACCACTACAATACAACATGTATAATACCACCACTACAATACAACATGTATAATACCACCACTACATTACAACATGTATAATACCACCACTACAATACAACATGTATAATACCACCACTACAATACAACATGTATAATACCACCACTACAATACAACATGTATAATACCACCACTACAATACAACATGTATAATACCACCACTACATATCTACAATACAACATGTATAATACCACCACTACAATACAACATGTATAATACCACCACCACTACAATACAACATGTATAATACCACCACTACAATACAACATGTATAATACCACCACTACAATACAACATGTATAATACCACCACTACAATACAACATGTATAATACCACCACCACTACAATACAACATGTATAATACCACCACTACAATACAACATGTATAATACCACCACCACTACAATACAACATGTATAATACCACCACTACAATACAACATGTATAATACCACCACTACAATACAACATGTATAATACCACCACTACAATACAACATGTATAATACCACCACTACAATACAACATGTATACTACCACCACTACAATACAACATGTATAATACCACCACTACAATACAACATGTATAATACCACCACTACAATACAACATGTATAATACCACCACTACTACAATACAACATGTATAATACCACCACTACAATACAACATGTATACTACCACCACTACAATACAACATGTACAATACCACCACTACAATACAACATGTACAATACCACCACTACAATACAACATGTATAATACCACCACTACAATACAACATGTATAATACCACCACTACAATACAACATGTATAATACCACCACTACAATACAACATGTATAATACCACCACTACAATACAACATGTATAATACCACCACTACAATACAACATGTATAATACCACCACCACTACAATACAACATGTATACTACCACCACTACAATACAACATGTATAATACCACCACTACAATACAACATGTAAAATACCACCACCACTACAATACAACATGTATAATACCACCACTACAATACAACATGTATACTACCACCACTACAATACAACATGTATACTACCACCACTACAATACAACATGTATAATACCACCACTACAATACAACATGTATAATACCACCACTACAATACAACATGTATAATACCACCACCACTACAATACAACATGTATAATACCACCACTACAATACAACATGTATAATACCACCACTACAATACAACATGTATAATACCACCACTACAATACAACATGTATAATACCACCACCACTACAATACAACATGTACAATACCACCACTACAATACAACATGTATAATACCACCACCACTACAATACAACATGTATAATACCACCACCACTACAATACAACATGTATAATACCACCACTACAATACAACATGTATAATACCACCACCACTACAATACAACATGTATAATACCACCACTACAATACAACATGTATAATACCACCACTACAATACAACATGTATAATACCACCACTACAATACAACATGTATAATACCACCACTACAATACAACATGTATACTACCACCACTACAATACAACATGTATAATACCACCACTACAATACAACATGTATAATACCACCACCTCTACAATACAACATGTATAATACCACCACTACAATACAACATGTATAATACCACCACTACAATACAACATGTATAATACCACCACTACAATACAACATGTATACTACCACCACTACAATACAACATGTATAATACCACCACTACAATACAACATGTATAATACCACCACTACAATACAACATGTATAATACCACCACTACAATACAACATGTATAATACCACCACTACATTACAACATGTATAATACCACCACTACATTACAACATGTATAATACCACCACTACATATCTACAATACAACATGTATAATACCACCACTACAATACAACATGTATAATACCACCACTACATATCTACAATACAACATGTATACTACCACCACTACAATACAACATGTATAATACCACCACTACAATACAACATGTATAATACCACCACTACAATACAACATGAATAATACCACCACTACAATACAACATGTATAATACCACCACTACATATCTACAATACAACATGTATAATACCACCACCACTACAATACAACATGTATAATACCACCACTACAATACAACATGTACAATACCACCACTACAATACAACATGTATAATACCACCACTACATTACAACATGTATAATACCACCACTACATATCTACAATACAACATGTATAATACCACCACTACAATACAACATGTATAATACCACCACTACATATCTACAATACAACATGTATACTACCACCACTACAATACAACATGTATAATACCACCACTACAATACAACATGTATAATACCACCACTACAATACAACATGAATAATACCACCACTACAATACAACATGTATAATACCACCACTACATATCTACAATACAACATGTATAATACCACCACCACTACAATACAACATGTATAATACCACCACTACAATACAACATGTACAATACCACCACTACAATACAACATGTATAATACCACCACTACAATACAACATGTATAATACCACCACCACTACAATACAACATGTATAATACCACCACTACAATACAACATGTATAATACTACCACCACTACAATACAACATGAATAATACCACCACCACTACAATACAACATGTATAATACCACCACTACATATCTACAATACAACATGTATAATACCACCACCACTACAATACAACATGTATAATACCACCACCACTACAATACAACATGTATAATACCACCACTACAATACAACATGTACAATACCACCACTACAATACAACATGTACACTACCACCACTACAATACAACATGTATAATACCACCACTACAATACAACATGTATAATACCACCACTACAATACAACATGTATAATACCACCACTACAATACAACATGTATAATACCACCACTACAATACAACATGTATAATACCACCACTACAATACAACATGTATAATACCACCACTACAATACAACATGTATAATACCACCACTACAATACAACATGTATAATACCACCACTACAATACAACATGTATAATACCACCACTACAATACAACATGTATAATACCACCACTACAATACAACATGTATAATACCACCACTACAATACAACATGTATACTACCACCACTACATATCTACAATACAACATGTATACTACCACCACCACTACAATACAACATGTATACTACCACCACCACTACAATACAACATGTATACTACCACCACCACTACAATACAACATGTATACTACCACCAACACTACAATACAACATGTATAATACCACCACCACTACAATACAACATGTTTAATACCACCACTACAATACAACATGTATAATACCACCACCACTACAATACAACATGTATAATACCACCACTACAATACAACATGTATAATACCACCACTACAATACAACATGTATAATACCACCACCACTACAATACAACATGTTTAATACCACCACTACAATACAACATGTATAATACCACCACCACTACAATACAACATGTATAATACCACCACTACAATACAACATGTATAATACCACCACTACAACACAACATGTATACTACCACCACTACAATACAACATGTATAATACCACCACTACAATACAACATGTATACTACCACCACTACAATACAACATGTATAATACCACCACTACAATACAACATGTATAATACCACCACCACTACAATACAACATGTATAATACCACCACTACAATACAACATGTATAATACCACCACTACATTACAACATGTATAATACCACCACTACAATACAACATGTATAATACCACCACTACAATACAACATGTATAATACCACCACTACAATACAACATGTATAATACCACCACTACAATACAACATGTATAATACCACCACTACATATCTACAATACAACATGTATAATACCACCACTACAATACAACATGTATAATACCACCACCACTACAATACAACATGTATAATACCACCACTACAATACAACATGTATAATACCACCACTACAATACAACATGTATAATACCACCACTACAATACAACATGTATAATACCACCACCACTACAATACAACATGTATAATACCACCACTACAATACAACATGTATAATACCACCACCACTACAATACAACATGTATAATACCACCACTACAATACAACATGTATAATACCACCACTACAATACAACATGTATAATACCACCACTACAATACAACATGTATAATACCACCACTACAATACAACATGTATACTACCACCACTACAATACAACATGTATAATACCACCACTACAATACAACATGTATAATACCACCACTACAATACAACATGTATAATACCACCACTACTACAATACAACATGTATAATACCACCACTACAATACAACATGTATACTACCACCACTACAATACAACATGTACAATACCACCACTACAATACAACATGTACAATACCACCACTACAATACAACATGTATAATACCACCACTACAATACAACATGTATAATACCACCACTACAATACAACATGTATAATACCACCACTACAATACAACATGTATAATACCACCACTACAATACAACATGTATAATACCACCACTACAATACAACATGTATAATACCACCACCACTACAATACAACATGTATACTACCACCACTACAATACAACATGTATAATACCACCACTACAATACAACATGTAAAATACCACCACCACTACAATACAACATGTATAATACCACCACTACAATACAACATGTATACTACCACCACTACAATACAACATGTATACTACCACCACTACAATACAACATGTATAATACCACCACTACAATACAACATGTATAATACCACCACTACAATACAACATGTATAATACCACCACCACTACAATACAACATGTATAATACCACCACTACAATACAACATGTATAATACCACCACTACAATACAACATGTATAATACCACCACTACAATACAACATGTATAATACCACCACCACTACAATACAACATGTACAATACCACCACTACAATACAACATGTATAATACCACCACCACTACAATACAACATGTATAATACCACCACCACTACAATACAACATGTATAATACCACCACTACAATACAACATGTATAATACCACCACCACTACAATACAACATGTATAATACCACCACTACAATACAACATGTATAATACCACCACTACAATACAACATGTATAATACCACCACTACAATACAACATGTATAATACCACCACTACAATACAACATGTATAATACCACCACTACAATACAACATGTATACTACCACCACTACAATACAACATGTATACTACCACCACTACAATACAACATGTACAATACCACCACTACAATACAACATGTACAATACCACCACTACAATACAACATGTATAATACCACCACTACAATACAACATGTATAATACCACCACTACAATACAACATGTATAATACCACCACTACAATACAACATGTATAATACCACCACCACTACAATACAACATGTATAATACCACCACTACAATACAACATGTATAATACCACCACTACAATACAACATGTATAATACCACCACTACAATACAACATGTATAATACCACCACCACTACAATACAACATGTATAATACCACCACTACAATACAACATGTATAATACCACCACCACTACAATACAACATGTATAATACCACCACTACAATACAACATGTATAATACCACCACTACAATACAACATGTATAATACCACCACTACAATACAACATGTATAATACCACCACTACAATACAACATGTATACTACCACCACTACAATACAACATGTATAATACCACCACTACAATACAACATGTATAATACCACCACTACAATACAACATGTATAATACCACCACTACTACAATACAACATGTATAATACCACCACTACAATACAACATGTATAATACCACCACTACTACAATACAACATGTATAATACCACCACTACAATACAACATGTATAATACCACCACTACAATACAACATGTATAATACCACCACTACTACAATACAACATGTATACTACCACCACTACAATACAACATGTACAATACCACCACTACAATACAACATGTACAATACCACCACTACAATACAACATGTATAATACCACCACTACATATCTACAATACAACATGTATAATACCACCACTACAATACAACATGTATAATACCACCACTACAATACAACATGTATAATACCACCACAACAATACAACATGTATAATACCACCACTACAATACAACATGTATAATACCACCACCACTACAATACAACATGTATAATACCACCACTACAATACAACATGTATAATACCACCACCACTACAATACAACATGTATAATACCACCACTACAATACAACATGTATAATACCACCACTACAATACAACATGTATAATACCACCACTACAATACAACATGTATAATACCACCACTACAATACAACATGTATACTACCACCACTACAATACAACATGTATAATACCACCACTACAATACAACATGTATAATACCACCACTACAATACAACATGTATAATACCACCACTACTACAATACAACATGTATAATACCACCACTACAATACAACATGTATACTACCACCACTACAATACAACATGTACAATACCACCACTACAATACAACATGTACAATACCACCACTACAATACAACATGTATAATACCACCACTACAATACAACATGTATAATACCACCACTACAATACAACATGTATAATACCACCACTACAATACAACATGTATAATACCACCACTACAATACAACATGTATAATACCACCACTACAATACAACATGTATAATACCACCACCACTACAATACAACATGTATACTACCACCACTACAATACAACATGTATAATACCACCACTACAATACAACATGTAAAATACCACCACCACTACAATACAACATGTATAATACCACCACTACAATACAACATGTATACTACCACCACTACAATACAACATGTATACTACCACCACTACAATACAACATGTATAATACCACCACTACAATACAACATGTATAATACCACCACTACAATACAACATGTATAATACCACCACCACTACAATACAACATGTATAATACCACCACTACAATACAACATGTATAATACCACCACTACAATACAACATGTATAATACCACCACTACAATACAACATGTATAATACCACCACCACTACAATACAACATGTACAATACCACCACTACAATACAACATGTATAATACCACCACCACTACAATACAACATGTATAATACCACCACCACTACAATACAACATGTATAATACCACCACTACAATACAACATGTATAATACCACCACCACTACAATACAACATGTATAATACCACCACCACTACAATACAACATGTATAATACCACCACTACAATACAACATGTATAATACCACCACTACAATACAACATGTATAATACCACCACTACAATACAACATGTATAATACCACCACTACAATACAACATGTATAATACCACCACTACAATACAACATGTATACTACCACCACTACAATACAACATGTATACTACCACCACTACAATACAACATGTACAATACCACCACTACAATACAACATGTACAATACCACCACTACAATACAACATGTATAATACCACCACTACAATACAACATGTATAATACCACCACTACAATACAACATGTATAATACCACCACTACAATACAACATGTATAATACCACCACCACTACAATACAACATGTATAATACCACCACTACAATACAACATGTATAATACCACCACTACAATACAACATGTATAATACCACCACTACAATACAACATGTATAATACCACCACCACTACAATACAACATGTATAATACCACCACTACAATACAACATGTATAATACCACCACCACTACAATACAACATGTATAATACCACCACTACAATACAACATGTATAATACCACCACTACAATACAACATGTATAATACCACCACTACAATACAACATGTATAATACCACCACTACAATACAACATGTATACTACCACCACTACAATACAACATGTATAATACCACCACTACAATACAACATGTATAATACCACCACTACAATACAACATGTATAATACCACCACTACTACAATACAAAATGTATAATACCACCACTACAATACAACATGTATAATACCACCACTACTACAATACAACATGTATAATACCACCACTACAATACAACATGTATAATACCACCACTACAATACAACATGTATAATACCACCACTACTACAATACAACATGTATACTACCACCACTACAATACAACATGTACAATACCACCACTACAATACAACATGTACAATACCACCACTACAATACAACATGTATAATACCACCACTACAATACAACATGTATAATACCACCACTACAATACAACATGTATAATACCACCACTACAATACAACATGTATAATACCACCACTACAATACAACATGTATAATACCACCACTACAATACAACATGTATAATACCACCACCACTACAATACAACATGTATACTACCACCACTACAATACAACATGTATAATACCACCACTACAATACAACATGTAAAATACCACCACCACTACAATACAACATGTATAATACCACCACTACAATACAACATGTATACTACCACCACTACAATACAACATGTATACTACCACCACTACAATACAACATGTATAATACCACCACTACAATACAACATGTATAATACCACCACTACAATACAACATGTATAATACCACCACTACAATACAACATGTATAATACCACCACTACTACAATACAACATGTATAATACCACCACTACAATACAACATGTATAATACCACCACTACTACAATACAACATGTATAATACCACCACTACAATACAACATGTATAATACCACCACTACAATACAACATGTATAATACCACCACTACTACAATACAACATGTATACTACCACCACTACAATACAACATGTACAATACCACCACTACAATACAACATGTACAATACCACCACTACAATACAACATGTATAATACCACCACTACAATACAACATGTATAATACCACCACTACAATACAACATGTATAATACCACCACTACAATACAACATGTATAATACCACCACTACAATACAACATGTATAATACCACCACTACAATACAACATGTATAATACCACCACCACTACAATACAACATGTATACTACCACCACTACAATACAACATGTATAATACCACCACTACAATACAACATGTAAAATACCACCACCACTACAATACAACATGTATAATACCACCACTACAATACAACATGTATACTACCACCACTACAATACAACATGTATACTACCACCACTACAATACAACATGTATAATACCACCACTACAATACAACATGTATAATACCACCACTACAATACAACATGTATAATACCACCACCACTACAATACAACATGTATAATACCACCACTACAATACAACATGTATAATACCACCACTACAATACAACATGTATAATACCACCACTACAATACAACATGTATAATACCACCACTACAATACAACATGTATACTACCACCACTACAATACAACATGTATAATACCACCACTACAATACAACATGTATAATACCACCACTACAATACAACATGTATAATACCACCACTACAATACAACATGTATAATACTACCAACACTACAATACAACATGTATAATACCACCACCACTACAATACAACATGTATAATACCACCACCACTACAATACAACATGTATAATACCACCACCACTACAATACAACATGTATAATACCACCACTACAATACAACATGTGTAATACCACCACTACATTACAACATGTATAATACCACCACTACATTACAACATGTATAATACCACCACTACATATCTACAATACAACATGTATAATACCACCACTACAATACAACATGTATAATACCACCACTACAATACAACATGTATAATACCACCACTACAATACAACATGTATAATACCACCACTACAATACAACATGTATAATACCACCACCACAACAATACAACATGTATACTACCACCACTACAATACAACATGAATAATACCACCACTACAATACAACATGTATAATACCACCACTACATATCTACAATACAACATGTATAATACCACCACCACTACATATCTACAATACAACATGTATAATACCACCACCACTACATATCTACAATACAACATGTATAATACCACCACTACATATCTACAATACAACATGTATAATACCACCACCACTACAATACAACATGTATAATACCACCACTACAATACAACATGTACAATACCACCACTACAATACAACATGTATAATACCACCACTACAATACAACATGTATAATACCACCACCACTACAATACAACATGTATAATACCACCACCACTACAATACAACATGTATAATACCACCACTACAATACAACATGTATAACACCACCACTACAATACAACATGTATAATACCACCACTACAATACAACATGTACAATACCACCACTACAATACAACATGAATAATATCACCACTACAATACAACATGTATAATACCACCACTACAATACAACATGTATAATACCACCACTACAATACAACATGTATAATACCACCACTACAATACAACATGTATAACACCACCTCTACAATACAACATGTATAATACCACCACTACAATACAACATGTATAATACCACCACTACAATACAACATGTATAATACCACCACTACAATACAACATGTATAATACCACCACTACAATACAACATGTACAATACCACCACTACAATACAACATGTATAATACCACCACTACAATACAACATGTATAATACCACCACTACAATACAACATGTATAATACCACCACTACAATACAACATGTATAATACCACCACTACAATACAACATGTATAATACCACCACTACAATACAACATGTATAATACCACCACCACTACAATACAACATGTATAATACCACCACTACAATACAACATGTATAACACCACCACTACAATACAACATGTATAATACCACCACTACAATACAACATGTACAATACCACCACTACAATACAACATGTATAATACCACCACTACAATACAACATGAATAATACCACCACTACAATACAACATGTATAATACCACCACTACAATACAACATGTATAATACCACCACTACAATACAACATGTATAATACCACCACTATAATACAACATGTATAATACCACCACTACAATACAACATGTATAATACCACCACTACAATACAACATGTATAATACCACCACTACAATACAACATGTATACTACCACCACTACAATACAACATGTATAATACCACCACTACAATACAACATGTATAATACCACCACTACAATACAACATGTATAATACCACCACTACAATACAACATGTATAATACCACCACTACAATACAACATGTATAATACCACCACTACAATACAACATGTATAATACCACCACTACAATACAACATGTATAATACCACCACTACAATACAACATGTATAATACCACCACTACAATACAACATGTATAATACCACCACTACAATACAACATGTATAATACCACCACTACAATACAACATGTATAATACCACCACTACAATACAACATGTATAATACCACCACTACAATACAACATGTATAATACCACCACCACTACAATACAACATGTATAATACCACCACTACAATACAACATGTATAATACCACCACTACAATACAACATGTATAATACCACCACCACAACAATACAACATGTATAATGTATGTCAATTAAACACTATGAGTAGACCTACAGTCCATTAGACACTATGAGTAGACCTACAGTCCATTAGACACTATGAGTAGACCTACAGTCCATTAGACACTATGAGTAGACCTACAGTCAATTAGACACTATGAGTAGACCTACAGTCCATAAGACACTATGAGTAGACCTACAGTCCATTAGACACTATGAGTAGACCTACAGTCCATTAGACACTATGAGTAGACCTACAGTCCATTAGACACTATGAGTATACCTACAGTCCATTAGACACTATGAGTAGACACTATGAGGAGACCTACAGTCCATAAGACACTATGAGTAGACACTTTGTAAAGCCATTTTTTAAGATGTCAAAGTCTATGAGCATTAAGAGAGCACAGTATGCTTCACAAGAGGAAGTTAAGATCGGCTCAAAGACTTCTGAGTTGTGGATTTCCCTGGCTTGTAAAATGATACAGATTAGTGAACAGCACAACCCAGAGGCAATGAAGCCTTTCATCTCTTTTGGACCCAACAACAACCTCAAAACTGATTTAAGAAACTTTAGTCACGTATGAACTTATCGTGTGTGTGTGTGTGTGTGTGTGTGTGTGTGTGTGTGTGTGTTCCCTACCAGCAGCATGGATGACCATTCCTACTGTAGCTGTGATAGTGGTCCTGTTGGATGTTCCGGTACGTTGATCTAGAATGACAACACAATCAACCAACTGTTAGCAACAGTTTTGTGGACATGCCGAATGCTAGCACAAAGACAAATGTTTGGAGAGAAGGTTTGGAGAGGAGGTTTGAAGGGGAGGTTTGGAGGAGAGGTTTGAAGGGGAGGTTTGGAGGGGAGGTTAGGAAGTCTGAAGAGGTTTGGAGAGGAGGTTTGGAGAGGAGGTTTGAAGGGGAGGTTTGGAGAGGAGGTTTGGAGGGGAGGTTTGGAGGGGAGGTTTGGAGGGGAGGTTAGGATAGGAAGTCTGAAGAGGTTTGGAGAGGAGGTTTAGAGAGGAGGTTTGAAGGGGAGGTTTGGAGAGGAGGTTTGAAGGGGAGGTTAAGAGAGGAGGTTTGAAGGGGAGGTTTGGAGGAGAGGTTAGGATAGGAAGTCTGAAGAGGTTTGGAGAGGAGGTTTGAATGGGAGGTTTGGAGAGGAGGTTTGAAGGGGAGGTTAGGATAGGAAGTCTGAAGAGGTTTGGAGAGGAGGTTTAGAGAGGAGAATTTGGAGAGATGGTTTGAAGAGATGGTTTGGAGAGGAAGTTTGGACAGGTTTGATAAGAAGGTTTGGTGAGGTCTGAAGATGTTTAGAGAGGTTTTGGTGGAGAGGTTTGGTGAGGTTTGAAGATGTTTAGAGTCCTAGGAGGTTTGGAGATGAGTGAAACAAGGAGAAGATGTGGAGAACGTATAGCCTGGTGCTTCCAGATCAGTCTCGCCAACTTGTATGGTCATTGTCATGCCAAACAATTACCATGCAACACAGCACAAACAGATCTGGGACCGGGTTAGAGAATAATGTTATACGAAGTAACTTGTCCTGAAAAAAAATGGGAGAACATTTTCCTATTTATTTAAGACAATTCCTGAGTGCAGACCTTCCTTATTTTCTATATAGCAGATTACTTTTGGTCACCACAAACCTAAGAAAGTCTATAATTCTGATTTTGGATCAGTTTAGCATTTTCCCACTAATGGTTAAGGTATTATTGGCGAGAGGAAGCTGTACCTAGATCTGTGCATAGGGGAAATGTCACCCCCTGAGGAGGTTTTCAATGAGTCTAATGACACTAGCCCAATTAACGCTAGGGAAGTTAGCATCTTCACAGTGTGTTTTCAATAGGACAGGTTAATGCTAATAGAGGTCTTCACCCCGGAGCATAACTGACCATGTACGGAGCAGTAGCTACTGATCTGATCCACCAGGAACATGAGGATGAACCCTAGAACCAGGGAGACCCCGATGAAGAACCGTGCTGGGAGACCTTTAGAGGAGGGGCCCATCTCCTGGAGCTGACCTCCGACCCCACCGTCACTGGCATTCTCATTGGCTGCTACTGGGGCCACAGAGCAGGAGGACACTGGGGAGAGAATACGGAGAGGAATGTTTTCTTAAAACACTGACTTTTATCAAACAGGTGCACTCATCCTCAACCCGAAAGCTTTTCCGCGGTGTATCTAGATTCTACAGTACCAATCCATAGATTCATTGTGTGAATAGCTTGGAAATGTTGTTGATGATGTAACAACAGTGTATCTTCTTTCCCTGACTGCCCGAGCTGAGCTATAACCAAGGAGCCTATGTAGGGATTTCACATCTGCTACACATGCTTGGCTAAATAGAGGCATAAATTAGGTCTCCAAGGTGATTTTCATTTCAATGGCTGATTTATCCTGAAATGCCCTTCATTCGAGGCCCTTTCAGGGCTCGACATTAAAGCTTGTCCTCTTGTGCAGGACAAGTTAAAAAAAACAACATTAGGAACAAATACAAAACATTAGGAACACCTGCTCTTTCCATGACACAGGTAAATCCAGGTGAAAGCTTTCATCCCTTATCGATGTCACTCTGTTAAATCCACTTTAATCTGTGTAGATGAAGGGGAGGAGACGGGCTAAAGAATGAAGGGGCAACTTAATATTAGGAAGGTGTTCCTAAATGTCTTATACACTCAGTGTAGATTTCAATTGTCAAAGTGTAGGTGATATACATATTGGCTACAGCCTCATATCCAAACCAATACTGACATAAGGAGGGCTCCAGAAAACGTAGCCAAACTTTATTGAGACTTTTAATAACATAAATATAGGCTAAAAAAAAACAGTTATGTTTTTACAAATATAATGAAGGACGATCAACATTAACGTCTAAAGGAGTGATTCTGTCGACATACTGGAGACACGGTTCGTTCAGATCAAATGGTCCCAAGATCAGAGAGAGAAGGACACATCACCCATCTTGAATCTGATTGGAGGCGCTCACAATTTTGAAACTATTTAACCATCAACTTTATTGGTTAAAACCGTTTTTATATCATTTTATGAAGCATGTCTTACCTTTTTTCAAAGTAGCCAAGTCTAGTCAAACCTAGCCTAGTCAAACCTAGGCTAGTCAAATGTAGCCTAGCCAAACCTAGGCTAGTAAAACCTAGCCTAGCCTAGCCAAGCCTAGTCAAACCTAGTCAAACCTAGCCTAGCCTAGTCAAACCTAGCCTAGCCAAGCCTAGTCAAACCTAGTCTAGTCAAACCTAGCCAAACCTAGCCCAGTCAAACATAGCCTAGTCAAACCTAGCCTAGCGAAGCCTAGTCAAACCTAGCCTAGTCAAACCTAGCCTAGTCAAAACTAGTCAAACCTAGCCAAGCCTAGTCAAGCCTAGCCAAGCCTAGCCATGCCGAGTCAAACCTAGCAATGCCGAGCCAAGCCTAGTCTAGTCAAGCCTAGTCAAACCTAGCCATAAAAATGTTGAGGGAATTATCATTTAACCACTTAATGACATGGAAACCAGCATTTTAATCATGTTCTATTGGTTTTCAAATCAACTGTATTTTATTGTCCAGCAGCCAAAGGCATCATCCTACTCATAATATTAAGATTAGTCCCCCCCCCCCCCCCCCAAACAGAAAAGCCACATGTGATCACATAAACTTCACATTAGATCACATAAAAACATGTGCTTTAGGAACACTTCACATGTGGAATTTATGTTTTTTTTTTCCTGTATGGACCATTCTAGTGGTTTCTATACAGTGTATCTGGCACATGAAACCGCTGTTGTGTGTGTCTCTGTGTGTGTCTGTGTGTGTGTGTGTCTCTCTCTGTGTGTGTGTGTGTGTGTGTGTGTGTGTGTGTCTCTGTGTGTGTGTGTGTGTCTCTCTCTGTGTGTGTGTGTGTGTGTGTGTCTGTCTGTGTGTGTGTCTCTGTGTGTCTCTCTCTCTCTGTGTGTGTGTGTGTGTGTCTCTGTGTGTGTGTGTGTCTCTGTGTGCGTTTGTCTCTGTGTGTGCGTCTCTGTGTGTGTGTGTCTGTGTGTGCGTGTCTCTGTGTGGGCGTCTCTGTGTGTGTGTGTGTGTGTGTGCGCGTGTCTGTGTGTGCGTGTCTGTGTGTGGTGAAATTTGAGAAGGGTGTTTTCCAACTAATTGCATGTAGACCTACAAATAGCCTTCATCCATGTGCGCATTGTTCAGTTAATAATATGAAGAAATACATCCGTCAACATATTAAGCTAAACAATCTGATATGTTGCGTCAGCCTCATAGTCTTTTTTTTGTAAACATTTTGTTAATGAATGGTGGTATGAATTTTGACTCGTCATACCAGAACTTTCCCCAGAGTCTGTTTTGAACAGTAGTAGTATCAGCCGAGGGATGACGGGACGGAATTATTTTATAAAGAAATAAAAAAAGTATCTGGTTTCACACCACAGCCAACCCAACACCCCGGACACAGCCGCTGACTCACGCGTCAAGCCCTGCCTTCGTAGGGCTTCGTTTGACGGCGAGGTGCTTGTAAAAAGACATGAATTATAGAGCGAGAGATGGACTACTAAAACGCTTTCCTTTACATTTTAGATGTATTTTATTTAATCTTTATCTTTAACTAGGCAAGTCAGTTAAGAACATAATCTTATTTAAAATGACGGCCTAGGAAACAGTGGGTTTAACTCTGCCTTGTTCAGGGGCAGAATGACAGATTTTTACCTTGTCAGGTCGGGGATTTGATCTAGCAACCTTTCGGTTCAACGCTCTAACCACTAGGCTACCCTGCCGCCCCAAAAGGTCCATAATAAATACATTTGCATAGATAATGAACAGTTGGCAAGATAACCCTTAGCAGGAGTATAGCTGCCTTCGAGGGACTATGCGCCCATACAAACTCAACAACAGGAATCTAGCCTAACAGTGAGTTGTTGCTCCAGCTGTCGCTGATGTCTTGATAAGTTAGTACCCTGGGCTGTTGCTCCCCAAAGCCCATTATGTCTGGTACCCCTCACCTCTCCATGACTCTTCCAGTAGTTCCACCCCCTCTGGGAGGATGATAGCTAGAGCAGTACCACAGAGCAGGCCTGCCCCAAAAATACTGACAAACTGCAGCCTTTTCTGTTGGGAGAGAAAGGGACACACACACACACACACACACACACACACACAATTTTACAAACACACTGACCAACTGTTGTTTGTTCCAGGAGGGAGAATTAATGTGTCAATATAATAACAGACTGTTATATTACGCATCAATATAACTTTATTAAGTCATACATTCAAACTGGTTAGAGAATCCAGTCGGCAGCCTATTCATGACTTGCCATCTTGATGTAATAAATGTATCACTAGCCACTTTATATAATGTTCTCATACCCTACATTACTCATCTCATATGTATATACTGTACTCTATACCATCTACTGCATCTTGCCATCTTTATGTAATAAATGTATCACTAGCCACTTTAAACAATGTCATTTAATATAATGTTAACATACCCTACATTACTCATCTCATATGTATATACTGTCCTCTATACCATCTACTGCATCTTGCCTATGCCGTTCTGTACCATCACTCATTCATATATCTTCATGTACATATTCTTATTGATTCCTTTACACTTGTGTGTATAAAGTAGTTGTTGTGAAATTGTTAGGTTAGATTACTCGTTGGATATTACTGCACGGTTGGAACTAGAAGCACAAGCATTTGCTAATCATGTGTATGTGACAAATGCATTTGATTATTTAATAGTTAAGATAACAAAATGTAGCAATCACAATCTTTTTGTAAGATACTGATACATTATTTATATATTTTAATATTGAATGGGGGATGGATTGGCATCGGGAGAAGAGACCTCAGGAGGAAGTACAGTGGAAGCTACAGAAGGAGGAGAAACGGAAGGAGATATAATGTTGAGAATTAAATTACTTACCTCAGAAAGTTTGATCAAAAGTGGAATCGAACCTAATAGAAAACATCCCAAAAACATCACAATGGATATCAAAATAATCGCCATTGCCTCGTCCATGACGAAATAACTTATGTAAGAGTTTAAGAATGTCCGATGTTTTTTTTAAATTCTCTCTACAATTTTAAATATACCTTTTTTTCTGTACTACAAAGCAGTTAAAAAACTATTTTAAAATGCACTGATCACGTCGCAGCGTTTTCTGTCATATGTTCAACAGCCCTCTTTAAAAACACACCTCACCGTAGAAAACCCGAACTGAATCAAACGCAGAACCTACCGTCAGCTCACCTGAACTTGACCGTGGCAGAGGGCGTCTCAATAGTCTCTAACTCTAGACTAGTTTCTTCTCCTCGTCTCCTCACCTTCACAAGTACTGGTGTGTTAAATACAGGATGGGCGAAAACAACAACGCGTTGGGAGTATATGCTGCTTGGGAGTTGATATTTCCTATCTAGTTTTCCCGTTCACCTTAGCGCAGGAGACAAGGAAAGAGAGCACTAGGAGACAAGGAAAGAGAGCACTCCACGACTATACATACACCCTGTCCCGCAAAGGCCGTCTTGTGGGAAAGTCTTGAGGTACCTTTGGATATTAATTTCTAAGATACCAACATCAACTTTGAACTGAATAAAACACATAATGACCAATGAAATCACATTTTAATTGTCACACGCTTCATTAATTAACAACAGGTGTAGATTAACAGTGAAACGCTTACTTTACGGGCCTTTCCCAGCAATGCAGATCACAATGGGGGGAAAAAACGAAAAAACAACAACACATTTAACATAAGGGATATATGCACAATGAGCAATGATAGCTTGGCTATATATACATGCAGTATCGAGCCGATGTGCACTGGTACAAGGTAATTGACACGAACTCAACCGTGAATGGTCCTGGCGCACCAAGGACAAGTGGGTGAAAACCAACTTGAATTGTTGCATGTTGTTGTCCTCCGGTGGTTAACTAGCTAAAATTGGATGGAGATACTATTTGAGAGACCGAGATACTAACAAATGCCCACCAACGGACTTCATTCTAGAGCTGTCTAAATATGTTTTAACATATATAAAGAACATTGATGGGTTCCACATTTTCTTCAAGTTATGCTAACCTTAATATGGGTCAACTTGAAGAATGTTTTTGTTAACAATGAAAATCCATTATTGAATAAAATCCTGAACTGATATATTGACGATTTTATGACATTACCCAATGACATTTACCCTAATCTCAAATTCACAATTGAATGTGACACGAAACGTTTTCATTAACTCGATATGTAAATTGAGAAATTAAATGGAACCCCGTTTACAACTCTGTACAGAAAATAAACGGACAGAAATACTCCCGAGCCATTAAAAAGAGGACTTCCAAGACAGTTTTTCAGACTGCGCGTATATACCACTCCACAGAGGACTAACTAGAAGAAGTAGCAGAGATGCGCAATAGATTTCCAAGAGGCTCCGCAATATGTGGATGAAGCTATTCATTCAGCACTAGGGAAAACACGAGTTAAAAAAACACACACAACATGTTCACCATCAAAAAATACTTTGAACTCGCGCAAAGTGGGAGATGATGTCACGAAACACTGGCATGTATCATCCGACCCAGTTTTACCAGCTGAATTTATTAACCCATCACGTAGGAGATGTCGCAATTTACGTGACAAATTGGTCCATGTCACCTGCCAGACACAAAAGAAAAACGAGCCAGGCTCGTTACCGCCCTCTTCCGAATGGTAGCTGTAAATGCAGTCTGCGCACAGTGCAACAATATGATGAAGTGTGGATATTTCTGCCACCCACATACAGGAAATAAATGACATTCCGTTCACCTCCACCCATGTTATCTACATGATTAAATGCCCAGGTGGGCTGTGTTATGTAAGTAAAACCTCTCGTTCTCTCAAACAGAGAATTCGTGAACATCAAAGTCCAATCAGGAGAAACGACAGGAATAATCCAGTCGCAGTACACTTTAATGACCAACAACATGACATTTCTAAACTTTAGATTTTGTGACGGAAGAGAAAGTCAAGATATCAGAAAGGTGATATAAATGAGCAAAATGTTTTGGGATTTTTCACCCACCAGACATTATTAACCAAAAGGTGTTAATAATGAAATTCCGTACATGAACTAACTCCACCACTTCAGCCTACTCTGACGACGTTTTTTATTGCACTGTACCCAACGATTTATGAAAATTTACTTGATAGGTCATGTCCTCATTGTGGTTTTACAGACGTGTTTTAATACGTTTTTTTTTGTACACACTTTATTAGAATACTTATGAAATGGACATTGTTATATTTGGTAACATGTTTATTTTCCGTCGACTCCAATCCCATTCGATGCACTGAACGCGTGTGAGTGAAGCAATGTTTGCACACGGCTGCAAATGCCTTACCAAGGACATCGGAGTACAAACCACCTAACTGGGGATCTAAATGTAACCTTGTGTAACACTTTGGTCACAAGAAATTAGCTCCCTGGTATACAGAAGATACCAGAGACCTGAGGCAAGCTTCCAGAAAATTGGAACGGAAATGGCTAGCTTGGGAAGTACCGTGCAATATCGTAGAGCCCTCACCACTGCTGCTCTACTTTTCCAAACTATTCGAGGAAATAAAAAACAATCCAACATGTATTTTTGATACTGTTGAAAAGCTAACTAAAAAGGAGCATTCTCCTATTCCAACTAAACTACTGAAAGAGCTACTTCCTGTGCTTGGCCCTTCTATGTTGAACATAATAAACGGATCTCTATCCTCCGGATGTGTACCAAACTCAATAAAAGTGGCAGTAATAAAGCCTTACCTGAAAAAGCCAAACCTTGACCTTATATCGAATCTCCCATTACTCTCA
Organism: Oncorhynchus mykiss; assembly: GCF_057628025.1. NCBI lineage: Eukaryota > Metazoa > Chordata > Actinopteri > Salmoniformes > Salmonidae > Oncorhynchus > Oncorhynchus mykiss. Next base: position 5,174,782 of record NC_143037.1, on the reverse strand, counting down.
AAAAATGTTTTGAAAAATCTGTTGCGCAGCATCTCACTCCCTTTCTGAAGACAAATAATGTATAGGAAATGCTTCAGTCTGGTTTTAGACCCCATCATAGCACTGAGAAGGTGGTAAATTACCTTTTAATGGCGTCAGACCGAGGCCCTGCATCTGTCCTCGTGCTCCTAGACCTTAGTGCCTCTATTGACACAATCAATCACCACATTCTTTTGGAGAGATTGGAAACCCTAACTGGTCTACACGGACATGTTCTTGCCTGGTTTAGATGTTATCTGTGGGTAAGATATCAGTTTGTCTCTGTGGATGGTTTGTCCTCTGACAAATGCAATTGTAAGTTTCGGCGTTCCTCAAGGTTCTGTTCTAGGACCACTATTGTTTTCACTATACATTCTACCTCTTGGTGATGTCATTCGGAAACACAATGTCAACTTTCACTTCTATGCGGACGACACACAGCACATTTCGATGAAACATGGTGAAACACCCAAATTGCCTACCCTGGAAGCCTGTGTTTCAGACATAAGGAAGTGGATGGTGGCAAATGTTTTACTTTTAAACTCGGACAAAACAGAGATGCTACTTCTAGGTCCCAAGAAACAAAGAGATCTTCTGTTGAATCTGACAATTAATCTGGATGGCTGTACATTCTCCTCAAATAAAAAACTGTGAAGGACCTCGGCGTTACTCTGGACCCTGATCTCTCTTTTGACGAACATATCAATAATGTTTCAAGGGCAGCTTTTTTTCCATCTTCATTAGATTGCAAAAAACAGAAACCTTTTGTCCAAAAATGAGGCAGAAAAGCTAACCCATGCTTTTGTCACTTCTAGATTAGACTACTGCAATGCTCTACTCTCCAGCTACCCGGAGAAAGCACTAAATAAACTGTAGTTAGTGCTAAACACGGCTGCTAGAATCTTGACTAGAACCCAACACATTTGATCATAAAACTCTAGTGCTAGCCTCTCTACACTGGCTTCCTGGTAAGGCTAGGGCTGATGTCAAGGTTTTACTGCTAACCTACAAAGCATTACATGGGCTATCTACCTATCTCTCCAATTTGGTCCAGCCATACATACCTACACGTACGCAACGGTCACAAGACGCAGGACTCCTTATTGTACCTAGAATTTCTAAGGGGCTTTCTCCTATAGAGCTCCATTTTTATGGAATGGTCTGCCTATCCACGTGAGACTCAGTTTCCACCTTTACTGAAGACTCATCTCTTCAGTAGGTCCTATGATTGAGTGTAGTCTGGCTTGGGGTTGCGAAGGTGAACAGCATGGCACTGGAGAGACGAACTGTCGTTGCGGTCTCTGCCTGGCCAGTTCCGCTCTCTTCACTCTGATTCTCCGCCTCTTTATTTATTAAACGTTTTTATTTAACTCGGCAAATCAGTTAAGAACAAATTCTTATTTTCAATGACGGCCTGGGGAACACTGGGGTTAACTGTCTTGATCAAGGACAAAACAACATTTTTTTTTTTTTACCTTGCCAGCTCGGGGATTCGAACTTGCAACGTTTCGGTTACTAGTCCTACACTCTAATAGACTACCTGCCGTCCCTACACTCTAACCACTAGACAACCTGCCGTCCCTACACTCTAACCACTAGGCTTCCTGCCGCCCCTACACTCTAACCACTAGGCTACCTGCCGCCCCTACACTCTAACCACTAGGCTACCTGCCGCCCCTACACTCTAACCACTAGGCTACCTGCCGCCCCTACACTCTAACCACTAGGCTACCTGCCGCCCCTACACTCTAACCACTAGGCTACCTGCCACCTCTACACTCTAACCACTAGACTACCTGCCGTCCCTACACTCTAACCACTAGGCTACCTGCCGCCCCTACACTCTAACCACTAGGCTACCTGCCGCCCCTACACTCAAACCACTAGGCTACCTGCCGCCCCTACACTCTAACCACTAGGCTACCTGCTGCCTCTGACCGTAGTATGGGGGCTGGCTTACTAGTGCTCTTGCATGCCATCCCTAGGAGGGGTGCATCATGTCGTGCCAGGAATTTTTCACTATACTCGTCAGTGACTCAACCCGTCGTGATCTTCCTGTCCAGTTTTGTGCTCCCTTGTGCTCCTACGGTGGAGGAGATCTTCGTGGGCTATACTCAGCCTTGTCTCAGGGTAGTAAGTTGGCGGTCTGTTGATATCCCTCTAGTGGTGTGGTTCTATCCTGCCTGGTTGGCCATGTCCGGGGGTATCGTTGGACAGGTCCAGTTTCTCCCGACACCCCGTCTCAGCCTCCAGTATCTATGCTGCAATAGTCTATGTGCCGGGGGGCTAGGTATCTGGTGTCCTGGGTGTACTTAAGTCTCTCGCTCGCTCTACCTTTGAATGCTCGACAATGAAAAGCCAACTGACATTTACTCTTGAGGTGCTGACCAGTTGCACCCTCTACAAGCACTATTATTTGACCCTGCTGGTCATCTATGAACATTTGAACATCTTGAAGAACAATCTGGCCTTAAATGGCTATGTACTCTCATAATCTCCACCCGGCACAGCCAGAAGAGGACTGGCCACCCCTCAGAGCCTGGTTCCTCTCTACCCGGCACAGCCAGAAGAGGACGGGCCCACCCCTCAGAGCCTGGTTCCTCTCTACCCGGCACAGCCAGAAGAGGACCGGCCACCCCTCAGAGCCTGGTTCCTCTCTACCCGGTACAGCCAGAAGAGGACCAGCCACCCCTCAGAGCCTGGTTCCTCTCTACCCGGCATAGCTAGAAGAGGACCGGCCACCCCTCATAGCCTGGTTCCTCTCTACCCGGCATAGCTAGAAGAGGACTGGCCACCCCTCAGAGCCTGGTTCCTCTCTACCCGGCATAGCTAGAAGAGGACCGGCCACCCCTCATAGCCTGGTTCCTCTCTACCCGGCATAGCTAGAAGAGGACTGGCCACCCCTCATAGCCTGGTTCATCTCTACCCAGCACAGCCAGAAGAGGACCGGCCCACCCCTCAGAGCCTGGTTCCTCTCTAGGTTTCTTCCCAGGTTTCTGCTTTTCTAGGGAGTTTTTCTGCTGATGTAAAAAAAAAAAAAAAAAAAGGCCTTAGAAATAAATTTGAATTGATCCGACTCTGGGTAAATAAAAAAGGGCATTATTGCCAACATCTCATACTAACCCTTTAATGGGGGAGGGGGATCCCTTTCAGTGTGTTTTCTTTTAATATAAATGAAAATATCATCAGTGGATAAAATGGTTGAAAAATGTTCCATTTTTACTTAATTCAGGAAAGGACATATGCAATGTTAACACTGTTACCTATAAACATTCAGAGTTTTCGAAGACAATTCATCATACATTTCAGAGGTATTAAACACTCCTGAGAGGAAAGCGCAGAGTTTCAGTTATGACTTAAGACTTCTAGAACACTGGTTCAAATGGAGTCCAAACTGTTAGGGGAGGTTCTAGAACACTGGTTCAAATGGAGTCCAAACTGTTAGGGGAGGTTCTAGAACACTGGTTCAAATGGAGTCCAAACTGTTAGGGGAGGTTCTAGAACACTGGTTCAAATGGAGTCCAAACTGTTAGGGGAGGTTCTAGAACACTGGTTCAAATGGAGTCCAAACTGTTAGGGGAGGTTCTAGAACACTGGTTCAAATGGAGTCCAAACTGTTAGGGGAGGTTCTAGAACACTGGTTCAAATGGAGTCCAAACTGTTAGGGGAGGTTCTAGAACACTGGTTCAAATTGAGTCCAAACTGTTAGGGGAAGTTCTAGAACACTGGTTCAAATGGAGTCCAAACTGTTAGGGGAGGTTCTAGAACACTGGTTCAAATGGAGTCCAAACTGTTAGGGGAGGTTCTAGAACACTGGTTCAAATGGAGTCCAAACTGTTAGGGGAGGTTCTAGAACACTGGTTCAAATGGAGTCCAAACTGTTAGGGGAGGTTCTAGAACACTGGTTCAAATGGAGTCCAAACTGTTAGGGGAGGTTCTAGAACACTGGTTCAAATGTCCAAACTGTTAGCGGGAGGTGTGTGTATGTGTGTCAAACAGCTTCAAATCAACGCCTTGCTTGGACATTACAGACTACTGGATAATCGAACAGTGACATATTTTTGTTGTTGTTGTTGCTGTGGCCACATTTCAGTATCAAGAGTGTTGTATTTATTAGTGTACACCATAGCAAAAATGTTTTGCAACGACAAAGCAATTGCTTTTCTTAAAATCGGGCAAGTTCAGGGGGTGTATTCATTATGACGAATTATGTTTCAAAACGTTTTGCAACAGAAACAGTTTACTCCAAACGGGAAAACGCTTTGCAACGGAGAAAAAAAAAAAAAAAAAACCTAGAGTTTCTATTGGACAATTCAGGTAAGGTCCCTCCCCGTTTCAATCCGTTTGGTTCTTAAGGAGGTAAAAAAATGGTTTCCGTTGCTAAGATGTAATGAATAAACCACCTGTCTTTACCTGTACATTATCTTCCGTTCGGTGCCCAATGAACATGACCCAAGTTTCTGTCACAGCAACACGAGTGTATTCATACCGAAGCTCATTATTGTCCAGAGGAAATTAGAATAGCCCCAAAAAACGTAAATTAGAGCATATATAACCTACAACACTGAGTAGCTTTAAATAAAAAAATAAATAAAAAACAGATTGTTCACATTATATATCAGTGTCAAATCATATCTGTTCATTTGATAGTTACAGGCTATTGTTACTAGTCTGCCATGGTTGTACCTGTTAACTAGTCTGCCGTGGTTGTACCTGTTAACTAGTCTGCCGTGGTTGTACCTGTAACTAGTCTGCCGTGGTTGTACCTGTTAACTAGTCTGCCGTGGTTGTACCTGTTAACTAGTCTGCCATGGTTGTACCTGTTAACTAGTCTGCCATGGTTGTACCTGCTGCTGCTGCAATATGACTGTGTTCAAATAGGCCGTTATCCACAGGGCTGTCTGTGCCAAAAGGAGAGCAAAATACAATAATACGATAGATATGCCATTTATAATAATACTAATATACAAAACATTAAGAACACCTGCTCCTTCCATGACATAGACTGAGCAGGTGAATCCAGGTGAAATCTATAATCCCTTATTGACGCCACTTGTCAAATCCACTTCAATCAGTGTAGATGAAGGGGAGGAGACGGGCTAAACCTCGAGACATTTGACACATGGATCGTGTATGCGTGCCATTCAGAGGGGGTGAATGGGCAAGATAAAATATTTGAGTTGCCCTTTTGAACGGGGTTATGGTAGTAGACGCCAGGCGCACCGGGTTTGAGTGTGTCAAGAACTGCAATGCTGCTGGGGTTTTTCCCACACTGAACAGTTTCCCCCCTTGTGCATCAAGAATGGTCCACCAACCAAGAAGAACATCCAGCCCAATGGCTGTTCTGAGGGTAAAGGAGGGAGGAGGGGGAGCAACTCAATATCAGTGTGTTTGTAATGTTTTGTAACTCAGTGTATATATTATTATTATTATTATAATATGATATATTATACTATTCTTACAGAACTCCTGATACAAACGTAATGCCTTAAAATGAAAATAAAATAAGTTGTTTAATACAGAGTGAGTCCATCGTTTTTAACTGTACAGAAACCGACAGTACATTATGTGTATACTAGTACTATATAGTACATCAAATCTGTACTATGCAGTAGATTTGTTACTTGGTTTAAGCATATTTCTCTTCGGGGAGGGGGGGGTGCTTCTGAACCAGCCGAAGTGACATCACAATAAATGCTCAGCATTTATTGGTTCAGTCCAGTGACTGACTTCCCAAATGAACCCATAAGAAAACAGGATATTTGTTCATGTTTATTTTTTGTGTATATCCACAATGTGGAACCAAGGAGTTTTATACACAAGTTAATTGTTTCTATCTAACAGTATACAGCACATAGCTCGGCTAAACCTGCTCTGAGATGTACCACTACGAAGCAGGATCAATGAGTTAGCCGGCTAACTGAATGGGCACGGTCTAGATGACTCAACAAAAACACATATCGAAATGGAAGCTTTCTTTATGATCGAGACAATCAATAGTTAGTTATATCTTGTTAATCAAAGTTAGCTGGCTAACTAAATTAATCCTGTTTTGTAGTAGATCCCTGAAGGTTAAACCAGGCTATAAGAATCGGTTCTGCCTCACTTTGGAAGAAAACTAAGCTGGTCATTGGTTCTATCAGTGGAATATTGTAACGAGTTGAAGAGAGCAACATGACATCATGATTATTGCAGAACAACTCGAGGTAAAGAGAAATGATGGATTCGGTATCATCCGTTTAGATTTTACCAGATGAATCTGATTCCGTAGTAATTGCTAGTATATTCTGTTCAACCACAATAGGCCTAAAAATATCAATAAAAACATTGATCGAGTCTTACAGTAATCAAGACTCCTTTTTACGCGTCCTCCCTATTACAGTACTGAGCCCTATGGGCCCCGCCCAAAAGTAGTGCACTAAATAGGGAATCGGTCTGTTCCGTCCTGACTGTCACCATAGTAACCCACCAGGTTCAACAGCACTCCAGGTGGCAGTTGGGACACTGTTGTCGTTTGTAACAATGCTCCATAAATCATCTACACCGTTTACAATATATACCTCTACATGATGCAGCATCACGCCAGTCTCAATATTCACGTCGTTATTGAAGACAATCCCTAAAACCCATCTGAAGCCATCTAAAACCGGAACACAGGTTACAGAGTTGGCGGAAAGGAGAAAAACCTTCCTACATCCTACAAAGATTATTATTATTTTTCCTAAATAAAATAAAAATGTTCAAACCAACCAACAGACAGTGAAACAACTTTCTGTACAGTGGTGTAAACACCAAAATAAAGTGGCTTATCTTGAGATGAGAGTCACTAGAGGAGCTAGCTAGAACACAGAGACGGGCCAGTCAGAGCAGGGGTCAGGGTCACAGAGACAGGCCAGTCAGAGCAGGGGTCAGGGTCACAGAGATGGGTCCGTCAGAGCAGGTGGCCAGGGTCACAGAGACGGGCCAGTCAGAGCAGGGGGCCAGGGTCACAGAGATGGGTCCGTCAGAGCAGGGGGCCAGGGTCACAGAGACGGGCCAGTCAGAGCAGGGGGCCAGGATCACAGAGACGGGTCAGTCAGAGCAGGGGCCAGGGTCACAGAGACGGGCCAGTCAGAGCAGGGGTCAGTCAGAGCAGGGGCCAGGGTCACAGAGACGGGCCAGTCAGAGCAGGGGGCAGTCAGAGCAGGGGGCCAGGGTCAAAGAGATGGGTCAGTCAGAGCAGGGGTCAGGGTCACAGAGACGGGCCAGTCAGAGCAGGGGTCAGGGTCACAGAGACGGGCCAGTCAGAGCAGGGGGCCAGGGTCACAGAGACGGGCCAGTCAGAGCAGGGGGCCAGGGTCACAGAGACACGGGTCAGTCAGAGCAGGGGCCAGGGTCACAGAGACGGGCCAGTCAGAGCAAGGGCCAGGGTCACAGAGACGTGCCAGTCAGAGCAGGGGCCAGGGTCACAGAGACGGGCCAGTCAGAGCAGGGGGCCAGGGTCACAGAGACGGGCCAGTCAGAGCAGGGGGCCAGGGTCACAGAGACGGGCCAGTCAGAGCAGGGGGCCAGGGTCACAGAGACGGGCCAGTCAGAGCAGGGGCCAGGGTCACATTCAGGAGGCAAACGTTGTGGAACGTTGTAGATAGAAATGTTTAGAAAAGAGTTGACATGATTCCTTACTCTACATTTCAGAGAGACGTACTTGTCGTACATATTTATATCTGAAGGTTCAACAACGTTGTGCCCTCCCCTGCTGAATGCGTCCATAGTAACAGGGAGGAGAGGCCTGGGGGAAACTACAGGTCACAGACCAAGAGTTCAAGGGTCGAGCTCTCCCTCTACCGAAGAACACGGTCCCACAGAGTCCTAGCCGGGAAAGGAGGCTGAGGCTGCACAATTACAGAATCTTTCCCGAAGTTCCTAGGTTTTTCCCAGAAATCCCTCATTCCAATAAACTTCTAACCAGCCTATTGAAAAACCTGCGAACTCTAGGAACAATTTTGGGAACCAAAGTTGTGGGACACAAAACAGGGTAGAGGTTGGGCTGTCATATCCACTTCATATCTGCTTCCTGGGGGCATCCTCCTCTCCACCAGGGGCTCTGGACTGCCTTCTGCCTTCAGTTATGTTAGGGCGGCTCCATTAGGGCTCAGTCTGGAGCCGCAGTCCCACTACAGTCGCTCAGGGCAGAACAGGCCAGAAGACAGAGTGACCTTGTTGTTACGAGGGACAGTATCCATGTTCCATGATCCATCCATCCACAGTTGATTCTTTGTTTTTAAATGTCGAAACAAGTAGTTAATTGATTATTAAAGTTTTCAGACCAACTTAAAAAATAACCATGCCTAAAAATAAATACCATTTCCCCCCCCAAAAAAAGGCTATTTTACATTTTTGCAAATCCAGAGTTTTTGTTGCTGAACAATTCCAAAAGGAAAGCAGAGGAGTGTTTAGTTCAGTTTGTTACAGTGGCCGTCGTCACGGTGACCACATTCCTTCTTTTAAATTTATTTTTTTACACAGGGTTGGAACCACCCAGAGACTCCCGGAGACCGTCGGGACAGAGTAGGGGGGAGACCAGAGCAGGCGAACAGTGTGTGTGTGTGTGTGTGTGATGCTGACAGACATTTCTCCTCCTCCTCTTCTTCTTCTTCTTCTTCTTCATCTTCTCATATTAGGCTGCTTATTGTGACGAAGCCTCTAGGGCACAGAGTCGATTAGGGGTGCAGGCAGAACAGGCAAAGGATTGTGGGAAGGAAAGATCCCTCCTTCACAGTCAGCGCTAGATCAATAGTTGGAAGGGAGAGTTACCAATCCTTTAGTAGACACATTCTCTCTCTCTCTCTGTGTGTGTTGTATTGTGTGTGTTGTATTGTGTGTGTGTGTGTGTGTGTGTGTGTGTGTGTAGACAATGTAATAGTCTGTTTAGGACTTTAAGGTTAGTGGTCTATCCATGTCTTTTAAAGCTCAGTCCGTTTCAGCTCTGTAGCTTAATTCACTAGGTCAGTGCATCCATCCAGTCGGTGAAATTAAACTTTAGTTTCTGCCATCTCAGTCTCTGCTCCTCTCTCCCCGTCCTCCGTCTCCACCCTGACAACCGTCTCCGGAGTCTCCTGACGTCAGTGCCGCACCTCGTTAGCGAGGAGACCGTCCTCGCCGCTCTGGGAGAAAAAGGAGAATACGTTATTGTCCAATCACTTGAGGAGAAACTTATCTTTACGCTCACAACAACCCGAGGACACACACACGAGGAGTTGGAAGTTAAGCTCCACACCCCCCGGGAGAAATTACAAGAATTGAAGCTCCTTGCTCAAAGGGCACGTCGGCAGGCTACCTGGAAGTCGGCCTCATTGAGGCTGTTCCCCACTTGGATGATCTCCTCGTCCTGCGAACCCTCGCTGACCCCGCTGCCAGCCGAACCCAGCTCGTCTAAACTGGGGTCCTGGAGGACTGAGGCAATGTACATCTGCTGTTGTTGGGAAAGAAGAAGAAGAAGAAGAGAGGAGGGATAGAAAGGAGGAGAAAGGTCAGTGTGAGAGATGGAGGGAGAGGTTGTCTAGGCCGAGGAAACGGTACTTACTGCTGACTTATTGAAGGGAGAGGCTGAGGAAACTGTACTTACTGCTGACTCACTGAAGGGAGAGGTCGTCTAGGCTGAGGAAACGGTACTTACTGCTGACTCACTGAAGGGAGAGGTTGTCTAGGCTGAGGAAACGGTACTTACTGCTGACTTATTGAAGGGAGAGGTCGTCTAGGCCCAGGAAACGGTACTTACTGCTGACTTATCGAAGGGAGAGGTCGTCTAGGCCCAGGAAACGGTACTTACTGATGACTTATTAGAGGGAGAGGCTGAGGAAACGGTACTTACTGCTGACTTATTGAAGGGAGAGGCTGAGGAAACGGTACTTACTGCTGACTTATTGAAGGGAGAGGTCGTCTAGGCTGAGGAAACGGTACTTACTGCTGACTTATTGAAGGGAGAGGTCGTCTATGCTGAGGAAACGGTACTTACTGCTGACTTATTGAAGGGAGAGGTCGTCTAGGCTGAGGAAACGGTACTTACTGCTGACTCACTGAAGGGAGAGGCTGAGGAAACGGTACTTACTGCTGACTCACTGAAGGGAGAGGCTGAGGAAACGGTACTTACTGCTGACTCACTGAAGGGAGAGGCTGAGGAAACGGTACTTACTGCTGACTTATTGAAGGGAGAGGCTGAGGAAACGGTACTTACTGCTGACTTATTGAAGGGAGAGGCTGAGGAAACGGTACTTACTGCAGACTTATTGAAGGGAGAGGCTGAGGAAACGGTACTTACTGCTGACTTATTGAAGGGAGAGGCTGAGGAAACGGTACTTACTGCTGACTTATTGAAGGGAGAGGCTGAGGAAACGGTACTTACTGCTGACTCACTGAAGGGAGAGGTCGTCTAGGCCGAGGAAACGGTACTTACTGCTGACTCACTGAAGGGAGAGGCTGAGGAAACGGTACTTACTGCTGACTTATTGAAGGGAGAGGCTGAGGAAACGGTACTTACTGCTGACTTATTGAAGGGAGAGGCTGAGGAAACGGTACTTACTGCTGACTTATTGAAGGGAGAGGTCGTCTAGGCTGAGGAAACGGTACTTACTGCAGACTTATTGAAGGGAGAGGTCGTCTATGCTGAGGAAACGGTACTTACTGCTGACTTATTGAAGGGAGAGGTCGTCTAGGCTGAGGAAACGGTACTTACTGCAGACTTATTGAAGGGAGAGGTCGTCTAGGCTGAGGAAACGGTACTTACTGCTGACTCACTGAAGGGAGAGGTCGTCTATGCTGAGGAAACGGTACTTACTGCTGACTTATTGAAGGGAGAGGTCGTCTAGGCTGAGGAAACGGTACTTACTGCTGACTCACTGAAGGGAGAGGTCGTCTATGCTGAGGAAACGGTACTTACTGCTGACTTATTGAAGGGAGAAGTGCGTGCTGGACGACCATTCTCTACACCATCCACATTCTCCGCGTCAATCTGGGGGGGGGGGGGGGGGGGGAGAAAATATAAAACACACACAATTATACTACAGTTGAAGTCGGGAGTTTACATACGCCTTAGCCAAATACATTTAAACTCAGTTTTGAGTTGACATTTAATCCAAGTAAAAATTCCCCGTCGTAGGTCAGTTAGGATCACCACTTTATTTTAAGAATGTGAAATGTCAGAATAATAGTAGAGAGAATGATTTATTTCAGCTTTTAATTATTTCATCACATTCCCAGTGGGCCAGAAGTTTACATACACTCAATTAGTATTTGGCAGCATTGCCTTGAAATTGTTTGACTTGGGTTAAACGTTTCGGGTAGCCTTCCACAAGCTTCCCACAATAAGCTGGGTGAATTTTGGCCCATTCCTCCTGACAGAGCTGGTGTAACGGAGTCAGGTTTGTAGGCCTACTTGCTCACTAAAGTGTCCATAGAGACAACCCTTTACAGAACACAGCTACAGTAACGTGTCCTTAGAGACAACCCTTTACAGAACACAGCTACAGTAACGTGTCCATAGAGACAACCCTTTACAGAACACAGCTACAGTAACGTGTCCATAGAGACAACCCTTTACAGAACACAGCTACAGTAACGTGTCCTTAGAGACAACCCTTTACAGAACACAGCTACAGTAACGTGTCCATAGAGACAACCCTTTACAGAACACAGCTACAGTAACGTGTCCTTAGAGACAACCCTTTACAGAACACAGCTACAGTAACGTGTCCATAGAGACAACCCTTTACAGAACACAGCTACAGTAACGTGTCCTTAGAGACAACCCTTTACAGAACACAGCTACAGTAACGTGTCCATAGAGACAACCCTTTACAGAACACAGCTACAGTAACGTGTCCTTAGAGACAACCCTTTACAGAACACAGCTACAGTAACGTGTCCATAGAGACAACCCTTTACAGAACACAGCTACAGTAACGTGTCCATAGAGACAACCCTTTACAGAACACAGCTACAGTAACGTGTCCATAGAGACAACCCTTTACAGAACACAGCTACAGTAACGTGTCCATAGAGACAACCCTTTACAGAACACAGCTACAGTAACGTGTCCATAGAGACAACCCTTTACAGAACACAGCTACAGTAAAGTGTGTGCTCTGGCTTACACTATATATACACTAAAGTATGTGGACACCCCTTCAGATTAGTGGATTCGGCTATTTCAGCCAATGGAGTACACAGCCATGTAATCTCCATAGACAAACATTGGTGGTAGAATGGCCCGTACTGAAGAGCTTAGTGACTTTCAACGTGGCGCCGTCATACGATGCCACCTTTCCAACAAGTCAGTTTGTTAAAATGTCTTCCCTGCTAGAGCTGCTCCGGTCAACTGTAAGTGCTGTTGTTGTGAAGTGGAAACGTCTAGGAGTAACAACGACTCAGCCTGGAAAGTGGTAGGCCACACAAGCTCTCAGAACAGGACCGCCAAGTGCTTGTCGACACCGGTGTGGAAGAGAGGAGCAACAACATCACCTGTCCTCGGTTGCAACACTCACTACCGAGTTCCGATAACTGTTCGTCGAGAGCTTCATGAAATGGGTTTCCGTGACCGAGCAGCCGCACACAAGCCTAAGATCACCATGCGCAATGCTAAGCGTCGGTTGGAGTGGTGTAAAGCTTGTTGTCATTGGACTCTGGAGCAGTGGAAACACGTTCTCTGGAGTGATGAATCACGCTTCACCATCTGGCAGTCCGACTGATAAATCTGGGTTTGGCGATACCAGGAGAATACTACCTGCCCCAATCCACAGTGCCAACTGTACAGGAATAATGGTCTGAGGCTGTTTTTCATGGTTCGGGCCCCTAGGGAAATCTTAATGCTACAGCATCCAATGACATTCTTGACGATTCAGTGCTTCCAACTCTCTGTGGCAACAGTTTGGAGAAGGACCGTTTCCTGTGTCATGACGTTACCCTCTTTGGGTACAGCGAGCACTATTCTCTCCTCCCTCTGCACCATCCCCCTCGCTCTGTCTCTCCTACACCCACACTGCTGCAACCTCAGGTCGTAAATTCCTGGAGGAGAATCCTGCCTCATGGCCAGACAGTATAGAGAGAGTGAGTTTCATAAGAGAGAACAAATCAATTTCTTCCACAGCCTAGAACTGGAGAACATTCATGTTCTGGAGGAGGTATAAAAGATCGGTGAAGTAACGAGCTACGAACTGGTCCGTTTGGTACAATTTTGTGAAACTCGTGAGAGACAATACGACCACATTAACACAACACTGTTTATATAATAGCCTCAGATATGAGGTTTACATCCAATTGTTGTATAAAATGAATGAGTAAAGATGAAACTATTGGTGAAATGATGTAATGTGATTTTAGACCGTTTAATGAGGGGAAACTCCAATTCCTTTTGGAGTTGAAATAAATCAGAGGACCGCGCCCTGAGCACAGGGAGGACCCGGCGTCATGGGACCGCCCCCTGAGCAGGACCCGGCGTCATGGGACCGCCCCCTGAGCAGGACCCGGCGTCATGGGACCGCCCCCTGAGCAGGACCCGGCATCATGGGACCGCCCCCTGAGCACAGGCAGGACCCGGCGTCATGGGACCGCCCCCTGAGCACAGGGAGGACCCGGCGTCATGGGACCGCCCCCTGAGCACAGGGAGGACCCGGCGTCATGGGACCGCCCCCTGAGCACAGGGAGGACCCGGCGTCATGGGACCGCCCCCTGAGCACAGGGAGGACCCGGCGTCATGGGACCGCCCCCTGAGCAGGACCCGGCGTCATGGGACCGCCCCCTGAGCAGGACCCGGCATCATGGGACCGCCCCCTGAGCACAGGCAAGACCCGGCGTCATGGGACCGCCCCCTGAGCAGGACCCGGCGTCATGGGACCGCCCCCTGAGCAGGACCCGGCGTCATGGGACCGCCCCCTGAGCAGGACCCGGCGTCATGGGACCGCCCCCTGAGCACAGGGAGGACCCGGAGTCATGGGACCGCCCCCTGAGCAGGACCCGGCGTCATGGGACCGCCCCCTGAGCAGGACCCGGCGTCATGGGACCGCCCCCTGAGCACAGGGAGGACCCGGCGTCATGGGACCGCCCCCTGAGCAGGACCCGGCGTCATGGGACCGCCCCCAAAGCAGGACCCGGCGTCATGGGACAGCCCCCTGAGCACAGGGAGGACCCGGCGTCATGGGACCGCCCCCTGAGCACAGGGAGGACCCGGCGTCATGGGACCGCCCCCTGAGCACAGGCAGGACCCGGCGTCATGGGACCGCCCCCTGAGCACAGGCAGGACCCGGCGTCATGGGACCGCCCCCTGAGCACAGGCAAGACCCGGCGTCATGGGACCGCCCCCTGAGCAGGACCCGGCGTCATGGGACCGCCCCATGAGCACAGGGAGGACCCGGCGTCATGGGACCGCCCCCTGAGCAGGACCCGGCGTCATGGGACCGCCCCCTGAGCAGGACCCGGCGTCATGGGACCGCCCCCTGAGCAGAACCCGGCGTCATGGGACCGCCCCCTGAGCAGGACCCGGCGTCATGGGACCGCCCCCTGAGCACAGGGAGGACCTGGCGTCATGGGACCGCCCCCTGAGCACAGGGAGGACCCGGCGTCATGGGACCGCCCCCTGAGCACAGGCAAGACCCGGCGTCATGGGACCGCCCCCTGAGCACAGGCAAGACCCGGCGTCATGGGACCGCCCCCTGAGCACAGGCAGGACCCGGCGTCATGGGACCGCCCCCCTGAGCAGGACCCGGCGTCATGGGACCGCCCCCTGAGCAGGACCCGGCGTCATGGGACCGCCCCCTGAGCAGGACCCGGCGTCATGGGACCACCCCCTGAGCAGGGCCCGGAGTCATGGGACCGCCCCCTGAGCAGGACCTGGCGTCATGGGACCGCCCCCTGAGCAGGACCCGGCGTCATGGGACCGCCCCCTGAGCAGGACCCGGCGTCATGGGACCGCCCCCTGAGCACAGGCAGGACCCGGCGTCATGGGACCGCCCCCTGAGCAGGACCCGGCGTCATGGGACCGCCCCCTGAGCAGGACCCGGCGTCATGGGACCGCCCCCTGAGCAGGACCTGGCGTCATGGGACCGCCCCCTGAGCAGGACCCGGCGTCATGGGACCACCCCCTGAGCAGGACCCGGCGTCATGGGACCGTCCCCTGAGCAGGACCTGGCGTCATGGGACCGCCACCTGAGCAGGACCCGGCATCATGGGACCGCTCCCTGAGCACAGGCAGGCGTCATGGGACCGCCCCCTGAGCAGGACCCGGCATCATGGGACCGCTCCCTGAGCACAGGCAGGCGTCATGGGACCGCCCCCTGAGCAGGACCCGGCGTCATGGGACCGCCCCCTGAGCAGGACCCGGCTTCATGGGACCGCCCCCTGAGCACAGGCAGGACCCGCCCCTTTTCTATGTTCCGAATAAAACCCCCACCTGGGTTTTCCCGCTTCAGACCAGCTTACCGCGATAACGAGAGGGCTAAGGTTTGAGACGAGACCAGTACCTCTATCACAGAAGGAAATAAGGTTTAAGTAGATTGCTGAATCTTTTAACTATCCCACGTGGTCAAACTCTTAGACTATCGATATCGACAGAATAAGAACAAGTCTTTGACATGAATTGCTATTCAATGTGTTTCTATGGGCTATAGTTGTAAAGGCCAAATCAAGATTTTATCAAAATGTTGTTGTTTTGGGGGGAGGGGGGGTTCCCCCTAAAGGGGTCCTAAAATTCAAAATCAAATAGCTAAACGTTCCATGTTATGACCATCTTAAAACAATTCCACGTGTGTTAGCTAGGAGAGTCTACAGGCAACAGACCGAAGAGCAGGCCAGTGTGAGGGAGAGAGAGAGAGGAGAGGGTAGGCAGAACTGTGTACATATGTTAACTAGGATAGTCTACAGGCAACAGACCGAAGAGCAGGCCAGTGTGAGGGAGAGAGAGAGAGGAGAGGGTAGGCAGAACTGTGTACATATGTTAACTAGGATAGTCTACAGGCAACAGACCGAAGAGCAGGCCAGTGTGAGGGAGAGAGAGAGGAGAGGGTAGGCAGAACTGTGTACATATGTTAACTAGGATAGTCTACAGGCAACAGACCGAAGAGCAGGCCAGTGTGAGGGAGAGAGAGAGGAGAGGGTAGGCAGAACTGTGTACATATGTTAACTAGGATAGTCTACAGGCAACAGACCGAAGAGCAGGCCAGTGTGAGGGAGAGAGAGAGGAGAGGGTAGGCAGAACTGTGTACATATGTTAACTAGGATAGTCTACAGGCAACAGACCGAAGAGCAGGCCAGTGTGAGGGAGAGAGAGAGGAGAGGGTAGGCAGAACTGTGTACATATGTTAACTAGGATAGTCTACAGGCAACAGACTGAAGAGCAGGCCAGTGTGAGGGAGAGAGAGAGAAGAGAGGGTAGGCAGAACTGTGTACATATGTTAACTAGGATAGTCTACAGGCAACAGACCGAAGAGCAGGCCAGTGTGAGGGAGAGAGAGAGGAGAGGGTAGGCAGAACTGTGTACATATGTTAACTAGGATAGTCTACAGGCAACAGACTGAAGAGCAGGCCAGTGTGAGGGAGAGAGAGAGAAGAGAGGGTAGGCAGAACTGTGTACATATGTTAACTAGGATAGTCTACAGGCAACAGACCGAAGAGCAGGCCAGTGTGAGGGAGAGAGAGAGAAGAGAGGGTAGGCAGAACTGTGTACATATGTTAACTAGGATAGTCTACAGGCAACAGACTGAAGAGCAGGCCAGTGTGAGGGAGAGAGAGAGAAGAGAGGGTAGGCAGAACTGTGTACATATGTTAACTAGGATAGTCTACAGGCAACAGACCGAAGAGCAGGCCAGTGTGAGGGAGAGAGAGAGGAGAGGGTAGGCAGAACTGTGTACATATGTTAACTAGGATAGTCTACAGGCAACAGACTGAAGAGCAGGCCAGTGTGAGGGAGAGAGAGAGAAGAGAGGGTAGGCAGAACTGTGTACATATGTTAGCTAGGATAGTCTACAGGCAACAGACTGAAGAGCAGGCCAGTGTGAGGGAGAGAGAGAGAAGAGAGGGTAGGCAGAACTGTGTACATATGTTAACTAGGAGAGTCTACAGGCAACAGACTGAAGAGCAGGCGAGTGTGAGGGAGAGAGAGAGGAGAGGGTAGGCAGAACTGTGTACATATGTTAACTAGGATAGTCTACAGGCAACAGACCGAAGAGCAGGCCAATGTGAGGGAGAGAGAGAGGAGAGGGTAGGCAGAACTGTGTACATATGTTAACTAGGAGAGTCTACAGGCAACAGACTGAAGAGCAGGCGAGTGTGAGGGAGAGAGAGAGGAGAGGGTAGGCAGAACTGTGTACATATGTTAACTAGGAGAGTCTACAGGCAACAGACTGAAGAGCAGGCCAGTGTGAGGGAGAGAGAGAGAGGAGAGGGTAGGCAGAACTGTGTACATATGTCTTGGTAAGCTGTATCTTACAATGTCTCGTCTTGAATGCCTCTCAAACAGTAGAGCCTAAAGTTCACCTCATCCCTTCTGGTTTGATTTAAAATGACACAACTTTCCCCGGGGGCCTTCGTAGCTCATCATCTAGTTCGGATACAACCAGGAAAATAATCTGTTTTGTGATAACTGCGCTGTGATTTTATTTTGTGGGGAAAACATTGGGACTTTTCTTACCGTTAAACGATCCCAACGTTGTTTTAACATGTAAACGTTCACACCTCTAGAACCTAAGTTTCCTCCAATGAGATCATAAGATTGTAATAATATACTAATATGTCTATAAATGCATAATTTATGCATAATTTGTCTCATATTGCATTCGGGATCCTTACGGTACAAGATATTGTGTTCTCAGTTACTTTCCTGGCTCAATTCATGAAATATAAAACACGTCAACATTATAAATAAGAAGAGACTCTCTGGCGAGTGTTTTTTTGTACCTTGTAGTTGTGAAATAAAATAATAAGAAGTGTTTTTTTTTGTACCTTGTAGTTGTGAAATAAAATAATAAGTGTTTTTTGTACCTTGTAGTTGTGAAATAAAATAATAAGAAGTGTTTTTTGTACCTTGTAGTTGTGAAATAAAATAAGAAGTGTTTTTTGTACCTTGTAGTTGTGAAATAAAATAATAAGAAGTGTTTTTTGTACCTTGTAGTTGTGAAATAAAATAATAAGAAGTGTTTTTTTGTACCTTGTAGTTGTGAAATAAAATAATAAGAAGTGTTTTTTTGTACCTTGTAGTTGTGAAATAAAATAATAAGAAGTGTTTTTTTGTACCTTGTAGTTGTGAAATAAAATAATAAGAAGTGTTTTTTGTACCTTGTAGTTGTGAAATAAAATAATAAGAAGTGTTTTTTGTACCTTGTAGTTGTGAAATAAAATAATAAGTGTTTTTTGTACCTTGTAGTTGTGAAATAAAATAATAAGAAGTGTTTTTTGTACCTTGTAGTTGTGAAATAAAATAATAAGAAGTGTTTTTTTGTACCTTGTAGTTGTGAAATAAAATAATAAGAAGTGTTTTTTTGTACCTTGTAGTTGTGAAATAAAATAATAAGAAGTGTTTTTTTGTACCTTGTAGTTGTGAAATAAAATAATAAGAAGTGTTTTTTTGTACCTTGTAGTTGTGAAATAAAATAATAAGAAGTGTTTTTTGTACCTTGTAGTTGTGAAATAAAATAATAAGAAGTGTTTTTTGTACCTTGTAGTTGTGAAATAAAATAATAAGAAGTGTTTTTTGTACCTTGTAGTTGTGAAATAAAATAATAAGAAGTGTTTTTTGTACCTTGTAGTTGTGAAATAAAATAATAAGAAGTGTTTTTTTTTGTACCTTGTAGTTGTGAAATAAAATAATAAGTGTTTTTTGTACCTTGTAGTTGTGAAATAAAATAATAAGAAGTGTTTTTTGTACCTTGTAGTTGTGAAATAAAATAATAAGAAGTGTTTTTTTGTACCTTGTAGTTGTGAAATAAAATAATAAGAAGTGTTTTTTTGTACCTTGTAGTTGTGAAATAAAATAATAAGAAGTGTTTTTTTGTACCTTGTAGTTGTGAAATAAAATAATAAGAAGTGTTTTTTTGTACCTTGTAGTTGTGAAATAAAATAATAAGAAGTGTTTTTTGTACCTTGTAGTTGTGAAATAAAATAATAAGAAGTGTTTTTTGTACCTTGTAGTTGTGAAATAAAATAATAAGAAGTGTTTTTTGTACCTTGTAGTTGTGAAATAAAATAATAAGAAGTGTTTTTTGTACCTTGTAGTTGTGAAATAAAATAATAAGAAGTGTTTTTTGTACCTTGTAGTTGTGAAATAAAATAATAAGAAGTGTTTTTTGTACCTTGTAGTTGTGAAATAAAATAAGAAGTGTTTTTTTGTACCTTGTAGTTGTGAAATAAAATAAGAAGTTTTTTTTTGTACCTTGTAGTTGTGAAATAAAATAAGAAGTGTTTTTTGTACCTTGTAGTTGTGAAATAAAATAATAAGTGTTTTTTGTACCTTGTAGTTGTGAAATAAAATAAGAAGTGTTTTTTTGTACCTTGTAGTTGTGAAATAAAATAAGAAGTGTTTTTTTGTACCTTGTAGTTGTGAAATAAAATAAGAAGTGTTTTTTGTACCTTGTAGTTGTGAAATAAAATAATAAGAAGTGTTTTTTTGTACCTTGTAGTTGTGAAATAAAATAATAAGAAGTGTTTTTTTTTGTACCTTGTAGTTGTGAAATAAAATAATAAGAAGTGTTTTTTTGTACCTTGTAGTTGTGAAATAAAATAATAAGAAGTGTTTTTTGTACCTTGTAGTTGTGAAATAAAATAATAAGAAGTGTTTTTTGTACCTTGTAGTTGTGAAATAAAATAATAAGAAGTGTTTTTTGTACCTTGTAGTTGTGAAATAAAATAATAAGAAGTGTTTTTTGTACCTTGTAGTTGTGAAATAAAATAATAAGAAGTGTTTTTTGTACCTTGTAGTTGTGAAATAAAATAATAAGAAGTGTTTTTTGTACCTTGTAGTTGTGAAATAAAATAAGAAGTGTTTTTTGTACCTTGTAGTTGTGAAATAAAATAAGAAGTGTTTTTTGTACCTTGTAGTTGTGAAATAAAATAAGAAGTGTTTTTTGTACCTTGTAGTTGTGAAATAAAATAAGAAGTGTTTTTTTGTACCTTGTAGTTGTGAGCGCTGAGATATTTGAAGTGTCCGAAGCAGACATGGGACAAGCAGACGATGATGGTGATGATCAGAACGATGAAGGTAAACATAGAGGTAGGGGCTGAGAAACCTGAAAGGGAAGAGAATCAACATGTCAGTAGGATGCGTTCCCTACGGTCCCTAGTCAAAAGCAGTGCACTACATCGGGAATGAGGTTCCATTTGTGGTTCAGTGGTCTGAGGTACTGCATCTCGGTGCTAGAGGCGTCACTACAGACCTTGGTTCAGAGGGGCGTCACTACAGACCCTGGTTCAGTGGTCTGAGGTACTGCATCTCAGTGCTGGAGACGTCAATACAGACCCTGGTTCAGAGAGGTGTCACTACAGACCCTGGTTCATTGGTCTGAGGTACTGGCATCTCAGTGCTAGAGGTGTCACTACAGACCCTGGTTCATTGGTCTGAGGTACTGGCATCTCAGTGCTAGAGGCGTCACTACAGACCCCGGTTCAGAGGGGCGTCACTACAGACCCTGGTTCATTGGTCTGAGGTACTGGCATCTCAGTGCTAGAGGTGTCACTACAGACCCTAGTTCAGTGGTCTGAGGTACTGCATCTCAGTGCTGGAGACGTCAATACAGACCCCGGTTCAGAGGGGCGTCACTACAGACCCTGGTTCATTGGTCTGAGGTACTGGCATCTCAGTGCTAGAGGTGTCACTACAGACCCTAGTTCAGTGGTCTGAGGTACTGCATCTCAGTGCTAGAGGCGTCACTACAGACCCCGGTTCAGAGGGGCGTCACTACAGACCCTGGTTCATTGGTCTGAGGTACTGGCATCTCAGTGCTAGAGGTGTCACTACAGACCCTAGTTCAGTGGTCTGAGGTACTGCATCTCAGTGCTAGAGGCGTCACTACAGACCCCGGTTCAGAGGGGCGTCACTACAGACCCTGGTTCATTGGTCTGAGGTACTGCATCTCAGTGCTAGAGGTGTGACTACAAACCCTGGTTCAGTGGTCTGAGGTACTGCATCTCAGTGCTAGAGACGTCACTACAGACCCCGGTTCAGAGGGGCGTCACTACAGACCCTGGTTCAGTGGTCTGAGGTACTGCATCTCAGTGCTAGAGGCATCACTACAGACTATGGTTCGATTCCAGGATGTATCATAAACGGCTGCGATTGGGAATCCCATTGGGCGGCGTACAATTGGCCCAGCGTCATTAGGGTTTTCCCGGGGTAGGCCGCCATTGTAAATAAGAATTTGTTCTTAACTGACTTGAAAAGTTAAATAAAGGTTCAATAAATTAACGTGACACACCCTATAAATATGAGATAGCCAGGTTGTGACCCAGAACGGCCACAAGATGGCGAACTCGTACCTGTGCGGAGAGTGGAGAAGAACAGGAGCCAGAAGAGACAGAGGATAGGTGCTGCCACCACCTGGTTGACGGCCCCAGAGTGGATCTTCTTGTCCAGCTTGGAGGGAAGGTAGGCATAGTACATGTTGTAGCGATCTGCCAGGTGCTTCAACAGCATGTACATCAGACCTGGAGAGAGGGAGGGAGGGGGGAGCAGAAAGAGAGGAGAGGGAGGAAGGTGGAGGAGAGAGAGAGAGAGGAGAGGGAGGAAGGTGGAGGAGAGAGAGAGGGAGAAGAGGAAGGAAGGTGGAGGAGAGAGAGAGAGAGGAGAGGGAGGAAGGTTGGAGGAGAGAGAGAGAGAGGAGAGGGAGGAAGGTGGAGAGAGAGAGAGAGGAGTGGGAGGAAGGTGGAGGAGAGAGAGAGAGAGGAGAGGGAGGAAGGTGGAGGAAAGAGAGAGAGAGGAAAGGGAGGAAGGTGGAGGAGAGAGAGAGGGAGG
Source organism: Oncorhynchus mykiss (assembly GCF_057628025.1). Taxonomy (NCBI): domain Eukaryota; kingdom Metazoa; phylum Chordata; class Actinopteri; order Salmoniformes; family Salmonidae; genus Oncorhynchus; species Oncorhynchus mykiss. The sequence goes on along the minus strand of NC_143037.1, from coordinate 5,152,800 downwards.
AAGGTGGAGGAGAGAGAGAGGGAGGAAGGTGGAGGAGAGAGAGAGGGAGGAAGGTGGAGGAGAGAGAGAGAGGAAGGAAGGTGGAGGAGAGAGAGAGAGAGAGGAAGGAAGGTGGAGGAGAGAGAGAGAGGAGAGGGAGGAAGGTGGAGGAGAGAGAGAGAGGAGAGGGAGGAAGGTGGAGGAGAGAGAGAGAGGAGAAGGAGGAAGGTGGAAAGAGAGAGAGGAGAGGGAGGAAGGCAGAGAAGAGAAAGAGTGCAAGTGAGCAAAAGAGAGAAAGAGGGAGGGAGAGAGGGCGAGAAAGGGGGAGGTGGGAGGATAGCGAGAAAGAGGAGCAGAGACAGACAGTGAGTCTAACTATCTTCTCCATACAGGACCCTACAGGGACAATACAGGGGTCCTCTCCCTCTTCATTATGGGCGGCAGCTTAGCCTAGTGGTTAGAGTGTTGGACTAGTAACCGGAAAGTTGCAAGATCGAATCCCCGAGCTGACAAGGTAAAAATCTGTCGTTCTGCCCCAGTTAGTTAACCCACTGTTCCTAGGTCGTCATTGAAAATAAGAATTTGTTCTTGACTGACTTGCCTAGTTAAAGAAAGATAAAATAATTTTTTAAAACAAGTATCCAAAATGTGTTCATACACGCAATATTGACTGTCAAACATTGCTTTTATCGCTACTCTCTTAGCTGTAAAGGTGCAGTCATGACCGACTGTCACTGTGCTGTTTAATCTCTACGGCAGTGGTACTCAGAGGCTGTGTGATAGAAACCAGTGATACTCAGAGGCTGTGTGATAGAAACCAGTGATACTCTGAGGCTGTGTGATAGAAACCAGTGGTACTCTGAGGCTGTGTGATAGAAACCAGTGGTACTCTGAGGCTGTGTGATAGAAACCAGTGATACTCAGAGGCTGTGTGATAGAAACCAGTGGTACTCAGAGGCTGTGTGATAGAAACCAGTGATACTCAGAGGCTGTGTGATAGAAACCAGTGGTACTCAGAGGCTGTGTGATAGAAACCAGTGATACTCAGAGGCTGTGTGATAGAAACCAGTGATACTCAGAGGCTGTGTGATAGAAACCAGTGTTACTCAGAGGCTGTGTGATAGAAACCAGTGTTACTCAGAGGCTGTGTGATAGAAACCAGTGTTACTCTGAGGCTGTGTGACCTAGTCAGACTGACCAGCTTGTTCTTCCAGGAGAAATTAAAAAGATTCATATCCACTTTGTTTGAGCTGTGAGCCGCTCCAATAGCTAAACACATGAAACAGCAGAAACACCCATCACTGTCTACCAACCAGCTCCTCATCACTGTCTACCCCCCAGCTCCTCATCACTGTCTACCCCCCCAGCTCCTCAACACTGTCTACCCAACAGTTCCTCATCACTGTCTACCCCCCAGCTCCTCATCATTGTCTACCCCCAAGCTCCTCATCACTGTCTACCCCCCCAGCTCCTCATCACTGTCTACCCCCAAGCTCCTCATCACTGTCTACCCCCCCAGCTCCTCATCACTGTCTACCCCCCAGCTCCCCATCACTATCTACCCCCCAGCTCTCCATCACTGTCTACCCCCCCAGCTCCTCAACATTGTCTACCTCCCCAGCTCCTCATCACTGTCTACCCCCCAGCTCTCCATAACTGTCTACCCCCCCAGCTCCTCATCACTGTCTACCCCCCAGCTCCTCATCACTGTCTACCCCCCAGCTCCTCATCACTGTCTACCCCCCAGCTCCCCATCACTGTCTACCCCCCAGCTCCACATCACTGTCTACCCCCCAGCTCTCCATCACTGTCTACCCCCCCAGCTCCTCATCAATGTCTACCCCCCCCAGCTCCCCAACACTGTCTACCCCCCAGCTCCTCATCACTGTCTACCCCCCAGCTCCATATTACTGTCTACCCCCCCAGCTCCTCATCACTGTCTACCCACCCAGCTCCTCAACACTGTCTACCCCCCAGCTTCTCATCACTGTCTACCCCCCCAGCTCCTCAACACTGTCTACCCCCCCAGCTTCCCATCACTGTCTACCCCCCAGCTCCTCATCACTGTCTACCCCCCCAGCTCCTCAACACTGTCTACCCCCCAGCTTCTCATCACTGTCTACCCCCCCAGCTCCTCATCACTGTCTACCCCCCCTGCTTCCCATCACTGTCTACCCAACAGCTCCTCATCACTGTCTACCCCCCAGCTCCTCATCACTGTCTACCCCACAGCTCCTCATCACTGTCTACCCCCCAGCTCCCCATCACTGTCTACCCCACAGCTCCTCATCACTGTCTACCCCCCAGCTCCCCATCACTGTCTACCCCCCAGCTCCTCATCACTGTCTACCCAACAGCTCCTCATCACTGTCTACCCCCCAGCTCCTCATCACTGTCTACCAACCAGCTCCACAACACTGTCTACCCCCCCAGCTCCTCAACACTGTCTACCCCCCCAGCTCCTCATCACTGTCTACCAACCAGCTCCTCATCACTGTCTACCCCCCCAGCTCCTCATCACTGTCTACCCCCCCAGCTCCTCAACACTGTCTACCCCCCAGCTTCTCATCACTGTCTACCCCCCCAGCTCCTCAACACTGTCTACCCCCCCAGCTTCCCATCACTGTCTACCCAACAGCTCCTTATCACTGTCTACCCCCCAGCTCCTCATCACTGTCTACCCCCCAGCTCCCCATCACTGTCTACCCCCCAGCTCCTCAACACTGTCTACCCCCCCAGCTCCTCATCACTGTCTACCAACCAGCTCCTCATCACTGTCTACCCCCCCAGCTCCTCATCACTGTCTACCCCCCCAGCTCCTCATCACTGTCTACCCCCCCAGCTCCTCAACACTGTCTACCCCTCAGCTTCTCATCACTGTCTACCCACCCAGCTCCTCAACACTGTCTACCCCCCCAGCTTCCCATCACTGTCTACCCAACAGCTCCTCATCACTGTCTACCCCCCAGCTCCTCATCACTGTCTACCCCCCAGCTCCCCATCACTGTCTACCCCCCAGCTCCCCATCACTGTCTACCCCCCAGCTCAACATCACTGTCTACCCAACAGCTCCTCATCACTGTCTACCCAACAGCTCCTCATCACTGTCTACCCCCCAGCTCCTCATCACTGTCTACCCACCCAGCTCCTCATCACTGTCTACCAACCAGCTCCTCATCACTGTCTACCCCCCAGCTCCTCATCACTGTCTACCCCCCAGCTCCCCATCACTGTCTACCCCCCAGCTCTCCATCACTGTCTACCTCCCCAGCTCCTCATCACTGTCTACCCCCCAGCTCTCCATCACTGTCTACCCCCCAGCTCCTCCTCACTGTCTACCCCCCAGCTCCCCATCACTGTCTACCCCCCAGCTCTCCATCACTGTCTACCCCCCCAGCTCCTCATCAATGTCTACCCCCCCCCAGCTCCCCAACACTGTCTACCCCCCAGCTCCTCATCACTGTCTACCCCCCAGCTCCATATTACTGTCTACCCCCCCCAGCTCCTCATCACTGTCTAACCACCAGCTCCTCAACACTGTCTACCCCAACCAGCGGCTGGTTAGGGGATGATGCTGGCTGACCACAGCTGAGTAGACTAGCGGCTGGTTAGGGGATGATGCTGGCTGACCACAGCTGAGTAGACTAGCGGCTGGTTAGGGGATGATGCTGGCTGACCACAGCTGAGTAGACTAGCGGCTGGTTAGGGGATGATGCTGGCTGACCACAGCTGAGTAGACTAGCGGCTGGTTAGGGGATGATGCTGGCTGACCACAGCTGAGTAGACTAGCGGCTGGTTAGGGGATGATGCTGGCTGACCACAGCTGAGTAGACTAGCGGCTGGTTAGGGGATGATGCTGGCTGACCACAGCTGAGTAGACTAGCGGCTGGTTAGGGGATGATGCTGGCTGACCACAGCTGAGTAGACTAGCGGCTGGTTAGGGGATGATGCTGGCTGACCACAGCTGAGTAGACTAGCGGCTGGTTAGGGGATGATGCTGGCTGACCACAGCTGAGTAGACTAGCGGCTGGTTAGGGGATGATGCTGGCTGACCACAGCTGAGTAGACTAGCGGCTGGTTAGGGGATGATGCTGGCTGACCACAGCTGAGTAGACTAGCGGCTGGTTAGGGGATGATGCTGGCTGACCACAGCTGAGTAGACTAGCGGCTGGTTAGGGATGATGCTGGCTGACCACAGCTGAGTAGACTAGCGGCTGGTTAGGGGATGATGCTGGCTGACCACAGCTGAGTAGACTAGCGGCTGGTTAGGGGATGATGCTGGCTGACCACAGCTGAGTAGACTAGCGGCTGGTTAGGGGATGATGCTGGCTGACCACAGCTGAGTAGACTAGCGGCTGGTTAGGGGATGATGCTGGCTGACCACAGCTGAGTAGACTAGCGGCTGGTTAGGGGATGATGCTGGCTGACCACAGCTGAGTAGACTAGCGGCTGGTTAGGGGATGATGCTGGCTGACCACAGCTGAGTAGACTAGCGGCTGGTTAGGGGATGATGCTGGCTGACCACAGCTGAGAAGACTAGCGGCTGGTTAGGGGATGATGCTGGCTGACCACAGCTGAGTAGACTAGCGGCTGGTTAGGGGATGATGCTGGCTGACCACAGCTGAGTAGACTAGCGGCTGGTTAGGGGATGATGCTGGCTGACCACAGCTGAGTAGACTAGCGGCTGGTTAGGGGATGATGCTGGCTGACCACAGCTGAGTAGACTATTGGCTGGTTAGAGGATGATGCTGGCTGACCACAGCTGAGTAGACTAGCGGCTGGTTAGGGGATGATGCTGGCTGACCACAGCTGAGTAGACTAGCGGCTGGTTAGGGGATGATGCTGGCTGACCACAGCTGAGTAGACTAGCGGCTGGTTAGGGGATGATGCTGGCTGACCACAGCTGAGTAGACTAGCGGCTGGTTAGGGGATGATGCTGGCTGACCACAGCTGAGTAGACTAGCGGCTGGTTAGGGGATGATGCTGGCTGACCACAGCTGAGTAGACTAGCGGCTGGTTAGGGGATGATGCTGGCTGACCACAGCTGAGTAGACTAGCGGCTGGTTAGGGGATGATGCTGGCTGACCACAGCTGAGTAGACTAGCGGCTGGTTAGGGGATGATGCTGGCTGACCACAGCTGAGTAGACTAGCGGCTGGTTAGGGGATGATGCTGGCTGACCACAGCTGAGTAGACTAGCGGCTGGTTAGGGGATGATGCTGGCTGACCACAGCTGAGTAGACTAGCGGCTGGTTAGGGGATGATGCTGGCTGACCACAGCTGAGTAGACTAGCGGCTGGTTAGGGGATGATGCTGGCTGACCACAGCTGAGTAGACTAGCGGCTGGTTAGGGGATGATGCTGGCTGACCACAGCTGAGTAGACTAGCGGCTGGTTAGGGGATGATGCTGGCTGACCACAGCTGAGTAGACTAGCAGCTAGTTAGGGGATGATGCTGGCTGACCACAGCTGAGTAGACTATTGGCTGGTTAGGGATGATGCTGGCTGACCACAGCTGAGTAGACTAGCGGCTGGTTAGGGGATGATGCTGGCTGACCACAGCTGAGTAGACTAGCGGCTGGTTAGGGGATGATGCTGGCTGACCACAGCTGAGTAGACTAGCAGCTGGTTAGGGGATGATGCTGGCTGACCACAGCTGAGTAGACTAGCGGCTGGTTAGGGGATGATGCTGGCTGACCACAGCTGAGTAGACTAGCGGCTGGTTAGGGGATGATGCTGGTTGACCACAGCTGAGTAGACTAGCGGCTGGTTAGGGGATGATGCTGGCTGACCACAGCTGAGTAGACTAGCGGCTGGTTAGGGGATGATGCTGGCTGACCACAGCTGAGTAGACTAGCGGCTGGTTAGGGGATGATGCTGGCTGACCACAGCTGAGTAGACTAGCGGCTGGTTAGGGGATGATGCTGGCTGACCACAGCTGAGTAGACTAGCGGCTGGTTAGGGGATGATGCTGGCTGACCACAGCTGAGTAGACTATTGGCTGGTTAGAGGATGATGCTGGCTAACCACAGCTGAGTAGACTAGCGGCTGGTTAGGGGATGATGCTGGCTGACCACAGCTGAGTAGACTAGCGGCTGGTTAGGGGATGATGCTGGCTGACCACAGCTGAGTAGACTAGCGGCTGGTTAGGGGATGATGCTGGCTGACCACAGCTGAGTAGACTAGCGGCTGGTTAGGGGATGATGCTGGCTGACCACTCCTGAGTAGACTAGCGGCTGGTTAGAGGATGATGCTGGCTGACCACAGCTGAGTAGACTAGCGGCTGGTTAGGGGATGATGCTGGCTGACCACAGCTGAGTAGACTAGCGGCTGGTTAGGGGATGATGCTGGCTGACCACAGCTGAGTAGACTATTGGCTGGTTAGAGGATGATGCTGGCTGACCACAGCTGAGTAGACTAGCGGCTGGTTAGGGGATGATGCTGGCTGACCACAGCTGAGTAGACTAGCGGCTGGTTAGGGGATGATGCTGGCTGACCACAGCTGAGTAGACTAGCGGCTGGTTAGGGGATGATGCTGGCTGACCACAGCTGAGTAGACTAGCGGCTGGTTAGGGGATGATGCTGGCTGACCACTCCTGAGTAGACTAGCGGCTGGTTAGAGGATGATGCTGGCTGACCACAGCTGAGTAGACTAGCGGCTGGTTAGGGGATGATGCTGGCTGACCACAGCTGAGTAGACTAGCGGCTGGTTAGGGGATGATGCTGGCTGACCACAGCTGAGTAGACTAGCGGCTGGTTAGGGGATGATGCTGGCTGACCACAGCTGAGTAGACTAGCGGCTGGTTAGGGGATGATGCTGGCTGACCACAGCTGAGTAGACTAGCGGCTGGTTAGGGGATGATGCTGGCTGACCACAGCTGAGTAGACTAGCGGCTGGTTAGGGGATGATGCTGGCTGACCACAGCTGAGTAGACTAGCGGCTGGTTAGCGGATGATGCTGGCTGACCACAGCTGAGTAGACTATTGGCTGGTTAGAGGATGATGCTGGCTGACCACAGCTGAGTAGACTAGCGGCTGGTTAGGGGATGATGCTGGCTGACCACAGCTGAGTAGACTAGCGGCTGGTTAGGGGATGATGCTGGCTGACCACAGCTGAGTAGACTAGCGGCTGGTTAGGGGATGATGCTGGCTGACCACAGCTGAGTAGACTAGCGGCTGGTTAGGGGATGATGCTGGCTGACCACAGCTGAGTAGACTAGCAGCTGGTTAGGGGATGATGCTGGCTGACCACAGCTGAGTAGACTAGCGGCTGGTTAGGGGATGATGCTGGCTGACCACAGCTGAGTAGACTAGCGGCTGGTTAGGGGATGATGCTGGCTGACCACAGCTGAGTAGACTAGCGGCTGGTTAGGGGATGATGCTGGCTGACCACAGCTGAGTAGACTAGCGGCTGGTTAGGGGATGATGCTGGCTGACCACAGCTGAGTAGACTAGCGGCTGGTTAGGGGATGATGCTGGCTGACCACAGCTGAGTAGACTAGCGGCTGGTTAGGGGATGATGCTGGCTGACCGCAGCTGAGTAGACCAGCGGCTGGTTAGGGGATGATGCTGGCTGACCACAGCTGAGTAGACTATTGGCTGGTTAGGGGATGATGCTGGCTGACCACAGCTCACCGAAGGGGACGATGATTGGACAGGTGATGCTGTATGTCATGACCACAGTGAAGACACACATCATCCAGGCATAGGCCGCCCCGAACTGGAACTCATACGCCTGGTGCTGCAGAGCATAGAAATAGAGTTATAGAACTGGAACTCATACGCCTGGTGCTGCAGAGCATAGAAATAGAGTTATAGAACTGGAACTCATACGCCTGGTGCTGCAGAACACAGAAATAGAGTTATAGAACTGGAACTCATACGCCTGGTGCTGAAGAACATAGAAATAGAGTTATAGAACTGGAACTCATACGCCTGGTACTGCAGAACGTAGAAATAGAGTTATAGAACTGGAACTCATACGCCTGGTGCTTCAGAGCATAGAAATAGAGTTATAGAACTGGAACTCATACGCCTGGTGCTGCAGAGCATAGAAATAGAGTTATAGAACTGGAACTCATACGCCTGGTACTGCAGAACATAGAAATAGAGTTATAGAACTGGAACTCATACGCCTGGTACTGCAGAACACAGAAATAGAGTTATAGAACTGGAACTCATACACCCGGTGCTGCAGAGCACAGAAATAGAGTTATAGAACTCATACGTTTGGTGCTGTAAAGTATAGAAATAAAATATTAGAATGGCAACTAATTCGCATAGTGCTGCAGAACGTAGAGATATAATTATAGAATTAGAAAACTTGATGCAGAGACACACACATTAACAGGAGGATATTATCATATGTCCTTAGGGAAGCCTCAGTTCAACAAAAGCATAGCTTGTCATGGTTGGGGTTCATTCCATTTCAATTTAGGAAGTAAATTGAAATTCCAATTTCCTATTGCTCTCCTTATTGGAGGCTTGACTCCGCCCCCAAATCTGTACATTTATTCTCATTGTTAGAGCGGTCAGTCGACTATCTTGTCACTTTGATATAACTATGTGCAGCCCAGATGCGATGTAGTTTATTATGAGATGTAGTTAGTTATGAGATGTAGTTTATTATGTGACTGAGGTCTTCCTGGCCACCAGGTGGCGCTCCTCTACTCACCCTCTTGACGTTGCGTCTCTCGGCAGCAGAGCGAGCCAGACACAGCCGGGTCATATACATGAGCAGACCAGGGATCCTCAGCAGATCCATGGCGTTACCGATGAACGCCGACGCGATGACATAGTTCACAAAGAATGCCCCGTTGTCAGGCAGGAACACACACCTGGTGGGGGGGGGGGGGGGACAGGAAATTACATCACAATAATAACATACCTTTTTCACACTATCGTGTCAACCAGAACCATCCTACACTGGATTGGATATGTTCTGTTCTAGGCACATGACCATTTCCAGCATGTTTGTGAAACGATGTGGGACGTGTCGCCAGGCCAGTCCAGTACCGGTCGGAACAATAGTGCAAAAGGGGAGTATTAAAGACTAACTTCCTCCTAGAGGACTAAACTAAAACCCAAAGATCAGACAGATCCGTAAAGACACAATATGATGAGAGAATATGGATTCTGATTGTCAGGTGACAATGATCTCCTCTAGCACAAACAAGGCTAAGATAAGAAATACAATGTTAGATTATGAGGGATGGGGGGGCGAAGACAGGAAATGACATCACAACAACAATATTACTCACTGAATCTCAGACCCTAGGCACTTGTGAGACAATTGAATAGGTGTGGTAACTCATTCTAACCCTGTTGGCTAGGTGTGGCAACTCATTCTAATGACTAACCCCCAACCGCCAGGCTCCAACCCCCACCGCCAGGCTCCAACCCCCACCGCCAGGCTCCAACCCCCACCGCCAGGCTCTAACCCCCATCACCAGGCTCCAACCCCCATCCCCAGGCTCCAACCCCCACCGCCAGGCTCTAACCCCCACCGCCAGGCTCCAACCCCCACCGCCAGGCTCCAACCCCCACCGCCAGGCTCTAACCCCCACCGCCAGGCTCTAACCCCCACCGCCAGGCTCTAACCCCCACCGCCAGGCTCTAACCTCCACCGCCAGGCTCCAACCCCCACCGCCAGGCTCCAACCCCCACCGCCAGGCTCCAACCCCCACCGCCAGGCTCCAACCCCCACCGCCAGGCTCCAACCCCCACCACCAGGCTCCAACCCCCATCCCCAGGCTCCAACCCCCACCGCCAGGCTCCAATCCCCACCGCCAGGCTCTAACCCCCACCACCGCCAGGCTCTAACCCCCACCACCGCCAGGCTCTAACCCCCACCACCGCCAGGCTCTAACCCCCACCGCCAGGCTCTAACCCCACCACCAGGCTCCAACCCCCACCGCCAGGCTCCAACCCCCACCGCCAGGCTCCAACCCCCATCGCCAGGCTCTAACCCCCAACACCAGGCTCCAACCCCCACCACCAGGCTCCAACCCCATGAAATTTAGATCTGGACCTTAAAGTCAGTTTCACTCTTCCCCTATAATCTGGTCTGATTTAGACCTGGGACACCAGGTTGACTGATTTAGACCAGGGACACCAGGTGGACTGATTTAGGCCTGGGACACCAGGCGGTCTGATTTAGACCTGGGACACCAGGCGGTCTGATTTAGACCTGGGACACCAGGCGGTCTGATTTAGGCCTGGGACACCAGGTGGTCTGATTTAGACCTGGGACATAGACCTGGGACACCAGTGGTCTGATTTAGACCTGGGATATAGACCTGGGACACCAGGTGGTCTGATTTAGACCTGGGACACCAGGTGGTCTGATTTAGAACTGGGATTTAGACACGGGACACCAGGTGGTCTGATTTAGACCTGGGACCTGTGTGGCCTCTTCCTAAAAGACTAAGTTAAACAAAGACCAGCTGGTTCCATTAGGGACACATCAGAGTAGATGGTGTTCTGATTATAGACAGGCCGAAGATAGATAACTGTTACAAACACCACTAAGATAAGACTGACAGCTTTAGATTACGAGCCAGAACGTGGCCCGACGAGTCAGGACGTGGCCCGACGAGCCAGGACGTGGCCCGACGAGCCAGAACGTGGCCCGACGAGCCAGAACGTGGCCCGACGAGCCAGAACGTGGCCCGACGAGCCAGGACGTGGCCCGACGAGCCAGGACGTGGCCCGACGAGCCAGAACGTGGCCCGACGAGCCAGAACGTAGCCAGAACGTAGCCCGACGAGCCAGAACGTGGGACAGCAGCGACCACAGTGCACAAGGTAAAGGCTCATAGCTCCCTAGATGGCGGGAACCTAGGAACCTAGGAACCTAGGAAGAAACATAGAGAGGAACTAGGAACTACTACTTACTCAAACCTCACGGCAGCGTCAGCCAGGAAGCGCTTGTCAAACAGCCATCGGAAGAAAACGTCCAGACTGGAAGGAAGAAGGAAACAGTGCAGTTGTCAGAGGAATTGGAGTATAATGATGGTCCATGGGACCATAAAGGGACAGACTCTAAACACTCAAAAAAAATGGGACATGATGTGAATCTGCTTGGCACTCAGCATTAAGGAGGTGGATTGTGGGTAAGGCCCTGTGATAGACCAGTGTCCTGTCCAGGGGGTGTCCTGGTACATCAAGCTGTCTCACTACAGAAACAGGAGATAGACTAGTGTCCTGTCCAGGGGGTGTCCTGGTACATCAAGCTGTCTCACTACAGAAACAGGAGATAGACTAGTGTCCTGTCCAGGGGGTGTCCTGGTACATCAAGCTGTCTCACTACAGAAACAGGAGATAGACTAGTGTCCTGTCCAGGGGGTGTCCTGGTACATCAAGCCGTCTCACTACAGAAACAGGAGATAGACTAGTGTCCTGGTACATCAAGCTGTCTCACTACAGAAACAGGAGATAGACTAGTGTCCTGTCCAGGGGGTGTCCTGGTACATCAAGCTGTCTCACTACAGAAACAGGAGATAGGCTCCTTGCCCTATGGGCTATGCCTGGCTCATACAAGGCTTCTTATAGGATTGAAAGTTCCATTGAAAGAACATTTTGGTCCATGGCTAGGCCAGGATCTGTGTTCGGGAAACTGTCCCAAAACGTTGTAGCAACGCCAGGATAGTGGGTTCGATTCCCGGGACCACATCTATGTCAAATGTATGCCTACTTTTATATATACATGTTTACTCCATGTGTAACTCTGTGTTGTTGTTTGTGTCGAACTGCTTTGCTTATTCTTGGCCAGGTCGCAGCTGTAAATGAGAACTTGTTCTCAACTTGCCTACCTGGTTAAATAAAAGGTGAAATAAAAAATAAAAACATGTTATTAATAATTTTAAAAAAGACATGTAGTACCTGCTGAGTCCTAGAGAGGGCAGCAGTAAGACCATAAAGATGAGGAAGGTGTAACATTTATGCATGGTGGTCCTGTTCTCTCCAGACCTATTAGAATACACGGAAAAGTCAAAACGATCAACATTACATACAAACAGCTCTCTGTGTGGCTCTACCAGGTAAGACAGGTCCCAGATCAGTTTGTGCTGGTTTGCCAAATTCCTACATACTGGACCATAGGAGTTGGAAAGACAGCACCAACCAGATCTGGGACCAGGCTAACTAGGTGGCAACAGAGAATACTTAGTTAATGATATAATGTAGCTCTTCATTCATTATATATACACAGCACACAAACATCCACTGATGTCCACTCCAATACTGTACACACAGGAAACAGTGTGAGTGTCTTTAGGAGAGTTGTACCAGGTCCAGTGTTTGTGTGTGTCGCCAGGCAACAGCAGGGTGCATGTGACCTTGTCTAGTGCAGTAGTGTCTAGGAAGAGGTAAGTTGCAACGCCCGCTTACCACGTGCTTGCATACTCTCGCTTACAGCTCACTGCCGCCGGCTAGCCCTTTGTGGTGAATTGGGGAGCAGCTTCATGCAGTTTCCCCTTGCCGGTACAAAGCCTCCCGCGGTGCCCCCTCGCGACAGCACACGTTAACGGGTTGTCTTGAAACTCCAGACTAACCCGGCAGGGGATCTCGGAGCTGCGGTGTGCCTCAGAGATGCATCTGTACAAGCCCACCTCTGTGTGGGACACGCCCTGGCAGCCATCAACCACTGCCTTGTGGGTTAGTCTGGTACGACTAAAAGTTAGGGGAGCACACCCTGAGAGAAAAGCAGCGTGCTGGCCTGCGAGCGGCGGGCGGATGCCAACAGACTGGAGGTCCGGCAGCCTCCTGCAGCTGTGGAAGATACTGATCCTCCTGGCTTCTCACCTTCTCACCGAGGTCAGAAGAGGATACCGGCGGCGCAAAGGAAGTTATTTAAAGTGCTGTTTGAGGGTGCACTCCCCCCCCCCCCCCCCCCCCCCAGGAGGAGTGCACCCTCAAACAGCACTTTAAATAACTTCCTTTGCGCCGCCGGTATCCTCTTCTGACCTCGGTGAGAAGGTGAGAAGCCATCAAACCGGAAACCGGACCAAAGCCTGGCGGCGTTGGGGTGTCTGGTGACGGGGGCAGGAGTAAATGCACCGGGAGTCCTTAAAATCAGACCCCCCTGCACGCCAGCGGCGCAGGGTTATTATGGGTCGCCAGCAGTTGGGAGTTGGCAGCTGCTCTCGGCAGACCCCTGTGTGACTGAGCAGCCCTATTAAGGAGCCACACTGCTCACCCCGGCTGGGGAGAGGCCTAGAAATTGCACTCTCGCTAGATAGGCTGCTACAACACACCTATCGGGAGTTCCACTCAGCGGTTGAAAAAAAATGCGAAATTAAATAATTCCCCTGAAACTGGCGACACGGAACATCAGAACTCTTCTGGACACTGACGTTAATAAACGATAGACCCCAATCGGAGAACAGCTTTGATTGGTGCATAACTAAGGCGCTACAATATTGACCTTGCTGCCCTGAGTGAGACCAGGTTCCTGGGTGAAGGTTCCCTAAAGGATGGAGGAGAAGGTTACACTTTCTTCTGGAAAGGTTACCCTCCGGGTGGACAACATCAGCACGGTGTGGGACTGGCAATTAAGAGCTTCCTTTTACCCAGCCTCACCCAAACACCTGTCGGTATAAGTGAAAGATTTATGTCTCTCCGTATCCCCCAAGATGCGTTATGCTACTCTTCTCAGTGCATACGCACCAACGTTACCATCTGAAAATGAGGCGAAGGACTGCTTCTACCAGTCACTAGATAAGGCCCTTCACCGTATCGCCAGGAATGACAAGATCTTTCTGCTGCGTGACTTCAACGCTAGGGTGGGACAGAACAACCGGATATGGAGTGGAGTTCTGGGTAGGCATGGTGTTGGCCAGCTCAATGAGAACGGCACGAGACTGCTAACTATGTGCCGAGTATGATCTCCTCGTCACTAACACCTTGTTCCAGCAGAACAACAAATATGAAACACCATGGATGCAACCCACGTTCCAAACACCGGCACCTGATCGACTACATGTGACACTAATAACGTCCTGCTGACACATGACATGAGGAATGCTGGCTAAATTCCAGGTGAGAATACGCCCCCCCCCCCCCCCCCCCCCCGCAGAAGTCCAGTAAGAGCTGACTGCACTGTACCCTGCTTGAGAAAGCTGCAGTAAGGGATGAGTTCCGTCTCTCTCTCGCTGAAAGGCTGAGGGAGAATGAGCCTCTTCTGAGCTCAGAGAATCCCATGGACCCAGAAGTGGGCATCTATCAGCTCAGAGGATCCCATGGACCCAGAAGTGGGCATTTATCAACTCAGTGGATCCCATGGACTAGAAGTGGGCATCTATCAGCTCAGTGCTCTCAGGCAGAAGCCATTGGCTACAGGAGGTAAGAAACATCAGGATTGGTTCGATGAGCACTCGAACACCATCACAACCTTACTGGACAATATGCACAAAGCAGAAAGGGCTACCCTCCGCCAGCAATGGTGTACATCACGCAAGAAAGTGCAAACAGCCTTGCATGCCCTGCAGAACGAATGGTGGATGAATAAGGCACAGGAAATCAAAATGTATGCTGACAAAAAAAATTCTACAAACTCAGCTAAAGCTATCTATGGCCCTAGAAATCACTCCATCACTCCCCTGAAAACAGCTGATGGTCTGACTCTCTTGATCCACCAAAACCAGATCCGATGAGGTGGGCTGACCATCCATTCAAGACCTCAACCATTCGCCAAACTTCCAAGAGGCGTTATCAGCTATCCGTTCCCTCAAGAACAACAAGGCTCGTGGCGCTGACAGCATCCCGAGCAGAGCTGCTGGAGAAGGGAGGTTACTGTTGACAGCATCCTGAGCAGAGCTACTGGAGAAGGGAGGTTACTGCTGACAGCATCCCGAGCAGAGCTGCTGAAGAAGGGAGGTTACTGTTGACAGCATCCTGAGCAGAGCTACTGGAGAAGGGAGGTTACTGCTGACAGCATCCTGAGCAGAGCTACTGAAGAAGGGAGGTTACTGTTGACAGCATCATGAGCAGAACTACTGAAGAAGGGAGGTTACTGCTGACAGCATCATGAGCAGAACTACTGAAGAAGCGAGGTTACTGCTGACAGCATCATGAGCAGAGCTACTGAAGAAGGGAGGTTACTGCTGACAGCATCCTGAGCAGAGCTACTGAAGAAGGGAGGTTACTGCTGACAGCATCATGAGCAGAGCTACTGAAGAAGGGAGGTTACTTGTAGTCCGTCCTTGTAGCGTCTGTGAGGGTCTATAGCAGGATGGGACAGTCAATCAACACCACTAAGACAGAGGTGGTCTTCCAATGGAGATCCAGCCCTCCACCCACCATTGCTTGTCTTCACCATTGAACACAATGGTTCATTGGCAATAGTCTCATCATTCAAACATCTGGGTAGCATCCTCTCGGAGGATCGCAGCATCGACCTCGAAATTCAAAACAGGATCAAGCAATCATCAGCTGCCTTCTGGAAACTCAGACACAGGGTCTTCCAAAACAGGGATATCCGCCTCCACAACAAAGTTGCCGTCTATCAAGCCATTGGCATCACCACACTGGTTTACAGCCTGGGTCACTTTACAGCCGTGAAACCTGGGTCACTTTACAGCCGTGACGCCTGGGTCACTTTACAGCTGTGAAGCCTAGAGGTCACATTACAGCTGTGAATGCTGGGTCACTTTACAACCGTGAAGCCTGGGCCACTTTACAGCCGTGAAGCCTGGGCCACTTTACAACCGTGAAGCCTGGGTCACTTTACAGCCGTGACGCCTGGGCCACTTTACAGCCGTGACGCCTGGGCCACTTTACAGCCGTGAAGCCTGGGCCACTTTACAGCCGTGAAGCCTGGGCCACTTTACAGCCGTGAAGCCTGGGCCACTTTACAGCCGTGAAGCCTGGGCCACTTTACAGCAGTGAAGCCTAGAGGTCACTTTACAGCCGTGACGCCTGGGCCACTTTACAGCCGTGACGCCTGGGCCACTTTACAGCCGTGACGCCTGGGCCACTTTACAGCCGTGACGCCTGGGTCACTTTACAGCTGTGAAGCCTGGGTCACTTTACAGCTGTGAAGCCTGGGTCACTTTACAGCTGTGAAGCCTGGGTCACTTTACAGCTGTGAAGCCTGGGTCACTTTACAGCTGTGAAGCCTGGGTCACTTTACAGCTGTGAAGCCTGGGTCACTTTACAGCTGTGAAGCCTGGGTCACTTTACAGCTGTGAAGCCTGGGTCACTTTACAGCCGTGACGCCTGGGCCACTTTACAGCTGTGAAGCCTGGGTCACTTTACAGCTGTGAAGCCTGGGTCACTTTACAGCTGTGACGCCTGGGCCACTTTACAGCCGTGACGCCTGGGTCACTTTACAGCCGTGACGCCTGGGTCACTTTACAGCCGTGAAGCCTAGAGGTCACTTTACAGCCGAGACGCCTGGGTCACTTTACAGCCGTGACGCCTAGAGGCCACTTTACAGCCGTGAAGCCTAGAGGTCACTTTACAGCCGTGACGCCTGGGCCACTTTACAGCCGTGAAGCCTAGAGGTCACTTTACAGCCGTGACGCCTAGAGGTCACTTTACAGCCGTGACGCCTGGGTCACTTTACAGCCGTGAAGCCTAGAGGCCACTTTACAGCCGTGAAGCC
This sequence comes from Oncorhynchus mykiss, assembly GCF_057628025.1. NCBI lineage: Eukaryota > Metazoa > Chordata > Actinopteri > Salmoniformes > Salmonidae > Oncorhynchus > Oncorhynchus mykiss. The sequence goes on along the minus strand of NC_143037.1, from coordinate 5,136,218 downwards.
TGGGTCACTTTACAGCCGTGACGCCTGGGCCACTTTACAGCTGTGAAGCCTAGAGGTCACTTTACAGCCGTGAAGCCTGGGTCACTTTACAGCCGAGACGCCTGGGCCACTTTACAGCCATGACGCCTGGGTCACTTTACAGCCGTGACGCCTGGGCCACTTTACAGCCGTGAAGCCTAGAGGTCACTTTACAGCCGAGACGCCTGGGCCACTTTACAGCCATGACGCCTGGGTCACTTACAGTCGACACAACAAGCAGCTCGAGTGATTCCACATAAGTTACCTGCAGTGCATCCTGGGATTCACCTGGTGCGACCGTGTGACCCATACAGAAATACTTGGTAAGACCAACTGTAAGAGTATAGAGGCCATGGTCACCCAGCACCAATTGTAAGAGTATAGAGGCCATGGTCACCCAACACCAACTGTAAGAGTATAGAGGCCATGGTCACCCAACACCCACTGTAAGAGTATGGAGGCCATGGTACCCCAGCACCAACTGTAAGAGTATAGAGGCCATGGTCACCCAGCACCAACTGTAAGAGTATAGAGGCCATGGTCACCCAGCACCAACTGTAAGAGTATAGAGGCCATGGTCACCCAGCACCAACTGTAAGAGTAAGGAGGCCATGGTCACCCAGCACCAACTGTAAGAGTATGGAGGCCATGGTACCCCAGCACCAACTGTAAGAGTATAGAGGCCATGGTCACCCAGCACCAACTGTAAGAGTATGGAGGCCATGGTACCCCAGCACCAACTGTAAGAGTATAGAGGCCATGGTCACCCAGCACCAACTGTAAGAGTATGGAGGCCATGGTACCCCAGCACCAACTGTAAGAGTATAGAGGCCATGGTCACCCAGCACCAACTGTAAGAGTAAGGAGGCCATGGTCACCCAGCACCAACTGTAAGAGTATGGAGGCCATGGTACCCCAGCACCAACTGTAAGAGTATAGAGTATAGAGGCCATGGTCACCCAGCACCAACTGTAAGAGTATGGAGGCCATGGTCACCCAGCACCAACTGTAAGAGTATGGAGGCCATGGTCACCCAGCACCAACTGTAAGAGTATGGAGGCCATGGTCACCCAGCACCAACTGTAAGAGTATAGAGTATGGAGGCCATGGTCCCCCAGCACCAACTGTAAGAGTATAGAGGCCATGGTCACCCAGCACCAACTGTAAGAGTATAGAGTATGGAGGCCATGGTCACCCAGCATGTCATTAGAATGTCTCAGGAGTGCTCGCCGCAGAAGATCCTGTATGGCCAGCTATACTTCAGCCGGAGGGGGGGGGGGGGGCAGATGAAAACGTTGCTGAAGAAGTGCAACATCAAACCCACAGACCTAGAGGACGCTGCTGCCGACCGTTCCAGCTGGCGACGGCTCTGCCAGAGCGGTGGACAGAGGTGGGAGGAGGTGGGAGGAGGTGGGAGGAGCACAAATAGCTCAGGAGTTTGTGGATCTGGTAAATATGAAATAGTCCAGGTGGCTATTTGATTCGTTGTTCAGCAGTCTTATGGCTTGGGGGTAGAAGCTGTTAAGGAGTCCTTTGGACCTAGACTTGGCGCTCCGGTACCGCTTGCCGTACGGTAGCAGAGAGAACAGTCTTGGGTCATGTCTTGGGTGGGCAGACACCGTCTAGAATATGGGTCCTGGATGGCAGGAAGCTTGGCCCCAGTGATGTACTGGGCCATACACACTACCCTCTGTAGCACATTTCAGTCTTATGCCTAGCAGGTGCCATACCAGGCGGTGATGCAACCCGTCAGGATGCTCTCGATGGTGCAGCTGTAGAACTTTTTGAGGATCTAGGGACCCGTGACACATCTTTTCAGTCTCCTGAGGGGGAAGAGGCGTTGTCGGGCCCTCTTCACGACTTCTTTGTTGTGTTTGGACCATGATAGTTTGTTGGTGATGTCGACACCAAGGGACTTGAAACTCTCGACCCGCTCCACCACAGCCCCGTCGATGAGAATGGGGGCGTTTTCGGCCCTCCTTCTCCTGTAGTCCACGATCAGCTCTTTTGTCTTGATCACGTTGAGGGAGAGAGGTTGTTGTCCTGGCACCACACGGCCAGGTCTCTCACCAAATAATTCACTGTTAACTCAGAAGTGGGAGTCATCATCAGATACAATGGACTAGCATAACGTGTGTGAGTCGTACAGTGTCCAGTGTGTGTATGAGTGAGAGAGAATGGTACCGTGTCCAGTGTGTGTGTGTGAGTTGTACAGTGTCCAGTGTGTGTATGAGTGAGAGAGAATGGTACCGTGTCCAGTGTGTGTATGAGTGAGAGAGAATGGTACCGTGTCCAGTGTGTGTATGAGTGAGAGAGAATGGTACCGTGTCCAGTGTGTGTGTGAGTTGTACAGTGTCCAGTGTGTGTATGAGTGAGAGAGAATGGTACAGTGTCCAGTGTGTGTATGAGTGAGAGAGAATGGTACCGTGTCCAGTGTGTGTGTGAGTGAGAGAGAGTGGTACCGTGTCCAGTGTGTGTGTGAGTGAGAGAGAGTGGTACCGTGTCCAGTGTGTGTGTGAGTGAGAGAGAGTGGTACCGTGTCCAGTGGGCCTCGAAGAAGGCAGAGTAGTATACGATGGTGGGTAGCAGGGCGGAGAAGGCCCACAGCAGCAGGGTGGGGAAGAACTGGGTCACAATGGGGTTCTGGAGGAGGAGAGGAAGAGAGGGAGGAGGAGGGGAAGGAGAGGGAGAGAGGTGGAGGATGAGGGAGAGAGGTGGAGGATGAGGAAGAGAGGTGGAGGATGAGGGAGAGAGGTAGAGAGGAAGGAGAGGAAGAAAGGGAGGAGAGGTAGAGGATGAAGAAGAAAGGTAGATGATGAGGAAGAAAGGTAGAGGATGAGGAAGAAAGGTAGAGGATGAGGAAGAGAGGTAGAGGAGAGGAAGGAGAGGGAGAGAGGTGGAGGATGAGAGGTGGAGGATGAGGAAGAGAGGTAGAGAGGAATGAGAGGAAGAGGGAGGAGAGGTACAGGATGAAGAAGAAAGGGAGGAGAGGTAGAGGATGAGGAAGAAAGGTAGAGGATGAGGAAGAAAGGTAGAGGATGAGGAAGAAAGGTAGAGGATGAGGAAGAAAGGTAGAGGATGAGGAAGAGAGGTAGAGGATGAGGAAGAGAGGAAGGAGAGGAAGAGGATGAGGAAGAAAGGTAGAGGATGAGGAAGAAAGGTAGAGGATGAGGAAGAAAGGTAGAGGATGAGGAAGAAAGGTAGAGGATGAGGAAGAAAGGTAGAGGATGAGGAAGAAAGGTAGAGGATGAGGAAGAAAGTTAGAGGATGAGGAAGAAAGTTAGAGGATGAGGAAGAGAGGTAGAGGAGAGGAAGAGAGGAAGGAGAGGTAAAGGATGAGGAAGAAAGGGAGGAGAGGTAGAGGATGAGGAAGAGTGGTAGAGGATGAGGAAGAGAGGTAGAGGAGAGGAAGAGAGGAAGGAGAGGTAGAGGATGAGGAAGAAAGGGAGGAGAGGTAGAGGATGAGGAAGAGTGGTAGAGGATGAGGAAGAGAGGAAGGAGAGGAAGAAAGGGAGGAGAGGTAGAGGATGAGGAAGAGTGGTAGAGGATGAGGAAGAGTGGTAGAGGATGAGGAAGAGAGGAAGGAGAGGAAGAGAGGAAGGAGAGGAAGAGAGGGAGGAGAGGTAGAGGATGAGGAAGAGTGGTAGAGGACGAGGAACAGAGGTAGAGGATGGAGGGGTGGAATATTGCAGATGAAGGTTAACAGTTAAGGTTAGTTATAGTACACAGACTAATGCCCCTTTTTCCACTATTGTGTCAACCAAACCATAATACTCTGCTGGCTCCTGTCCAGCTCAGTTACAGCACGGTGGGTGTGTAACCAGTCCGGTGGAGGCTTGATTCAGTCGTGTGAAAAGGGTCAAACTGACCTGCATCCCAAATGGCACTTTTTTTTCCTTATATAGTACACTAAATAGGGAATAGGGTGCACCAAATAGGGAATAGGGTGCACCAAATAGGAAATAGGGTGCACTAAATAGGGAATAGGGTGCACTAAATAGGGAATAGGGTGCACTAAATAGGGAATAGGGTGCACTAAATAGGGAATAGGTTGCACTAAATAGGGAATAGGGTGGCCTAAATAGGGAATAGGGTGCACCAAATAGGGAATAGGTTGCACTATATAGGGAATAGGGTGGCCTAAATAGGGAATAGGGTGGCCTAAAAAGGGAATAGAGTGCACCAAATAGGGAATAGGTTGCACTATATAGGGAATAGGGTGGCCTAAATAGGGAATAGGGTGCACTAAATAGGGAATAGGGTGCACCAAATAGGGAATAGGGTGCACCAAATAGGGAATAGGGTGCACCAAATAGGGAATAGGGTGCACCAAATAAGGAATAGGGTGCACTAAATAGGGAATAGGGTGCACTAAAAAGGGAATAGGGTGCACCAAATAGGGAATAGGGTGCACCAAATAGGGAATAGGGTGCACCAAATAGGGAATAGGGTGCACCAAATAGGGAATAGGGTGCACCAAATAGGGAATAGGGTGCACCAAATAGGGAATAGGGTGCACCAAATAGGAAATAGCGTGCACCAAAATAGGGAATAGGGTGCACTAAATAGGGAATAGGGTGCTGTTTGGGACACATCCTGACATTCAACCTCCTGAGCTTCAGAAAGAGAGGCCAAAGGTGACTCACGTTGAGGTACTCGACAGGCTTGGTGACGTTGAACTTGTCCATGGTGGAGATGATGATGGCGGGGGTTGTGAGGAAGAAGAGGAGGAGGAAGAGGATACAGTTGATGATGAAGCATCTCAGCCACCAGGGGAACCCTCCTACTGACAGATGCTCCCTGGGAGAAACCAGGAGAGGACAGGTCAATATATCAATCAATCAATCAATCAATCACCAGGGGAACCCAGATGCTCCCTGGGAGAAACCAGGAGAGGAGAGGTCAATATATCAATCAATCACCAGGGGAACCCAGATGCTTCCTGGGAGAAACCAGGAGAGGACAGGTCAATATATCAATCAATCAATAACCAGGGGAACCCAGATGCTTCCTGGGAGAAACCAGGAGAGGACAGGTCAATATATCAATCAATCAATAACCAGGGGAACCCAGATGCTCCCTGGGAGAAACCAGGAGAGGAGAGGTCAATCTATCAATCAATCAATCACCAGGGGAACCCAGATGCTTCCTGGGAGAAACCAGGAGAGGAGAGGTCAATCAATCAATCACCAGGGGAACCCAGATGCTTCCTGGGAGAAACCAGGAGAGGAGAGGTCAATCTATCAATATAGAACACAACATTATCATCCATACAGGGTTCATACACATTTTCACAGATTGAAATGTTTTTAAAAATCCATTACTTCTCCATGACTTTTACCCAAATTTCCATGACCAACAATAGTCTGCGTCTCTATATACATACGGAGTCCTCCTGTAATTATTGGGACAGTGACACATTTGTGTTGTTTTGGCTTTGTACTCCAGCACTTTGGATTGGAAAATATAACGACTATGAGATTAAAGTACAGGACTGTCAGCTTTAATTTGAAGGTATTTTCATCCATCCAGAAATTACACCACTTTTTGTACCTAGTCGTCGTCCCCACCCCACCATTTTAGAGGACCAAAAGTATCACTGATATGTGTATTAAGGTATATAGAAGTTTAGTGTCTGGTCCCATATTCCAAGCACCCAATCACTACATCGAGCTTGTGACTCTACAAAGTTGTTGGATGCATTTGCTGTTTGTTTTGGTTGTTTCAGATACTTTCTTGACTCCCCCCCCCCCCCAAAAAAAAGATAAATAATGTATTGTGTCATTTTGGAGTCACTTTTATTGACTCTAAACACTTCTATATTAAATGTGGATACTACCATGATTACGGATAGTCCTGAATGAAGAGGAGCGGCAGGATGGAGTGGTCTGAGGAACGATGATTGATTGGTGCCCCTCACAAAGTAGAATATCTGTTAGACAACCGTATAAAACACACGTGTGTCAAGCTGCTGGGTGTGCAGGCTTTTGATCCAGCCCTACTCCAACATATATACTCCAACACCCATTATCTCTCCTGGGGGGTGGTTGACTGTTGGTAAAATTATGATTAAATGACTGAACAAATAATTTTAAATGGAACTGTAACTAAGTAAACTTACACTCTGTTTTATTATATCTGATTAACAATATGAGTTCATAAAACGGGATTGTGTGACACAGACAAGGAGTAATTAAAGTTAATGAACACCATTCCAACTAGGAAGAAAGAAGTGGACTGTGTAAACAGATAAGGTCGTTAACCTATGGTTGAACCGACGAAACTGAGCTCTGGGGTGTTTAAGATAAGACAGTGAGTGCATTCCTAGGTTTTCTGTTAATTAGAACTGTCAGCTCAGTGGTGATCGATAATGTTGAGGGGTCAAAAGTTACCTGGGAGTGTGCTAGTAAGTTAGAATGAACTTTTCACCTCACTTTGTCCCTGTCGAGAGGAGGGGTTTCTGTTAAGCAATGAAATGACGTCATGATCTGTATATAAACTGTTGTTCGTGGTTAAGTGGCAGCGCGCTCCGAGAATAAATTCTGTTACCTATTATTGAAATGACTGGTCTCCGTCTATTTTATGCAAACAAGAATCTTAAAAATTCTCATAAAATAGATTAAGGGTTTTCAATTAATGAAAACACATTGGCATCATTAAATTACATTAACACTGACCACCCATTATCTCTCCTGGGGGGTGGTTGACCACCCATTATCTCTCCTGGGGGGTGGTTGATCACCCATTATCTCTCCTGGGGGGTGGTTGACCACCCATTATCTCTCCTGGGGGGTGGTTGATCACCCATTATCTCTCCTGGGGGGTGGTTGACCACCAATTATCTCTCCTGGGGGGTGGTTGATCATCCATTATCTCTCCCGGAGGGTGGGTGACCACCCATTATCTCTCCCGGGGGGTGGTTGAACACCCATTATCTCTCCTGGAGGGTGGTTGACCACCCATTATCTCTCCTGGAAGATAGTTGACCACCAATTATCTCTCCTGGGGGGTGGTTAACCACCCATTATCTCTCATGGGGGAAGGGTTGACCACCCATTATCTCTCCTGGGGGAAGGGTGACCACCCATTATCTCTCCCAGGGGAAGGGTGACCACCCATTCTCTCTCCTGGGGGGTGGTTAACCACCCATTATCTCTCCTGGGGGAAGGGTGACCACCCATTATCTCTCCTGGGGGAAGGGTGACCACCCATTATCTCTCCCGGGGGAAGGGTGACCACCCATTATCTCTCCTGGGGGAAGGGTGACCACCCATTATCTCTCCTGGGGGAAGGGTGACCACCCATTATCTCTCCTGGGGGAAGGGTGACCACCCATTCTCTCTCCTGGGGGGTGGTTAACCACCCATTATCTCTCCTGGGTGAAGGGTGACCACCCATTATCTCTCCTGGGGGAAGGGTGACCACCCATTATCTCTCCCAGGGGAAGGGTGACCACCCATTATCTCTCCCGGGGGAAGGGTGACCACCCATTATCTCTCCCGGGGGAAGGGTGACCACCCATTATCTCTCCGGGGGGAAGGGTGACCACCCATTATCTCTCCCGGGGGAAGGGTGACCACCCATTATCTCTCCTGGGGGAAGGGTGACCACCCATTATCTCTCCTGGGGGAAGGGTGACCACCCATTATCTCTCCTGGGGGAAGGGTGACCACCCATTCTCTCTCCTGGGGGAAGGGTGACCACCCATTATCTCTCCTGGGGGGTGGTTAACCACCCATTATCTCTCCTGGGGGAAGGGTGACCACCCATTATCTCTCCTGGGGGAAGGGTGACCACCCATTATCTCTCCCGGGGGAAGGGCGACCACCCATTATCTCTCCTGGGGGAAGGGTGACCACCCATTATCTCTCCCAGGGGAAGGGTGACCACCCATTATCTCTCTTGGGGGAAGGGTGACCACCCATTATCTCTCTTGGGGGAAGGGTGACCACCCTTGATGTAAAACATTGCAACATTACAACCAAATATGCTTTATACCTTCTGAAATAATTTGCTCATTTAATATATCAAAGATGAAATGGATATGGTTGGCAACACATCTTTTAATTCAGCTGAAACAAGTCCGCTTTTCTAGCCCGGTCATATTTACCTTAGAAGAGTTTACTTTGCAGGCCGACTAGAATCTATTGAGTCACAATGTCTCATAGATTCTATTTACAAATCAACTGGAAGTGTCTCTAAAACAAGATTTGAATAATCCAAAATAAAAGGCTACATCTAATATTTTTTTCCTAAAAAAAAAAATGTTCACGATTCACAAATTATTATTTTGATTCACATGACTTCAACCTAAGGTGTACGTAAACTTCTGACTTCAACTGTATTACCTCAATTACCTTGATTGACCGGTGCCCCCTCACACTGACTCTGTACCGTAATACCCTGTATATTGCCTCCACATTGACTCTGTACCGTAATACCCTGTATATAGCCTCCACACTGACACTGTACCGTAACACCCTGTATATAGCCTCCACATTGACTCTGTACCGTAACACCCTGTATATAGCCTCCACATTGACTCTGTACCGTAACACCCTGTATATAGCCTCCACATTGACTCTGTACCGTAACACCCTGTATATAGCCTCCACATTGACTCTGTACAGGTACCACCTGTATATAGCCTCCACATTGACTCTGTACCGTAACACCCTGTATATAGCCTCCACATTGTCTCTGCACCGTAACACCCTGTATATAGCCTCCACATTGACTCTGTACCGTAACACCCTGTATATAGCCTCCACATTGACTCTGTACAGGTACCACCTGTATATAGCCTCCACATTGACTCTGTACCGGTACCCCCTGTATATAGCCTCCACATTGACTCTGTACCGGTACCCCCTGTATATAGCCTCCACATTGACTCTGTACCGTAACACCCTGTATATAGCCTCCACATTGACTCTGTACCGTAACACCCTGTATATAGCCTCCACATTGACTCTGTACCGTAACACCCTGTATATAGCCTCCACATTGTCTCTGCACCGGTACCCCTGTTTATAGCCTCCACATTGAATCTGTACCGTAACACCCTGTATATAGCCTCCACATTGACTCTGTACCGTAACACCCTGTATATAACCTCCACATTGACACTGTACCGTAACACCCTGTATATAGCCTCCACATGGACTCTGTACTGATACCCCCTGTATATAGCCTCCACATTGACTCTGTACCGTAACACCCTGTATATAGCCTCCACATTGACTCTGTACCGTAACACCCTGTATATAGCCTCCACATTGTCTCTGCACCGTAACACCCTGTATATAGCCTCCACATTGACTCTGTACCGTAACACCCTGTATATAGCCTCCACATTGACTCTGTACCGTAACACCCTGTATATAGCCTCCACATTGTCTCTGCACCGGTACCCCTGTTTATAGCCTCCACATTGAATCTGTACCGTAACACCCTGTATATAGCCTCCACATAGACTCTGTAACGGTACTTCCTGTATATAGCCTCCACATTGACTCTGTACCGGTACTTCCTGTATATAGCCTCCACATTGACTCTGTACCGTAACACCCTGTATATAGCCTCCACATTGACTCTGTACCGTAACACCCTGTATATAGCCTCCACATTGACTCTGTACCGGTACCCCCTGTATATAGCCTCCACATTGACTCTGTACCGGTACTTCCTGTATATAGCCTCCACATTGACTCTGTACAGGTACCACCTGTATATAGCCTCCACATTGACTCTGTACCGGTACCCCCTGTATATAGCCTCCACATTGACTCTGTACCGGTACCCCCTGTATATAGCCTCCACATTGACTCTGTAAGGTCTACTACACCTGTTGTATTCAGCATTTCACTGTAAGGTCTACTACACCTGTTGTATTCAGCATTTCACTGTGAGGTCTACTACACCTGTTGTATTCAGCATTTCACTGTAAGGTCTACTACACCTGTTGTATTCAGCATTTCACTGTAAGGTCTACTACACCTGTTGTATTCAGCATTTCACTGTGAGGTCTACTACACCTGTTGTATTCAGCATTTCACTGTAAGGTCTACTACACCTGTTGTATTCAGCATTTCACTGTGAGGTCTACTACACCTGTTGTATTCAGCATTTCACTGTAAGGTCTACTACACCTGTTGTATTCAGCATTTCACTGTGAGGTCTACTACACCTGTTGTATTCAGCATTTCACTGTGAGGTCTACTACACCTGTTGTATTCAGCATTTCACTGTAAGGTCTACTACACCTGTTGTATTCGGCATTTCACTGTAAGGTCTACTACACCTGTTGTATTCAGCATTTCACTGTAAGGTCTACTACACCTGTTGTATTCAGCATTTCACTGTAAGGTCTACTACACCTGTTGTATTCAGCATTTCACTGTGAGGTCTACTACACCTGTTGTATTCAGCATTTCCCTGTAAGGTCTACTACACATGTTGTAGTCAGCATTTCACTGTAAGGTCTACTACACCTGTTGTATTCAGCATTTCACTGTAAGGTCTACTACACCTGTTGTATTCAGCATTTCACTGTAAGGTCTACTACACCTGTTGTATTCAGCATTTCACTGTAAGGTATACCTACACCTGTTGTATTCAGCATTTCACTGTGAGGTCTACTACACCTGTTGTATTCAGCATTTCACTGTGAGGTCTACCTACACCCGTTGTATTCAGCCTTTCACTGTGAGGTCTACTACACCTGTTGTATTCAGTATTTCACTGTAAGGTCTACCTACACCTGTTGTATTCAGCATTTCACTGTAAGGTCTACCTACACCTGTTGTATTCAGCATTTCACTGTAAGGTCTACTACACCTGTTGTATTCAGCATTTCACTGTGAGGTCTACTACACCTGTTGTATTCAGCATTTCACTGTGAGGTCTACCTACACCCGTTGTATTCAGCCTTTCACTGTGAGGTCTACTACACCTGTTGTATTCAGTATTTCACTGTAAGGTCTACTACACCTGTTGTATTCAGCATTTCACTGTGAGGTCTACCTACACCTGTTGTATTCAGCCTTTCACTGTAAGGTCTACCTACACCCGTTGTATTCGGCGCACGTGACTAATAAACTTTGATTTGATTTAAAGGGTTTCCCGGCCCAAGTAAATCAAACTAACGTGATTTAACTATTATCCTGCGTTGTAAAATGATGATTTATTTGTCTTCTTCTTCTCGTTTTAAAGGGAAAATGGGTGAAAGTAAAATGGCAGTTTTAACACGAAGAATAAAATGGTCACAACCTCTTGACCTTGAGAAGATTTGAATAGCTCTGGCCGAGAGGGGCTTGATTTCCACTCCATGACCCTTCACATACATACAGGACTGAGGCTGACACCAAGAGACCCCGCCAGATATGCACAGTCTCAGCTGTGGGGTAATCTGATACCAGCACTCAGCAGTTAGCTAATCATCTACACCAGTGGCCAGTTGTCACGAGTCAAGATCACTTCCGCAGTCAAAAAGAAAGCAGTCAGTCCACTCAGATAATTGTTTAAAAAAATATATATATTTTTACATTAATCCAATAAAAACCGTTCTGTAGGAATGAGGTGTGCAGTAGCCCGAATACATTATCACAGCATATTGGCTATATGCCTGGTCTAATACATTATCACAGCATATTGGCTATATGCCTGGTCTAATACATTATCACAGCATATTGGCTATATGCCTGGTCTATTACATTATCACAGCATATTGGCTACATGCCTGGTATAATACATTATCACAGCATATTGGCTGTATGCCTGGTCTCATACATTATCACAGCATATTGGCTATATGCCTGGTCTAATACATTATCACAGCATATCGGCTGTATGCCTGGTCTCATACATTATCACAGCATATTGGCTATATGCCTGGTCTAATACATTATCACAGCATATTGGCTATATGCCTGGTCTAATACATTATCACAGCATATTGGCTGTATGCCTGGTCTAATACATTATCACAGCATATTGGCTGTAAGCCTGGTCTAATACATTATCACAGCATATTGGCTGTATGCCTGGTCTAATACATTATCACAGCATATTGGCTATATGCCTGGTCTAATACATTATCACAGCATATTGGCTATATGCCTGGTCTAATACATTATCACAGCATATTGGCTGTATGCCTGGTCTAATACATTATCACAGCATATTGGCTGTATGCCTGGTCTAATACATTATCACAGCATATTGGCTATATGCCTGATCTAATACATTATCACAGCATATTGGCTATATGCCTGGTCTCATACATTATCACAGCATATTGGCTATATGCCTGGTCTAATACATTATCACAGCATATTGGCTGTATGCCTGGTCTAATTCATTATCACAGCATATTGGCTATATGCCTGGTCTAATACATTATCACAGCATATTGGCTATATGCCTGGTCTAATACATTATCACAGCATATTGGCTGTATGCCTGGTCTAATACATTATCACAGCATATTGGCTGTATGCCTGGTCTAATACATTATCACAGCATATTGGCTGTATGCCTGGTCTAATACATTATCACAGCATATTGGCTATATGCCTGGCCTGCCAATATTGTTCTTCTCAGATCATATTATATTTCAGGACTCAAGCTTTGATAATAAAATACTGTAGATCAGTTGGTGTAGCACTTGCGAGGCACAGCCCTGCATAAATTGAAATAACGTACAAATAATTACCTTTTCTTTAAAAAAATTTACTGGACTGATGGTACCTGCATATGATAATCATGGTGCTTTCAAGAAAACTGAGAACTCTGGGGGAAAAAAACGAGGTCAAATCATGACCTCAGTGAACTTCAGGACGGAAAGTGAGAGCTCTAGAAAGATGCCAGAGTTTCCGAGTCAGATGACCGTTCTAAATGATTTTCCCCTCCCCTCCTAATTTCCTGCAATTCTCCACATTTTGCTATAGGGCGGAGGTAAAATGTTTACAGTTTTTAAAATGATAACTAATGATTAATGAGCCACACACCACAGTTGGTAATTCAACCATGCTTACTACAAGTTTGGATAGCTGGCTGCTAGACTAAATTTACCAATCAAATAATGTTTTGCTGACAGGGCTAATTGAGTCATTTCTGATGAAACACCAAATCTCTAAATTATACCTCCTGCATTCTACTGTTTCAATACTCAACAGTAAATTGAGAGGCGGACTGAGTCCCCCCCCCCCCCCACGTTAGATCGGGTTTAAGTTCGGGCTCTGGCTGGGCCACTCAAGCACGGGGGTGGCAGCATCATGTTGTGGGGGTGCTTTGCTGCAGGAGGGACTGGTGCACTTCACAAAATAGATGGCTTCATGAGGGAGGAAAATTATGTGGATACATTGAAGCAACATCTCAAGACATCAATCAGGAAAGTTAATGCTTGGTCGCAAATGGGTCTTCCAAATGGACAATGACTCCAAGAATACTTCCAAAGTTGTGGCAAAATGGCTTAAGGACAACAACGTCAAGGTATTGGAGTGGCCATCACAAAGTCCTGACCTCAATCCTATGGTAAATTTGTGGGCAGAACTGAAAAAGCGTGTGCGAGCAAGGAGGCCTACAAACCTGACTCAGTTACACCAGCTCTGTCAGGAGGAATGGGCCACAATCCACCCAACTTATTGTGGGAAGCTTGTAGAAGGCTACCCTAAACATTTGACCCAAGGTTTATGTAAACATCTTGGCTAAGGTGTATGTAAACTTCTTGGCTAAGGTGTATGTAAATCTCTTGGCTAAGGTGTGTGTAAACTTCTTGGCTAAGGTGTGTGTAAACTTCTTGGCTAAGGTGTGTATAAACTTCTTGGCTAAGGTGTGTATAAACTTCTTGGCTAAGGTGTGTATAAACTTCTTGGCTAAGGTGTGTGTAAACCTCTTGGCTAAGGTGTGTGTAAACTTCTTGGCTAAGGTGTGTATAAACTTCTTGGCTAAGGTGTGTATAAACTTCTTGGCTAAGGTGTGTATAAACTTATTGGCTAAGGTGTGTGTAAACTTCTTGGCTAAGGTGTATGTAAACCTCTTGGCTAAGGTGTGTATATAAGGTGGCAGTTGCCCATCCCTGATCTACATGTATCCAAGTGAAATAGACCTGGGGTATATCTGGCGTCATAACGCACTCAGGAGAACTGCTGTCTAACCAGAAGTATTTCTTTACAACAGGATGTCTGGTGGTGACATAACGCACTCAATTCCCCAGAGGGGAACGGAGTACATAAATCTGTGCTATATGTGTGTGTGTGTGTGTGTGTGTGTGTGTTCTCACCAGTAGACGTTCTGTGGGTCTGGTGCGTAGCCGACCGTCCAGGAATATGTGTGAAGGTGCTGGCTGAAGGAAGAAGACCTGGGTTCCCTCTGACAGTGGCAGCCCTGACAATTACAGGCATTGTAGTCCTTCAGGATACTGAACAGGGAAGCATATAGGAAGACATCACTCGATTTATAATTACCAACGTAAGATCCCCCCCCCCCAAAAAAAAGACAAACATTGATTTCCAGCATTCTCACAATAGCCGAGTGATGAACGATACTTGAAAGTGTAGAAGGAGAGATTACAACAACAACAACAACAAAAAACACAAACATCCTCTCATTCCTCTGGTCACACAGGCTCTTACATGGCGGTCATGGCTTCGTTCTGGAAGGTAACGAAGGCCATTCCTAGCGGTTTACTGTTGACCTTCTCTTTCTCCTTCCTGTACTCCTCCTTCAGCTTGGACTCCAGCTTGGTGTAGTAACTCACTGCCTCCTCCTGTAGAATAGAGATGGTTAGTTAGGGGGCTTCCAGCTTGGTGTAGTAACTCACTGCCTCCACCTGTAGAATAGAGACGGTTAGTTAGGGGGCTTCTAGCTTGGTGTAGTAACTCACTGCCTCCTCCTGTAGAATAGAGATGGTTAGTTAGGGGGCTTCTAGCTTGGTGTAGTAACTCACTGCCTCCTCCTGTAGAATAGAGATGGTTAGTTAGGGGGCTTCTAGCTTGGTGTAGTAACTCACTGCCTCCTCCTGTAGAATAGAGATGGTTAGTTAGGGGGCTTCTAGCTTGGTGTAGTAACTCACTGCCTCCTCCTGTAGAATAGAGATGGTTAGTTAGGGGGCTTCCAGCTTGGTGTAGTAACTCACTGCCTCCTCCTGTAGAATAGAGATGGTTAGTTAGGGGGCTTCTAGCTTGGTGTAGTAACTCACTGCCTCCTCCTGTAGAATAGAGATGGTTAGTTAGGGGGCTTCCAGCTTGGTGTAGTAACTCACTGCCTCCTCCTGTAGAATAGAGATGGTTAGTTAGGGGGCTTCCAGCTTGGTGTAGTAACTCACTGCCTCCTCCTGTAGAATAGAGATGGTTAGTTAGGGGGCTTCCAGCTTGGTGTAGTAACTCACTGCCTCCTCCTGTAGAATAGAGATGGTTAGTTAGGGGGCTTCCAGCTTGGTGTAGTAACTCACTGCCTCCTCCTGTAGAATAGAGATGGTTAGTTAGGGGGCTTCCAGCTTGGTGTAGTAACTCACTGCCTCCTCCTGTAGAATAGAGATGGTTAGTTAGGGGGCTTCCAGCTTGGTGTAGTAACTCACTGCCTCCTCCTGTAGAATAGAGATGGTTAGTTAGGGGGCTTCTAGCTTGGTGTAGTAACTCACTGCCTCCTCCTGTAGAATAGAGATGGTTAGTTAGGGGGCTTCCAGCTTGGTGTAGTAACTAACTGCCTCCTCCTGTAGAATAGAGATGGTTAGTTAGGGGGCTTCTAGCTTGGTGTAGTAACTCACTGCCTCCTCCTGTAGAATAGAGATGGTTAGTTAGAAGACGAAGAAGACGAAGAAGACGAAGAAGAAGGACTAATGAATGAGAAAACTACGAGTGAGACGGTATGAAAGACCAGAATAGCTGGTCACTCAGGGCAACATATCCAATGGGAATTTGATTGTGGCATTTGGATACGACAAAAAAAACGGCATGGTACTGTAAACGGCGGGGTACTGTAAACAACGGGGTACTGTAAACGGCGTGGTACTGTAAACGGCGTGGTACTGTAAACAACGTGGTACTGTAAACAACGGGGTACTGTAAACGCCGTGGTACTGTAAACGGCGTGGTACTGTAAACGACGTGGTACTGTAAACGGCGTGGTACTGTAAACGCCGTGGTACTGTAAACGGCGTGGTACTGTAAACGACGTGGTACTGTAAACAACGGGGTACTGTAAACGGCGCGGTACTGTAAACGGCGTGGTACTGTAAACAACGTGGTACTGTAAAACGACGTGGTACTGTAAACGGCGTGGTACTGTAAACGGCGCGGTACTGTAAACGGCGTGGTACTGTAAACGGCGCGGTACTGTAAACGGCGCGGTACTGTAAACGGCGCGGTACTGTAAACGGCGCGGTACTGTAAACGGCGCGGTACTGTAAACGGCGCGGTACTGTAAACGGCGCGGTACTGTAAACGGCGCGGTACTGTAAACGGCGCGGTACTGTAAACGGCGCGGTACTGTAAACGGAGCGGTACTGTAAACGGCGCGGTACTGTAAACGACGCGGTACTGTAAACGACGCGGTACTGTAAACGACGTGGTACTGTAAACGGCGTGGTACTGTAAACGGCGTGGTACTGTAAACGGCGTGGTACTGTAAACGGCGCGGTACTGTAAACGGCGTGGTACTGTAAACGACGTGGTACTGTAAAACGACGTGGTACTGTAAACGGCGTGGTACTGTAAACGGCGCGGTACTGTAAACGGGTTTGAGGTGAGGGTTGAAATACAGCTCGACGTTGGTCTTACCTGTTCACAGCCCTTGATGATACAACAACAGAGATGTCCACAGGGTTTGGGGTTGATCATGGTGGGGATGTGCTCCTTGGACTGTAGGTCTTTAAAGAACTTCATGCTACGTTCAGTCTTCTTCCTGTTTACAGAAACACGTGCTCATATCACATGACCAAATACACTGGATTACTAGACAAATTAGTAGTTGCTCGTAGAGATAGGACCTCTCTCTATCTTTGCATTTGTGCCATTATGGCGTCTGTGACAGCATGGGCAGCACCATTGAGGCTACCTCAATTTTAAAGTAGTTCACGTTCTTCTTCTTTTGTGTTTAAAAAAAAAAAAAAGTGTAAAATATATATTGATATATTGGTGATTTACCTCCTGCAGTGTTGGGAGTACTGAATCAAATCTGTGACCGCCAGATGTAGTTTGGACCACTATCAAGGTCCAAACACACCAAGACAGCCGTGAAGAGGGCACGACAACACCTTTTCCCCCTCAGGAGACTGAAAATAATTTGTCATGGGTCCCCAGATCCTCAAAAGGTTCTATAGCTGCACCATCGAGAGCATTCTGACGGGTTGCATCACCGCCTGGTACGGCAACTGCTCGGCATCAGACCGTAAGGCACTACAGAGGGTAGTGCGTACGGCCAAGCTTCCTGCCATCCAGGACCTTTATACCAGGCCCAAATTATTGTCCCCCTGTATATAGCCTTGTTATTGTTATTGCGTAACATTTTATTTTATTACATTTTTCACATTAATTTATTTTGTTAATATTTTCGTAACTATTTTTTTTTTAACTGCACTGTTGGTTAAGGGTTTGTAAGTTTAATTTGACGGTAAGGTCTGTTGTATTCGGTGTGACATTAGATTTGATGGCGGTGATATATATCTTACAGCCATTTAAACCAATTAGAGGAAGACAATGCTCTGGTCACACCCAGTCAACAATACTGAAAATATATATATATATAAACACAACATGTAAAAAGTGTTAGTTTCATGAGCTGAAATAAAATCTCTCAGAGATGTTTCATAACGAAAAAAAAACTTGATGAAACTGTGGGTTTTGCAAAACCGATGATTTTCTGCACAAACTGTCAGAAACCGTCTCAGGAAGCTCATCTGCGTTGCCCTCAATAGGGAACGACGAAGCGACAGGTAACAGCAGGTAGCCTAGTGGTTAGAGCGTTGTGCCAGTAACCGAAAGGTTGCTAGATCGAATCCCCGAGCTGACAAGGTACAAATCTGTCGTTCTGCCCCCTGTAACAGGCAGTTAACCCACTGTTCCTAGGCCGTCATTGTAAATAAGAATTTGTTCTTAACTGACTTGCCTAGTTAAAGAAAGGTAAAAACCTGACTGCAGTTTAGTGCTGTAACGTTTCTCATCTTGTGTGTCGCGGATGTATCTCGGCTCCACCGGTACCGGGCAGATGGCGGGTATGGCGTCGTGTGGGCGTCGTGTGGGCGAGCAGTTTGCCGATGTCAACGTTGTGAACAGAGTGCCCCATGGTGACGCCGGGGTTATGGTATTGGCAGGTATAAGCCAAAGACAACAAACACAACTGCATTTTATCGATGGCAATTTGAATACACAGAGATACCGTGACGAGATCCTGAGGCCCATTGTGGCGCCATTCATCCACCTCCATCACCTCATGTTTCAGCACGATAATGCCCAGCCCCATGTCGCAAAGACCTGTACACAATTCCTGGAAGCTGAAAATGTCCCAGTTCTTCCATGGCCTGCGTACTCACCAGACACCCATTGAGCATGTTTGGGATGCTCTGGACAGGCGTGTCCCAGTTACCACCAATACCCAGCAGCTTCGCACAGCCATTGAAGAGGAGTGGGACCAACATTCCACAGGCCACAATCAACAGCCTGATCAACTCTATGTGAAGGAGATGTGTCTCGCTGCATGAGGCAAGTGGTCACACCAGATACTGACTGGTTTTCTGATCAACGTCCCCTACCTTTTTGTTTTAAGGTATCTGTGACCAACAGAGGCATATCTGTATTCCCAGTCATGTGAAATCCATAGATTAGGGCCTAATGAATTTATTTAAATTGACTGATTTTCCGTAGTTGAGCAGCAACTCAGTAAAATCGTTCAAAAATGTTTCCATGTTGCGTTTATTTTTGTTCAGTGTACTTTAAAATGATGGAAGCCCCTCAATGGAAAACGCCCATGCTGAAACGTGTTAGATCTAAATCCAGTCCTCGAACTCTCCCTATGGTATTGCTACAGACGGCGACAGTCGAGCGGAGAGACCACTACCACTTACCTTTCTGAGTTGAGGGACATCAGCTTGGCCACATCGTAACAAATACGAGCCTCTAGCACACAACAGTTTTCATAAGCCTGTCTGTAATTGAGAGAAAGGGGAGGGTGGAGAGGGAAAGAGATTGGAAAGGTAAGAATTAAAAAAGGTACGGACATGGAGGAATCTGTTTTCTACAAGTCTATAGTATTCCCTTCAGTCCTTTGTTGGTTGCGGACATTACATCGTAGGTTAGAAGTCCCTCAGCAGTCTGTCCGTGTAACGTGTCACAGTCATAGAAATAGGACTAAAACATAATGCAGAAGCACCACTCATTACGGAACGTTGACTTGAACGGCAATGCCTGTTCTAGTAATTCTGTTTCTATGGTTGGTGACAGTGACCACTGCCAGTACCTATACAGAACCACACCACGGGGGGGGGGGGGGATTAGATTCAGATAGAAAGCATTTCAAATCAAGGAAGTGATGGATGGTCGATATTCTAGTAATCGAATGACCTTTTATCATATTCACTATTACAGGACTGTAATCTAATCACGTTGAACAAAAATATAAACGCAACATGTAAAGTGTTGGTCCCATGGCTCACGAGCTGAAATAAAAGATGCCTGAAATTTTCCATACGCACAAAAAAGCTTATTTCTCTCAAATGTTGTGCACAAATGTGTGTTTTTTTTTTTATCCCTGTTAGTGAGCATTTCTCCTTTGCCAAGAGAATCCATCCACCTGACAGGTGTGGCATATCAAGAAGCTGATTAAACAGCATGATCATTACACAGGTGCACCTTGTGCTGGGGACAATAAAAGGCCACTTTAAAATGTGCAGTTTTGACACACAACACAATGCCACAGATGCCTCAAGTTGAGGGAGCACACAATTTATATGCCGACTGCAGAAAAGTCCACCAGATCAGTTGCCAGGAAATTGAGTGATCATTTCTCTACCTTAAGCCGCCTCTCTAAAGTCGTTTTAGAGAATTTGGTAGTACGTCCAACCGGGCCTCACAACCGGAGACGGCGTGGTGTGGGCGAGCGGTTTGCTATTGTCAACGTTGTGAACTTAGTGCCCCATAGTGGCGGTGGGGTTATGGTATGAGCAAAGACCTGGACACAATTCCTGGAAGCTGAAAATGTCCCAGTTCTTCCATGGCCTGCGTACTCACCAGACATGTCACCCATTGAGCATGTTTGGGATGCTCTGGATCGACGTGTACGACAGCGTGTCCCAGTTACTGCCAATATCCAGCAACTTCACACAGCCATTGAAGAGTGGGACAACATTCCACAGCCTGATCAACTCTATGTGAAGGAGATATTGGTCTCTCTCTCTGCAGAGTACTGAACAACTGACATGTTGGTCTCTCTCTCTCTCTCTGCAGAATACTGAACAACTGAGTGTGTCTGCCCCTCCCCCCTCCCAGTGTGTCTGTCCCCCCCAGCCCCCCCCAAACCATTGAGGCTTGCCAAGTGAAATCAGGAAATCATTGGGACGGCAGGGTAGCCTAGTGGTTAGAGTCTTGAACTAGTAACCGAAAGGTTTCAAGATCGAATCCCCGAGCTGACGAGGTAAAAATTTGTCGTTCTGCCCCTGAACAAGGCAGTTAACCCACCGTTCCTAGGCCGTCATTGTAAATAATAATGTGTTCTTAACTGACTTGTCTGGTTGTTATTTATTTATTTTTTATATAACCTGACAGGACTTACTCAAAGTGTTGCTTGATGTGCTTCTCCTCTGCATACTTGGAGATCCCGTTGACAAATAAAGTGCGTTTCACCTGAAGAGAAGAGCCAGAAATGAAGATACGGTTTTCACATTGACTTGGTACAGCCTGCATCCAGGTAGTGGAGGGATATTTAGGAACGTGTGTGTGTGTGTGCTCATATCACCCACCAGATCGTCCTCTCTGTAGTGCATCTTGGAGGTGTGTGTGTGTGTGTGTGCGCTCATACCACCCACCAGATCGTCCTCTCTGTAGTGCATCTTGGAGGTGTGTGTGTGTGTGTGTGTGTGTGTATGTGTGTGTATATACCACCCACCAGATCGTCCTCTCTGTAGTGCATCTTGGAGGTGTGTCGTCTCATGCTGTACACGGTCAGCAACAGGTAGAGGAACGCAAAGGTGGTGTGGAGCCACAGCAACATGTTACTGAGAGGAGAGAGAAACCCAGTTAGTCACAGCAGTATGTTACTGAGAGGAGAGACAGAGAAACCCAGTTAGTCACAGCAGTATGTTACTGAGAGGAGAGAGAAACCCAGTTAGTCACAGCAGTATGTTACTGAGAGGAGAGACAGAGAAACCCAGTTAGTCACAGCAGTATGTTACTGAGAGGAGAGACAGAGAAACCCAGTTAGTCACAGCAGTATGTTACTGAGAGGAGAGACAGAGAAACCCAGTTAGTCACAGCAGTATGTTACTGAGAGGAGAGAGAAACCCAGTTAGTCACAGCAGTATGTTACTGAGAGGGGAGAGAAACCCAGTTAGTCACAGCAGTATGTTACTGAGAGAGGAGAGAAACCCAGTTAGTCACAGCAGTATGTTACTGAGAGGAGAGAGAAACCCAGTTAGTCACAGCAGTATGTAACTGAGAGGAGAGAAACCCAGTTAGTCACAGCAGTATGTTACTGAGAGGAGAGAGAAACCCAGTTAGTCACAGCAGTATGTTACTGAGAGGAGAGAAACCCAGTTAGTCACAGCAGTATGTTACTGAGAGGAGAGAGAAACCCAGTTAGTCACAGCAGTATGTTACTGAGAGGAGAGAGAAACCCAGTTAGTCACAGCAGTATGTTACTGAGAGGAGAGAGAAACCCAGTTAGTCACAGCAGTATGTTACTGAGAGGAGAGACAGAGAAACCCAGTTAGTCACAGCAGTATGTTACTGAGAGGAGAGACAGAGAAACCCAGTTAGTCACAGCAGTATGTTACTGAGAGGAGAGACAGAGAAACCCAGTTAGTCACAGCAGTATGTTACTGAGAGGAGAGACAGAGAAACCCAGTTAGTCACAGCAGTATGTTACTGAGAGGAGAGAGAAACCCAGTTAGTCACAGCAGTATGTTACTGAGAGGGGAGAGAAACCCAGTTAGTCACAGCAGTATGTTACTGAGAGAGGAGAGAAACCCAGTTAGTCACAGCAGTATGTTACTGAGAGGAGAGAGAAACCCAGTTAGTCACAGCAGTATGTAACTGAGAGGAGAGAAACCCAGTTAGTCACAGCAGTATGTTACTGAGAGGAGAGAGAAACCCAGTTAGTCACAGCAGTATGTTACTGAGAGGAGAGACAGAGAAACCCAGTTAGTCACAGCAGTATGTTACTGAGAGGAGAGACAGAGAAACCCAGTTAGTCACAGCAGTATGTTACTGAGAGAGGAGAGACAGAGAAACCCAGTTAGTCACAGCAGTATGTTACTGAGAGGAGAGAGAAACCAAGTTAGTCACAGCAGTATGTTACTGAGAGGAGAGAACCCCAGTTAGTCACAGCAGTATGTTACTGAGAGAGGAGAGAAACCCAGTTAGTCACAGCAGTATGTTACTGAGAGGAGAGAACCCCAGTTAGTCACAGCAGTATGTTACTGAGAGAGGAGAGAAACCCAGTTAGTCACAGCAGTATGTTACTGAGAGGAGAGAGAAACCCAGTTAGTCACTGCAGTATGTTACTGAGAGGAGAGACAGAGAAACCCAGTTAGTCACAGCAGTATGTTACTGAGAGGAAAGAGAAACCCAGTTAGTCACAGCAGTATGTTACTGAGAGGGGAGAGAAACCCAGTTAGTCACAGCAGTATGTTACTGAGAGGAGAGAAACCCAGTTAGTCACAGCAGTATGTTACTGAGAGGAGAGAGAAACACAGTTAGTCACAGCAGTATGTTACTGAGAGGAGAGACAGAGAAACCCAGTTAGTCACAGCAGTATGTTACTGAGAAGAGAGAGAAACCCAGTTAGTCACAGCAGTATGTTACTGAGAGAGAGAAACCCAGTTAGTCACAGCAGTATGTTACTGAGAGGAGAGAGAAACCCAGTTAGTCACAGCAGTATGTTACTGAGAGGAGAGACAGAGAAACCCAGTTAGTCACAGCAGTATGTTACTGAGAGGAGAGACAGAGAAACCCAGTTAGTCACAGCAGTATGTTACTGAGAGGAGAGACAGAGAAACCCAGTTAGTCACAGCAGTATGTTACTGAGAGGAGAGACAGAGAAACCCATTTAGTCACAGCAGTATGTTACTGAGAGGAGAGACAGAGAAACCCAGTTAGTCACAGCAGTATGTTACTGAGAGGAGAGAGAAACCAAGTTAGTCACAGCAGTATGTTACTGAGAGGAGAGAACCCCAGTTAGTCACAGCAGTATGTTACTGAGAGAGGAGAGAAACCCAGTTAGTCACAGCAGTATGTTACTGAGAGGAGAGAACCCCAGTTAGTCACAGCAGTATGTTACTGAGAGGAGAGAGAAACCCAGTTAGTCACAGCAGTATGTTACTGAGAGGAGAGAGAAACCAAGTTAGTCACAGCAGTATGTTACTGAGAGGAGAGAACCCCAGTTAGTCACAGCAGTATGTTACTGAGAGAGGAGAGAAACCCAGTTAGTCACAGCAGTATGTTACTGAGAGGAGAGAACCCAAGTTAGTCACAGCAGTATGTTACTGAGAGGAGAGAACCCCAGTTAGTCACATCAGTATGTTACTGAGAGAGGAGAGAAACCCAGTTAGTCACAGCAGTATGTTACTGAGAGGAGAGAACCCCAGTTAGTCACAGCAGTATGTTACTGAGAGGAGAGAGAAACACAGTTAGTCACAGCAGTATGTTACTGAGAGGAGAGACAGAGAAACCCAGTTAGTCACAGCAGTATGTTACTGAGAGGAGAGAAACCCAGTTAGTCACAGCAGTATGTTACTGAGAGGAGAGAGAAACCCAGTTAGTCACAGCAGTATGTTACTGAGAGGAGAGACAGAGAAACCCAGTTAGTCACAGCAGTATGTTACTGAGAGGAGAGACAGAGAAACCCAGTTAGTCACAGCAGTATGTTACTGAGAGGAGAGACAGAGAAACCCAGTTAGTCACAGCAGTATGCTACTGAGAGGAGAGACAGAGAAACCCAGTTAGTCACAGCAGTATGTTACTGAGAGGAGAGACAGAGAAACCCATTTAGTCACAGCAGTATGTTACTGAGAGGAGAGACAGAGAAACCCAGTTAGTCACAGCAGTATGTTACTGAGAGGAGAGAGAAACCCAGTTAGTCACAGCAGTATGTTACTGAGAGGAGAGACAGAGAAACCCAGTTAGTCACAGCAGTATGTTACTGAGAGGAGAGAGAACCCCAGTTAGTCACAGCAGTATGTTACTGAGAGGAGAGAGAAACCCAGTTAGTCACAGCAGTATGTTACTGAGAGGAGAGATAAACCCAGTTAGTCACAGCAGTATGTTACTGAGAGGAGAGAAACCCAGTTAGTCACAGCAGTATGTTACTGAGAGGAGAGACAGAGAAACCCAGTTAGTCACAGCAGTATGTTACTGAGAGGAGAGAGAAACCCAGGTAGTCACAGCAGTATGTTACTGAGAGGAGAGACAGAGAAACCCAGTTAGTCACAGCAGTATGTTACTGAGAGGAGAGACAGAGAAACCCAGTTAGTCACAGCAGTATGTTACTGAGAGGAGAGAGAGGGTGGTATGTAGAGTGGCATGCAGGGTGACATGCAGGGTGGTATGTAGAGTGGCATGCAGGGTGGTATGTAGGGTGGTATGCAGGGTGGTATGCAGGGTGGTATGCAGGGTGGTATGTAGGGTGGTATGCAGGGTGGTATGCAGGGTGGTATGTAGGGTGGTATGCAGGGTGGTATGCAGGGTGGTATGCAGGGTGGTATGCAGGGTGGTATGCAGGGTGGTATGCTGCTGGCATACATTTTAAGAGAAAGACGCCACTCAACGATTCAGAACATGAAGATTCATATTGGTCAAGGTAAAATGTTATTGATTGGCTGAAAGCCGTGGGATTATCATACTGTATAGCACGGGTATGACAACAACAACAACACAACGTTTACTGTTCGGATAACGTTGGTAACCAGTTTATAAAAGCAATAAGGCACCTCTGGGCTTTGTGATATATGGCCAATATACCACGACTAAGGGCTGTGTCCAGGCGGTACCCCTGAGGTGCCTTATTGCTTAATTAGAACACAAGGAAGTTCATGTATCACCACCATCACCCTACAATAAGGAAACAGTCATGGAGGAGCACTCACTTGGCATCCAGATTGGCTATAGTGGTACGCCCAAAACTGTAGGCATTGTTTTCTGTGTGGGGGGGGGGAAAAAAGAAGAGATCATATTTTACTTCATGGTTAGCCTAGTACACAGTAGAATAATAGGACATTATGGTCTGTTGAAGCAGCTAGTCCTTCTATTTCTACGATTGGGCTCCAGAATGGGAATGTACGTTATAGTTCATTCTACGATTGGGCTCCAGAATGGGAATGTACGTTATAGTTCATTCTACGATTGGGCTCCAGAATGGGAATGTACGTTATAGTTCATTCTACGATTGGGTTCTAGAATGGGAATGTACGTTATAGTTCATTCTACGATTGGGCTCCAGAATGGGAATGTACGTTATAGTTCATTCTACGATTGGGCTCCAGAATGGGAATGTACGTTATAGTTCATTCTACGATTGGGTTCTAGAATGGGAATGTACGTTATAGTTCATTCTACGATTGGGTTCTAGAATGGGAATGTACGTTATAGTTCATTCTACGATTGGGTTCTAGAATGGGAATGTACGTTATAGTTCATTCTATTTCTATGGGTGGGTTGGAGGCTCATGTGTTTTTGTCCATTCTAGTTATTCTACATCTATGGGTGGGTTGGAGGCTCATGTGTTTTTAGAGGAGCAGGAGGTTTCCTATTATATCAAAGTGAGGAAATGAATCCACAAGGCGCTGATGAGAAGAATTTGACTCATGTGATACACAGAATATATATTTTAAAATGGCCAATCTGGCCAGCATGACCACAGCTATTTCTACACAGAGGACATTGATAGTAATTACATCTAATGACAAATAGTCTGCCCTTGTTCATCAAGCCGCCTCGCCCTAGAGGAGCAGCCGCCTCACCCTAGAGGAGCAGCCGCCTCTCCCTAGAGGAGCAGCCGCCTCGCCCTAGAGGAGCAACCGCCTCTCCCTAGAGGAGCAGCCGCCTCGCCCTAGAGGAGCAGCCGCCTCTCCCTAGAGGAGCAGCCGCCTCGCCCTAGAGGAGCAGCCGCCTCGCCCTAGAGGAGCAGCCGCCTCGCCCTAGAGGAGCAACCGCCTCTCCCTAGAGGAGCAGCCGCCTCGCCTAGAGGAGCAGCCGCCTCTCCCTAGAGGAGCAGCCGCCTCTCCCTAGAGGAGCAGCCGCCTCGCCCTAGAGGAGCAGCCGCCTCGCCCTAGAGGAGCAGCCGCCTCGCCCTAGAGGAGCAGCCGCCTCGCCCTAGAGGAGCAGCCGCCTCGCCCTAGAGGAGCAGCCGCCTCGCCCTAGAGGAGCAGCCGCCTCTCCCTAGAGGAGCAGCCGCCTCGCCCTAGAGGAGCAGCCGCCTCTCCCTAGAGGAGCAGCCGCCTCACAGCCGCCTCGCCCTAGAGGAGCAGCCACCTCGCCCTAGAGGAGCAGCCGCCTCGCCCTAGAGGAGCAGCCGCCTCACAGCCGCCTCGCCCTAGAGGAGCAGCCGCCTCGCCCTAGAGGAGCAGCCGCCTCTCGCCCTAGAGGAGCAGCCGCCTCACAGCCACCTCGCCCTAGAGTAGCAGCCGCCTCGCCCTAGAGGAGCAACCGCCTCTCCCTAGAGGAGCAGCCGCCTCGCCCTAGAGGAGCAGCCGCCTCGCCCTAGAGGAGCAGCCGCCTCGCCCTAGAGGAGCAGCCGCCTCGCCCTAGAGGAGCAGCCGCCTCTCGCCCTAGAGGAGCAGCCGCCTCACAGCCGCCTCGCCCTAGAGGAGCAGCCGCCTCACAGCCGCCTCTCCCTAGAGGAGCTGGAGATATGCTCCTGCCCTATGGACTCAGACAAGTCTACTTTCTCACTTACTTGTATTTGCCTCCACTTTGATGTTTCACGTGACGACAAGATGGAAAAATCACATGATATAACCCTTGAGTCATCAGAGTTGAAATACAATTAAATCTATAATAATAACCTCAAAGTCCTAAAACCCCACTATCCAGACTAAAGGACTTCTGAAGTGAGGGATTTCTGATGACTACTAGGGATACGTCTCAAATGACACCCTGTTCCCTCTGAAGTGCACTACTTTAGACCAGGACCCACAGGGACACCCACAGGGACATAGGGAAATAGAGCCCTGATCTAAAGTAGTGCACTACATAGGGGATAGGGAACACCACCAGCCCAGTGTTAGTCTCAAGTATTCCCTGAAGTCCCACCCCCTAAACCCCACTCACCCAATAGATTTCCTGAGAAGTTGACGGGCAAGACAATGGCCACTGAGAGCACGCCCACCACCACCAGCAGACCAATGATGTGCCTCTGGAAGGAGAGGTAGTGTACTGCATCCTCCCCACACTTTTCCCTGATCTCCTCATCCCTGGAGACAGAGAGAAACAGACAGAGAGGAGAGAGAGGAGAGGAGGGAGACAGAGAGGAGAGAAACAGACAGACAGAGACGAGGGAGACAGAGAGGTGAGAAACAGACAGACAGAGAGGAGAGGAGAGAGACAGAGAAAGAGAGAAAGGAGAGAGACAGGCAGAGAGAGAGAGGAGAGAGACAGACAGAAAGGAGAGAGACAGACAGAGAGGAGAGAGACAGACAGAGAGGAGAGAGACAGACAGAGAGGAGAGAAGAGAAGAGATACAGACAGAGACAGAGAGAGAAAGAGAGAGATTTAACTTTTATTTAACCAGGAAAGTCCCTTTGAGGCAGAGCAGACCTCTGAACACAGTCAAATTGACAGTTTGTTTGTTAACACACACACACACACACACACACACACACACACACACACACACACACACACACACACACACACACACACACACACACACACACCTAAATTCCAACTCAACCACATTTTCCCTTCCTTGCTGTCCCATGCCCGCACCCAAAACTTTATTGGAGACTCACTTTATGCGGAAGATGGCTGTTAACCAGGAGCAGAAGCCCTGAAGAGAGATGAGACTCTAGGTTAGAGCTGCCGTAGATTACAGGTTATTATCCAAATGGGGGAAATTCTTCGAGCAACGTTGTGTCACAGTAGGGGACTCATAAAAGTGAGTAAGTGACCCGATTAAAACCAAAAAATGTCAAGGTTCTCCCGAGCTGTGTCCTGCAGTGTTGGGGTCAATTCCATTTCAATTCCAATCAATTCAGAACATAAATCAAATTCTAATTCCACAAATTCTAATTCCGCAAATTCTAATTCCACAAATTCTAATTCCACAAATTCTAATTCCACAAATTCTAATTCCACAAATTCTAATTCCACAAATTCTAATTCCACAAATTCTAATTCCAATAAGCATTGAAGAGAATTTACATTCCAGTGTAGTTCCTGAATTGAAAAGAAATTGGCCCGTAACCTCGGTATCCTGTTCTCTGGTACAATGTACACTTGGTCAGCAGTTTCAAAGTAATGCTGACAATAGGACGAAATCAACGACGTGGTTCTCTCAGCTTACTCTCTTAAAGATGCACTCTCAAACGGTTGTAGAATTTCAGTCGGTAGTTTTAAAAGTGGTGTTCAGAAGCCTAAAGTGGTAACCGTTTTTTGTTGCTGTTGTCTACTATTTCATCCATTTGTCTACTACATCATCCAATTGTCTACTACATCATCCAATTGTCTACTACATCATCCAATTGTCTACTACATCATCCAATTGTCTACTACATCATCCAATTGTCTACTACATCATCCAATTGTCTACTACATCATCCAATTGTCTACTACATCATCCAATTGTCTACTACATCATCCAATTGTCTACTACATCATCCAATTGTCTACTACATCATCCAATTGTCTACTACATCATCCAATTGTCTACTACATCATCCAATTGTCTACTACATCATCCAATTGTCTACTACATCATCCAATTGTCTACTACATCATCCAATTGTCTTCTACATCATCCACTACATCATCCAATTGTCTACTACATCATCCAATTGTCTACTACATCATCCAATTGTCTACTACATCATCCACTACATCATCCAATTGTCTACTACATCATCCAATTGTCTACTACATCATCCACTACATCATCCAATTGTCTACTACATCATCCAATTGTCTACTACATCATCCAATTGTCTACTACATCATCCATTTGGTGTGACATGTTACGAATTTGTTGTGTTTAAGATCCCAGAGTACATCTTTAACATGAATTCACTAACTAAGTGGTTCTGGATAAGATCGTCTGCTAAATGACTAAATTGTACGACAAGTTTTCCTGTTTGTAGTGAAGTCCCTACTGTGGTCGCTCCACACCCCATGACCCCTGATCCCAGTAAAAACAGGAAGTGGTACTTACAGTGTCTCTCTGCTCAAAGTCCACTGAGCTGGAGACAGAAGTCAGGCGTTCGTAGCGATCGGGTAGCTCCGACGTCATGGCAGACGCCACACTGCACACACACACACAATGTTAAAAAGATAGAACTAGCATTAGCCTGACGCTTCCCAACAACAAACCTGATGGAGAATAGCATTAGCCTAGCATTAGCCTGACGCTTCCCAACAACAAACCTGATGGAGAATAGCATTAGCCTAGCATTAGCCTGACGCTTCCCAACAACAAACCTGATGGAGATAGCATTAGCCTAGCATTAGCCTGGCACTCCCCAACAACAAACCTGATGGAGATAGCATTAGCCTAGCATTAGCCTGACGCTCCCCAACAACAAACCTGATCTCAAATAGTTAGTTAGGCTGACATCAGTACAGTATCAACAGTGTGTTTATTACATATTAATTAGTTCAGTGGCCACACATGCAGTAGGGCTCTGAAATGGGCTGGAGAGGTTGGTGCTGGGCTGTATCCACACTGCTGTACCTCAGACGTCTGTAGAGTTGGCATCAATCTATCTATTCAGTAAAATTCAGGAAGTAAACTTACATTCCAATTTCAGTTTATTTCCTGAATTGAATGTTGTTGATCCAAAACCTGGGAGACGGGGGCTGTGGTTTGAGTGTACGGTTGGCCTAGTGCTCATGCACCAGTCAGTGAGACAACAATCACCCAGAACAAACCTCGGCACCATGTCATTCAGTTGGAGGATTCTAGAGATACACAAACTGTCTCAGCACAGTCTGACACCCTGTTAAGATGACAGCGATCGGAAGGAAAAGCAATGAAGGGCCACCACGAGAGAGACAGAGACAGACAGATGGACAGACAGACAGACAGAGAGAGAGACAGACAGACAGAGACAGACAGAGAGAGACAGAGAGACAGAAAGACAGAGAGAGAGACAAAGACAGAGAGAGAGACAAAGACAGAGAGAGAGACAGACAGAGAGAGAGACAGACAGAGAGAGACAGAGAGACAGAAAGACAGAGAGAGAGAAAGACAGAGAGAGAGACAGACAGAGAGAGAGACAGACAGAGAGAGACACAGACAGAGAGAGACACAGACAGAGAGAGACACAGACAGAGAGAGACACAGACAGAGAGAGACACAGACAGAGAGAGAGACAGAGACAGACAGACATACAGACAGACAGACAGACAGACAGACAGACACCCATTAGAGAAAGAGAGAAAGAGAGCGAGAGAGAGAGAGAGAGAAAGGGGAGGGCATTCACAAAGACAACAGAAGAACCTGAGTGTAGAATCATTGAGACACATAACAATAGAAAGATGTGACCCCCCCCCCCCACCACGGATCAACCAGCAGAGCTTTCAGGTCCTACAGCTCAGACACTGAAACACATGCGTTTTGACTCCCAGAACTACACCAGATTGAAGCTTTTTTTATCTCATATTCTTCATCATGCAGCATTGTGATGTCATTAGGGGGTATTGTGATGTCATTATGTGAACCCCCTTCAGCCCGGGTCCCCAGATCTGATTGTGCCGATGGCATGCCAATGATCATAGGAGTTCACAAGACAGCATAAACAGAAATGGGCCCAGGCTACTATTCCCCTGGTCTCCATTAGCGATGGAGGAACTGTCCAGTGTAAAACTAGATTAAAGGATGACATCACCCAGAGCTCTTTGAGGTCTCTAATGGAATGGGGGGGGGGTGGGGGCTACCCACAATGGCTATAACTCAATAGACTTCCATAGAAGGCCTCAGAGAGCTAGGGGTAGGTGTCTTGTCTAGTGCAGAAACACAGAACCACCACAGACTGATACAGGAGCTGTGGGTAGGTAGGGATAACCAGTAGCTTGACGGTGTCTACACAACCACAGGGTGAGGTGAGGTGTGTAGTTACTAGTTACCGTACCTCTCCACCCTGTAGGTATCATGCCTGCTGGGCGCCTCATGCGGTGCGCTTATACAGGAGGACAGGAGAGACATCCTGCTTCTCAGAGAGGTCAATGATGACACATAGATTAGCATATAGAGCTGATTAGTTAGTTAGGGAGAGAGAACATACAGCGACAGGGTTATAGGTGTAAAACGGAGAGAGAGAGAGACAGAGAGAGACAGAGTCACAGAGAGAGAGACACAGAGAGAGAGAGACACAGAGAGAGAGAGACACAGAGAGAGAGAGACACAGAGAGAGAGAGACACAGAGAGAGAGAGACACAGAGAGAGAGAGACACAGAGAGAGAGAGACACAGAGAGAGAGAGAGAGAGAGAGAGAGAGAGAGACACAGAGACACAGAGAGACACAGAGAGAGTGAGACAGAGAGAGAGAGAGAGAGAGAGAGAGAGAGAGAGAGAGACAGAGAGAGACACAAACGCAGAACAACGCCAAATTCATGATAAATTGAATGGATTAGAAAAAGCTATAAAGGACAATCAAAATCCATTGGACTCCCCAGTTACTGACCAGGAGCTCTATAAGAAACTAAACTATTACTGACCAGGAGCTCTATAAGAAACTAAACTATTACTGACCAGGAGCTCTATAAGAAACTAAACTATTACTGACCAGGAGCTCTATAAGAAACTAAACTATTACTGACCAGGAGCTCTATTAGAAACTAAACAATTACTGACCAGGAGCTCTATAAGAAACTAAACTATTACTGACCAGGAGCTCTATAAGAAACTAAACTATTACTGACCAGGAGCTCTATAAGAAACTAAACTATTACTGACCAGGAGCTCTGTAAGAAACTAAACTATTACTGACCAGGAGCTCTATAAGAAACTAAACTATTACTGACCAGGAGCTCTATAAGAAACTAAACTATTACTGACCAGGAGCTCTATAAGAAACTAAACTATTACTGACCAGGAGCTCTATTAGAAACTAAACAATTACTGACCAGGAGCTCTATAAGAAACTAAACTATTACTGACCAGGAGCTCTATAAGAAACTAAACTATTACTGACCAGGAGCTCTATAAGAAACTAAACTATTACTGACCAGGAGCTCTATAAGAAACTAAACTATTACTGACCAGGAGCTCTATAAGACACTAAACTATTACTGACCAGGAGCTCTATAAGACACTAAACAATTACTGACCAGGAGCTCTATAAGAAACTAAACTATTACTGACCAGGAGCTCTATAAGAAACTAAACTATTACTGACCAGGAGCTCTATAAGACACTAAACAATTACTGACCAGGAGCTCTATAAGAAACTAAACTATTACTGACCAGGAGCTCTATAAGAAACTAAACTATTACTGACCAGGAGCTCTATAAGAAACTAAACTATTACTGACCAGGAGCTCTATAAGAAACTAAACTATTACTGACCAGGAGCTCTATAAGACACTAAACTATTACTGACCAGGAGCTCTATAAGACACTAAACAATTACTGACCAGGAGCTCTATAAGAAACTAAACTATTACTGACCAGGAGCTCTATAAGAAACTAAACTATTACTGACCAGGAGCTCTATAAGACACTAAACAATTACTGACCAGGAGCTCTATAAGAAACTAAACTATTACTGACCAGGAGCTCTATAAGAAACTAAACTATTACTGACCAGGAGCTCTATAAGACACTAAACAATTACTGACCAGGAGCTCTATAAGAAACTAAACTATTACTGACCAGGAGCTCTAGAAGAAACTAAACTATTACTGACCAGGAGCTCTATAAGACACTAAACAATTACTGACCAGGAGCTCTATAAGAAACTAAACTATTACTGACCAGGAGCTCTAGAAGAAACTAAACAATTACTGACCAGGAGCTCTAGAAGAAACTAAACAATTACTGACCAGGAGCTCTATAAGAAACTAAACTATTACTGACCAGGAGCTCTATTAGAAACTAAACAATTACTGACCAGGAGCTCTATAAGAAACTAAACTATTACTGACCAGGAGCTCTATAAGAAACTAAACTATTACTGACCAGGAGCTCTATAAGAAACTAAACTATTACTGACCAGGAGCTCTATAAGAAACTAAACTATTACTGACCAGGAGCTCTATAAGACACTAAACTATTACTGACCAGGAGCTCTATAAGACACTAAACAATTACTGACCAGGAGCTCTATAAGAAACTAAACTATTACTGACCAGGAGCTCTATAAGAAACTAAACTATTACTGACCAGGAGCTCTATAAGACACTAAACAATTACTGACCAGGAGCTCTATAAGAAACTAAACTATTACTGACCAGGAGCTCTATAAGAAACTAAACTATTACTGACCAGGAGCTCTATAAGAAACTAAACTATTACTGACCAGGAGCTCTATAAGAAACTAAACTATTACTGACCAGGAGCTCTATAAGACACTAAACTATTACTGACCAGGAGCTCTATAAGACACTAAACAATTACTGACCAGGAGCTCTATAAGAAACTAAACTATTACTGACCAGGAGCTCTATAAGAAACTAAACTATTACTGACCAGGAGCTCTATAAGACACTAAACAATTACTGACCAGGAGCTCTATAAGAAACTAAACTATTACTGACCAGGAGCTCTATAAGAAACTAAACTATTACTGACCAGGAGCTCTATAAGACACTAAACAATTACTGACCAGGAGCTCTATAAGAAACTAAACTATTACTGACCAGGAGCTCTAGAAGAAACTAAACTATTACTGACCAGGAGCTCTATAAGACACTAAACAATTACTGACCAGGAGCTCTATAAGAAACTAAACTATTACTGACCAGGAGCTCTAGAAGAAACTAAACAATTACTGACCAGGAGCTCTAGAAGAAACTAAACAATTACTGACCAGGAGCTCTATAAGAAACTAAACTATTACTGACCAGGAGCTCTATAAGAAACTAAACAATTACTGACCAGGAGCTCTATAAGACACTAAACAATTACTGACCAGGAGCTCTATAAGACACTAAACAATTACTGACCAGGAGCTCTATAAGAAACTAAACTATTACTGACCAGGAGCTCTATAAGAAACTAAACTATTACTGACCAGGAGCTCTATAAGACACTAAACAATTACTGACCAGGAGCTCTATAAGACACTAAACAATTACTGACCAGGAGCTCTATAAGAAACTAAACTATTACTGACCAGGAGCTCTATAAGAAACTAAACTATTACTGACCAGGAGCTCTATAAGACACTAAACAATTACTGACCAGGAGCTCTATAAGAAACTAAACAATTACTGACCAGGAGCTCTGTAAGAAACTAAACAATTACTGACCAGGAGCTCTATAAGAAACTAAACTATTACTGACCAGGAGCTCTATAAGAAACTAAACAATTACTGACCAGGAGCTCTGTAAGAAACTAAACAATTACTGACCAGGAGCTCTACAAGAAACTAAACAATTACTGACCAGGAGCTCTATAAGAAACTAAACAATTACTGACCAGGAGCTCTGTAAGAAACTAAACAATTACTGACCAGGAGCTCTATAAGAAACTAAACAATTACTGACCAGGAGCTCTGTAAGAAACTAAACAATTACTGACCAGGAGCTCTGTAAGAAACTAAACAATTACTGACCAGGAGCTCTGTAAGAAACTAAACAATTACTGACCAGGAGCTCTATAAGAAGCTTCAGGCTCTCAAATATAAAAAAAGCCTGCCGACCTGATGGCATCCTAAATGAGATGCTCAAATTCACTAGTGCAAAATTTCAATTGGCCATATTAAAACTGTTTAATTTGATCCTGAGTGTAGGTTATTTCCCTGACATCTGGAATCAAGGACTCATAACCCCAATCCTTAAAAACGGAGACAAATTTGACCCTAACAATTACAGAGGCATTTGTGTTTTAACAGTAACCTGGGGAAGGTTTTCTGTAGCATTATAAAAGGTAAGAGTTCTAAGCACAATGTCCTGAGTAAAAGCCAAATTGGATTCATACCAAAACATCACCCGACTGATCATATTTTACACCCTACACACCCTGATAGATGCGTGTCCACCAAAATAAGCATGTCCACCAAAATAATACCAAAATATACACTTGCTTTATCGATTTCCAAAAAGCATTTGATTCTATTTGGCAGACAGGACTGTTCTCCAAAGTTATTGAAAGTGGTGTAGGGGGTAAAACATATGACATAATTAAATCAATGTTTACTGGCAATACGTGCAGCAGAACCAGGGGCGGGGCCTTCGCCAGGGTTGCAATCTGAGCCCTGCACTCTTCAATATTTACATCAACGAATTGGCCACTATTCTAGACAAATCCTCAGCCCCTGGTGTTAGTCTCCACAATTCAGAAGTTAAATGCCTACTCTTCGCATATGACCTATGCCTGCTGTCACCCACAGCACATGGCCTACAGCAGAGCCTGGACCTGCTAGAGCAGTACTGTCAGACCTGGGCCCTGGCAGTAAACCCCCACAGTACATGGTCTACAGCAGAGCCTGGACCTGCTTAGAAGCAGTACTGCCAGACCTGGGCCCTGGCAGTAAACCCCCACAGCACTTGGCCTACAGCAGAGCCTGGACCTGCTAGAGCAGTACTGCCAGACCTGTGCCCTGGCAGTAAACCCCCACAGCACATGGCCTACAGCAGAGCCTGGACCTGCTAGAGCAGTACTGCAAGACCTGGGCCCTGGCAGTAAACCCCCACAGCACATGGCCTACAGCAGATCCTGGACCTGCTAGAGCAGTACTACCAGACCTGGGCCCTGGCAGTAAACCCCCACAGCACATGGCCTACAGCAGAGCCTGGACCTACTAGAGCAGTACTGTCAGACCTGGGCCCTGGCAGTAAACCCCCACAGCACATGGCCTACAGCAGATCCTGGACCTGCTAGAGCAGTACTGCCAGACCTGTGCCCTGGCAGTAAACCCCCACAGCACATGGCCTACAGCAGATCCTGGACCTGCTAGAGCAGTACTGCCAGACCTGTGCCCTGGCAGTAAACCCCCACAGCACCTGGCCTACAGCAGAGCCTGGACCTACTAGAGCAGTACTGCCAGACCTGGGCCTTGGCAGTAAACCCCCACAGCACATGGCCTACAGCAGAGCCTGGACCTGATAGAGCAGTACTGCCAGACCTGGGCCCTGGCAGTAAACCCCCACAGCACATGGTCTACAGCAGAGCCTGGACCTGATAGAGCAGTACTGCCAGACCTGGGCCCTGGCAGTAAACCCCCACAGCACATGGTCTACAGCAGAGCCTGGACCTGCTAGAGCAGTACTGTCAGACCTGGGCCCTGGCAGTAAACCCCCACAGCACATGGTCTACAGCAGAGCCTGGACCTGCTAGAGCAGTACTGCCAGACCTGGGCCCTGGCAGTAAACCCCCACAGCACATGGCCTACAGCAGAGCCTGGACCTGCTAGAGCAGTACTGTCAGACCTGGGCCCTGGCAGTAAACTCCCACAGCACATGGCCTAGAGCAGAGCCTGGACCTGATAGAGCAGTACTGCCAGACCTGGGCCTTGGCAGTAAACCCCCACAGCACATGGCCTACAGCAGAGCCTGGACCTGCTAGAGCAGTACTGCCAGACCTGGGCCTTGGCAGTAAACCCCCACAGCACATGGCCTACAGCAGAGCCTGGACCTGATAGAGCAGTACTGCCAGACCTGGGCCCTGGCAGTAAACTCCCACAGCACATGGCCTAGAGCAGAGCCTGGACCTGATAGAGCAGTACTGCAAGACCTGGGCCCTGGCAGTAAAACCCCAAAAATACTAAAATAATGATTTTCCAGAGAAGATCCAGATCTCAGGGAATTAGACCAAAGTTCTCAATTGGTACAAAATATATAGAGTACTGCACACACTACAATTACTTAGGTTTAAAAATAAGCTCAACTGGACACCATAATGAGGCAGTGAATGAACTGAGAGAGAAAGCACGCAGGGCATTAAAAAACAAATTCAAATTGAAATACCTATTCAAATTAGGCTAAAAATAATTGAATGTTTCATTGAACCAATTGCACTTTATGGCAACGAGGTGTGGGGTCCACTTTCAAAACAAGATTTCACCAAATGGGACAAACACCCCATTGAAACTCTGAATGCAGAGTTCTGTAAGTATCTCCTACAAGTCCGGAGGACAACTACAAACAATGGCTAATATCCACTAATAATAAAAACAAAAAAAATAGCAATTAGCAATTAAGTTTTGGAAACATCTAAAATACAGTGACCCCCTCTCATATCATTACCAAGCCCTGCAATGCCAAGAGCTGTTATTTAACTAAGAACAAATTCTTATTTTCAATGACGGCCTAGGAACAGTGCCTTGTTCAGGGGCAGAACGACAGATTTGTACCGTGTCAGCTCGGGGATTTGAACTTGCAACCTTTCGGTTACTAGTCCAACGCTCTAACCACTAGGCTACCCTGCCGCCCCAATCAATCAGAATAAACCAAATTACAACACAGTCAAAACAAAACTACATTGCTTATTGGGAAACACAAACACAAAGCAAAATGCAGTGCTATCTGGCCCTAAATCGACATTACACTGGATAACTATCTGACCATGGTTACTGATCAAAACCTTAGAAAAACCTTGACAAAGTACAGGCTCAGTGAGCACAGCCTTGAGAAGGTTTCCTGACAAAATGTCAAAAATATAAAACAATTAGAGAGTGTCATTTCCCCAAATGTAAAACCCTTATTCAAAGTTTCAAAGACCTCTCTAAATGAGGATAGGCTACCCGTCCTGTTGGGGGAGGGACGCAGAGAGCTGTGGGTTGGCAGAGCACTACATTGCTGCCTGCCATAACATGAGGGACAGTGTCTGACAGACCAATCAACCTGCACATGTACTCTACTGTATGCTTATTGTTATTGTTGAATAAATTGTTATTTTGACCCTTAGTTATTGTTGTTACTGTTGACAGAGAGAGAGAGAGAAGAGAGAAGAGAGAAGAGAGAAGAGAGAGAGAGAGAGAGAGAGAGAGAGAGAGAGAGAGCGAGAGAGAGAGAGAGAGAGAGAGCGAGACAGCAGCAGGGATAAAACCGTGGAAAGACCAGAAAGATTGAGAGAACAGCAGGAGACAGGCTCGAATAAGAAAAGCCTGGCAGGAGAGAAGGAAAGAGAAAACCCATAACAGAGCTAGACAGGCTAACCCAACCCACACCAGCCTAGGTAGGAACAGATCCCAGCACCACAAGAGAGCTAGACAGGCCAACCCAACCCACACCAGCCTAGGTAGGAAGGGAAGGAAGAGAGTTAGATTGGTTGAAAGAGAAGAAGCAGTGTGATACAATAAGAAGACATACTGTTTCTGTTCATCCAGACGGCTGTATCGCTGATTCTGTCTTCACAGAGAGAGAAAACAAAGCAGAGAAATAAAACAACATGGCGGAGGAGGTCAGCTCGGGATATTCCTGGAGGAGAAACCAGTGATCAACTGTTCAGGTTAAAAATAATAATAATAATAATAATAATAATAATAATCAGGAAGTTCAAGTTCAGTTCTCTTTACAGTGACAGAGGACCTTCGACTGGGGTGAGACATTCATATGAGAAACCTTTTCAAACAGCTGGACAAAAGTACAAATACTGCGGTGAGAATACACAGGTGTTTGCCTGAGTATTTTCTGTCAGGT
The DNA here is from genome assembly GCF_057628025.1 of Oncorhynchus mykiss. Classification (NCBI taxonomy): domain Eukaryota; kingdom Metazoa; phylum Chordata; class Actinopteri; order Salmoniformes; family Salmonidae; genus Oncorhynchus; species Oncorhynchus mykiss. Next base: position 5,097,038 of record NC_143037.1, on the reverse strand, counting down.
ATTATTACCAAAAGACCAGAACTCTACTCTGTAAATGGCTGCTAGTGGTTGATGAGCAAACCAATCAAGACAGAAATGCATTAAGCCTAGACGTTAAAGCCAAAATGGGATTCACCGTCTGTCTGCACGTCCTGCAGACATGCAGCTGGGTAAACAACAGGCCTATCTATGGGACACTGTGTCATTATCCACTTAGTGGAGCAGAGTTGGAGACAAACGGAGCCCCAGTCAGCACCTCAGTCATGGGACTAATGTCTAGTCTCCTCATCTACGTGTTCTCTCTCCATTACAAAAGTAGACCTTCGGCCTCTACCTCTCTCCCGCGGTCCCTCTCCCTGCCTCCCTCCTTCCCTTGGTCGGTCCCTCGGTCCCGGTCCCTGTCCCTCGGTCGGTCCGTCCCTGCCTCCCCCGTCCCTCGGTCGGGTCCCTGTCCCTCCCTCCCCCTCGGTCCGTCCCTGTCCCTCGGTTGGGTCCCTGTCCCTCCCTCCCTCCCTCCCTCGAACCGTCCCTGTCCCTCCCCCTCCTGCACCCTCCCCCCTCTCTCCTCCCATCTCTCTCCTCCCATCTCTCTCCTTCCATAGCTAGCCCTGAGTCATGACTGTAGTCCTATGGGGTTAGATGCTATCAAATATCCAGCTGTGCAAATAGTGAAAAACATCAGCTGGATAAACAAACATGACCTCTGAAGGAAGGCTCAGCTGTTCTGCAGAGTATTTAAAGTGATAGAGAGTAACCATGTCATGTTTGCAGTTTCTAGGAGTTCGGTGAGTTGACTGAAGCCTAAAGCAAAGTGTATTGTCCCTTTTTACCCACTGTCCTCTCTGGCAGATGACTCAACTACTTCCTTTGACTCCCGAGCACACTGGCTCTTTCTTGATTTGTCTTTCCCCAATTCCTCATGTTCTCTCTCCTCACCTCCTTGGACCTTCTCCTGCACTGTGTTTTAAGAAGGAGACCAGGAAGTGGGATGCCAGGACAACTAATTGGGAATGAGACATTGTCTTTGGGAGTCAAAGGCAGTAGTTGACTTGTTCATCAAATCAAGATTTGGATACTGCATTACTGACCCGACCTCATTACTGACTACTGACCTCATTACGGACTACTAACCTCATTACTAACCTCATTACTGACCTCATTACGGACTACTAACCTCATTACTAACCTCATTACTGACCTCATTACTGACCTCATTACTGACCTCATTACTAACCTCATTACTGACCTCATTACTGACCTCATTACTGACCTCATTACTGACCTCATTACTGACCTCATTACTGACTACTAACCTCATTACTAACCTCCTTACTGACTACTAACCTGGCTTAATTACTGACTAATGACCTCATTACTGACTACTAACCTCATTACTAACCTCATTACTGACCTCATTACTGACCTCATTACTGACTAATGACCTCATTACTGACTACTAACCTCATTACTGACTACTAACCTGGCTTAATTACTGACTAATGACCTCATTACTGACTAATGACCTCATTACTGACTACTGACCTCATTACTGACCTCATTACTGACTAATGACCTCATTACTGACTACTAACCTCATTACTGACCTCATTACTGACTACTAACCTGGCTTAATTACTGACTAATGACCTCATTACTGACTACTAACCTGGCTTAATTACTGACTACTAACCTGGCTTAATTACTGACTAATGACCTCATTACGGACTACTAACCTGGCTTAATTACTGACTAATGACCTCATTACGGACTACTAACCTGGCTTAATTACTGACTAATGACCTCATTACGGACTACTAACCTGGCTTAATTACTGACTAATGACCTCATTACGGACTACTAACCTGGCTTAATTACTGACTAATGACCTCATTACGGACTACTGACCTCATTACTGACTACTGGCCTCATTACTGACTACTGACCTCATTACTGACCTCAATACTGACCTCAATACTGACCTCAATACTGACCTCATTACTGACTACTGACCTCATTACTGACTACTGACCCCATTACTGACTACTGACCTCATTACTGACTACTGACTACTGACCTCATTACTGACTACTGACCTCATTACTGACTACTAACCTCATTACTGACTACTAACCTCATTACTGACTACTAACCTCATTACTGACTACTAACCTCATTACTGACTACTGGCCTCATTACTGACTACTGACCTCATTACTGACCTGGCCTCATTACTAACCTGGCTTCATTACTGACTACTGGCCTAATTACTGACTACTGACCTCATTACTGGCCTCATTACTGACTACTGGCCTCATTACTGACTACTGGCCTCATTACTGACTACTGGCCTCATTACTAACCTGGCTTCATTACTGACTACTGGCCTAATTACTGACTACCGGCCTCATTACTGACTACTGGCCTCATTACTGACCTCATTACGGACTACTGGCCTCATTACTGATCTCATTACTGACTACTGGCCTCATTACTGACCTCATTACTGACTACTGGCCTCATTACTGACTACTGGCCTCATTACTGACTACTGGCCTCATTACTGACTACTGGTCTCATTACTGACTACTGGCCTCATTACTGACTTGGGCATTTTGAAACACTCCACAGAGGGGCTACATATCCCTGAAAGCAGTAGTACTGTACAGACTGCATGATTTTGATTGGCTTTGCCTGGGGAAACAAACAGTAAGAAAAGTGATGATTATTCCTAGTTCCTCCATTTGCCCAACATCTGTCTCTCTGTCTGTCTGAGGACAGTAAACTCTGCTGTGCGTAAACTCTGACCCAGTAGAAGCAGTCCATCTCATGGCCTGGCTAGTCTAGGTTCTAATCTAGCTTCTCTGTCTTTCTCTCCACTGGCATCCTCTCTGTCTTTCTCCCTGCTGGCATCCTCTCTCTGTCTTTCTCCCCGCTAACATCCTCTCTCGGTCTTTCTCCCCGCTGGCATCCTCTCTCTGTCTTTCTCCCCGCTGGCATCCCCTCTCTGTCTTTCTCCCCGCTGGCATCCTCTCTCCGTCTTTCTCCCCACTGGCATCCTCTCTCTGTCTTTCTCCCCACTGGCATCCTCTCTCTGTCTTTCTCCCCGCTGGCATCCTCTCTCTGTCTTTCTCCCCGCTGGCATCCTCTCTCTTTCTTTCTCCCCACTGGCATCCTCTCTCTGTCTTTCTCCCCACTGGCATCCTCTCTCTGTCTTTCTCCCCGCTGGCATCCTCTCTCTGTCTTTCTCCCCGCTGGCATCCTCTCTCTTTCTTTCTCCCCGCTGGCATCCTCTCTCTGTCTTTCTCCCCGCTGGCATCCTCTCTCTGTCTTTCTCCCCGCTGGCATCCTCTCTCTGTCTTTCTCCCCGCTGGCATCCTCTCTCTGTCTTTCTCCCGCTGGCATCCTCTCTCTGTCTTTCTCCCCGCTGGCATCCTCTCTCTTTCTTTCTCCCCGCTGGCATCCTCTCTCTTTCTTTCTCCCCGCTGGCATCCTCTCTCTGTCTTTCTCCCCACTGGCATCCTCTCTCTGTCTTTCTCCCCGCTGGCATCCTCTCTCTGTCTTTCTCCCTGCTGGCATCCTCTTTCTGTCTTTCTCTCCACTAACATCCTCTCTCTGTCTTTCTCCCCACTGGCATCCTCTCTCTGTCTTTCACCTTGCTAACATCCTCTCTCTATCTGTTCAATAAATCTGAAAATCCCATAAAAACATATACATTTTTTTAAAAACAAGTAGTCTGTCTGGACATGTATTCTCTGGTAGAACACAAAGCACTAGCGTTACATCAGGCTGCAAAGCTAACGAGAGTTACAACAGCCAGGTCTTCTACTATTCACATTCTAAAGACTGCGGTGTAGTGATATACCTGTCTGCGTCAGTCACCAACGCCAAGCGGCCGTAGTCCCACGCTACCTTTCTCAAGATGGAGAACACAAACAGGAGTACCTAGGAATGCCAGACAGACACACACACACACACACACACACACACACACACACACAGACAAAAATCAAAAATCGGTCACATAAACATATTTAGCAGATGTTATTGCGAGGTGTAGCGAAAATTCTTCTGTTCCTAGATCCAGCGTTGCAGTAATATCTAACAGTACACAACAACACACACAGATCTGAAAGTAGAAGACCGTGGCGCTAGAAGCAGAGCTCCCCATGTCTGTAGGCGCCATCTTACTACGGTCTTCCATAGAGAGAGGGAGAGGTCCCAATGTACACACACACGCAGAGAGGGTAGCTAGCTATTACACAATACATTATTAAAGCAAGGTGTTATTCCAACTGCTTTCCTGTATTTACATATAAAGAATCAGAACCAGGTAGACACACTACCTAGTGGTTACATCTGTCCCGTGGGGCCCGGAGTTTTCCTTGAACCAGGAACAACACTGGACCTGAGGTATAGGTTCCAGCCAACTAGAGGGTTTTTTTCCAGACCAGATGGTCAGTAAAAAAAATAAAACCTCTTGGCCCTACTAAATATTCATCTGAATTTGGTGTATAAATAATAAAAGACAACGATGGACAATAAAGCTGTATCGATACAAAACCAGGAAGAAGTGACTCACCAGGAAGCACATGAAGTCGAGCGCGAGGACGGTGGGCACCCCTCCGAAGGGCAGGCCCTGGAGCACGGTGGATCGGATACGGGCGGTGTAGCAGTAGTCCCTGGAGGTCTTACCCCCACCGGAGGTGTTGCTCTGCTGGGTGGGGCAGTTACCAAGGACCCCTCCGGGACACAGAGCCCCCTGGACCACGGCCCCCCACCCCACCACACCCACCACCACCGTCAGCAGGACAGACATGCTGAGGCTTCAGCTAGGATTCAGCTCCACACTCACTGCGGCATCTTAAAACACCTGGAGGAGAACGAGAATTCAGTTAGAAATCAGCTCCACACTCACTGTGGCATCTTAAAAATGGGGCAGCAGGTAGCCTAGTGGTTAGAGCAGGTAGCCTAGTGGTTAGAGCAGGTAGCCTAGTGGTTAGAGCAGGAAGCCTAGTGGTTAGAGACAGGTAGCCTAGTGGTTAGAGACAGGTAGCCTAGTGGTTAGAGACAGGTAGCCTAGTGGTTAGAGACAGGTAGTCTAGTGGTTAGAGCAGGTAGCCTAGTGGTTAGAGCAGGTAGCCTAGTGGTTAGAGCAGGTAGCCTAGTGGTTAGAGCAGGTAGCCTAGTGGTTAGAGCAGGTAGCCTAGTGGTTAGAGCAGGTAGCCTAGTGGTTAGAGACAGGTAGCCTAGTGGTTAGAGACAGGTAGCCTAGTGGTTAGAGCAGGTAGCCTAGTGGTTAGAGCAGAAAGCCTAGTGGTTAGAGCAGGTAGCCTAGTGGTTAGAGCAGGAAGCCTAGTGGTTAGAGACAGGTAGTCTAGTGGTTAGAGACAGGTAGCCTAGTGGTTAGAGACAGGTAGTCTAGTGGTTAGAGACAGGTAGCCTAGTGGTTAGAGACAGGTAGCCTAGTGGTTAGAGCAGGTAGCCTAGTGGTTAGAGCAGGAAGCCTAGTGGTTAGAGACAGGTAGCCTAGTGGTTAGAGCAGGAAGCCTAGTGGTTAGAGACAGGTAGCCTAGTGGTTAGAGCAGGAAGCCTAGTGGTTAGAGCAGGTAGCCTAGTGGTTAGAGCAGGAAGCCTAGTGGTTAGAGACAGGTAGTCTAGTGGTTAGAGACAGGTAGCCTAGTGGTTAGAGCAGGAAGCCTAGTGGTTAGAGACAGGTAGTCTAGTGGTTAGAGACAGGTAGCCTAGTGGTTAGAGCAGGAAGCCTAGTGGTTAGAGACAGGTAGCCTAGTGGTTAGAGCAGGAAGCCTAGTGGTTAGAGCAGGAAGCCTAGTGGTTAGAGCAGGTAGCCTAGTGGTTAGAGCAGGAAGCCTAGTGGTTAGAGCAGGAAGCCTAGTGGTTAGAGACAGGTAGTCTAGTGGTTAGAGCAGGTAGCCTAGTGGTTAGAGCAGGAAGCCTAGTGGTTAGAGACAGGTAGTCTAGTGGTTAGAGACAGGTAGCCTAGTGGTTAGAGCAGGAAGCCTAGTGGTTAGAGCAGGAAGCCTAGTGGTTAGAGCAGGAAGCCTAGTGGTTAGAGACAGGTAGTCTAGTGGTTAGAGCAGGAAGCCTGGTGGTTAGAGCAGGAAGCCTAGTGGTTAGAGCAGGTAGCCTAGTGGTTAGAGCAGGTAGCCTAGTGGTTAGAGCAGGAAGCCTAGTGGTTAGAGACAGGTAGTCTAGTGGTTAGAGACAGGTAGCCTAGTGGTTAGAGACAGGTAGCCTAGTGGTTAGAGCAGGAAGCCTAGTGGTTAGAGCAGGTAGCCTAGTGGTTAGAGACAGGTAGTCTAGTGGTTAGAGACAGGTAGTCTAGTGGTTAGAGACAGGTAGCCTAGTGGTTAGAGACAGGTAGCCTAGTGGTTAGAGCAGGTAGCCTAGTGGTTAGAGCAGGTAGCCTAGTGGTTAGAGCAGGTAGCCTAGTGGTTAGAGCAGGAAGCCTAGTGGTTAGAGACAGGTAGCCTAGTGGTTAGAGGATAGGGCCAGTAACCAAAATGTTGCTGGATCGAATCCCCGAGCTGAAAAAGGCTTTAAAAAAACATCTGCCCCTGAACAAGGCAGTTAACCCACTGTTCCCCTGAACAAGGCAGTTAACCCACTCTTCCCCTGAACAAGGCAGTTAGCCCACTGTTCCCCTGAACAAGGCAGTTAACCCACTGTTCCCCTGAACAAGGCAGTTAACCCACTGTTCCCCTGAACAAGGCAGTTAACCCACTGTTCCCCTGAACAAGGCAGTTAACACACTGTTCCCCTGAACAAGGCAGTTAACCCACTGTTCCCCTGAACAAGGCAGTTTAACCCACAATTCCCCTGAACAAGGCAGTTAACCCACTGTTCCCCTGAACAAGGCAGTTAACCCACTGTTCCCCTGAACAAGGCAGTTAACCCACTGTTCCCCTGAACAAGGCAGTAAACCCACTGTTCCCCTGGACAAGGCAGTAAACCCACTGTTCCCCTGAACAAGGCAGTTAACCCACTGTTCCCCTGAACAAGGCAGTTAACCCACTGTTCCCCTGAACAAGGCAGTTAACCCACTGTTCCCCTGAACAAGGCAGTTAACCCACTGTTCCCCGGTAGGCCGTCATTGAAAATAAGAATTTGTTCTTAACTGACTTTCCTCTTTAAATAAAAGGTCAAATTTAAACATTTAATAAAACTCCTGGAGGAGAGAGGATTCAATGCACTGCAGCCTCCGTCGTTTGGGGAATTTGATGCTCCCTGACTGTCTGGCTTTCATTGTTGGGTGATTTTTTTTATCTGGACACAAGAAACTGCATGAATGTAGATACTAGAGGTCGACCGATTAATCGGTAGCGGCATTTTTTTGGTCCTCCGGTAAAACGGTATCGGCGTTGAAAAATCATAAATCGGTCGACCTCTAATAGATACATAAATCATTCCTACAGTTTCTATTTGGTTTTCGTCATTTTCCAGTATAGTATATTGGGTTTGTAAGAAGTCGTCCACCGGATGTATCCCAAATAGCACTATATGGCCCATAGGGTTCTGGTTAAGAAGTAGTCCACTATGTAGGGAACAGGGTGTTACTTGGGATGCATTCTATCGCTTTCTTTTCACTGGTTGAGAAGAGTAGGTTGTCTCCTCTCTGGGTTGACTGTGGTCTGTGTGAACCCTGTACCCTCTATTGGCCCATTGTTCTCCATCAGCCTCCCCCTCCCTCCCTCCCTCCCTCTACGTCAGGGTGATGATGTCACAGCGTTCCAGGAGGAGGATAATTGGGTTAGTGTTTGGACAAATGAGCAGCGTTTGGTAATCCAGTGTGCGTGACCATTTTGGTGCTGTCAAAAAATGTGATTTCCACACTAGGAGGTTGAAATAAAACACTGAAAAGTATGATAATACCCTTTTTGTGTAAGAACTGTTTGGAAGAAAAAAAAAAAAAAATAATCCTGGAATTTCAGCCTGTTCAGATGAGATGGAATTTTTGGGTCCAGATCATGACATCACAATCTGATCTGATTATTAGGTCCAATGAAGAGTCATCTTTTATTTGCATATGTATCCTCCCACCTTTAAGGGGTAAACGGGGTAGGCTCTAGAGCAGGGATTATCAACTACATTCAGCCCTGGGATGATTTTATTATTGAGTGGATGGTCAAGGGGCCGGTACATCATTTAAAATCATTTGCAGGCAGCAAATTGACCATAAGAAGCCCAAACAGATATAATATTTGACTGGGGAGAAGAAAAAAAAAATAGTCAAATCTTGCTTACACAATTGTATACGATCACATCTCTCTATTATGTGTGGTAATACTTGAGAACAGATTCCCAAAATTAAAATAACTTGGATCTGCTGAAACATATTGTATAGGGTCCTACTATCCCCTATAAACAGATTGTAGAGGGTCCTACTATCCCCTATAAACAGATTGTATAGGGTCCCACTATCCCCTATGAAACAGATTGTATAGGGTCCTACTATCCCCTATAAACAGATTGTAGAGGGTCCTACTATCCCCTATAAACAGATTGTATAGGGTCCCACTATCCCCTATGAAACAGATTGTATAGGGTCCTACTATCCCCTATGAACAGATTGTATAGGGTCCTACTATCCCCTATGAAACAGATTGTAGAGGGTCCTACTATCCCCTATGAAACAGATTCTATAGGGTCCTACTATCCCCTATAAACAGATTGTATAGGATCCTACTATCCCCTATAAACAGATTGTATAGGGTCCTACTATCCCTTATTTCTCTAGCCTCTAAACAGACAGCTTCATCGACCAGGTTTGTGTTCAGCAGGGAAACAGAAATTAGCCCAGGTAGTGCCTCCCTGTTTCGGTGTGTTCTCTTCCAATTTGGTACCTAACGAACGCTAGACCCCAGACCTGATTGGGTCGACTACGACGTCTTCCTACAACTGGCGACACACTCGCCACGCATAACAAGTTCAGACTGAAGTAGAGAATATCACGATGGCAAAGGGCCTTAATAAATCAAATGACCCAGAACAAGAAAATCAACCTGATCTGATCTACTGAGTCATATTATTATCAGTCTCCGCATTTTATTGGACCAGGACCCACAGTAGTGCACTAGGCCTATATAGGGAATAGGGTGCCTACATAGGGAATAGGGTGCCTACATAGGGAATAGGGTGCCTACACAGGGAATAGAGTGCCTACAGAGGGAATAGGGTGCCTACAGAGGGAATAGGGTGCCTACATAGGGAATAGGGTGCCTACATAGGGAATAGGGTGCCTACATAGGGAATAGGGTGCCTACATAGGGAATAGGGTGCCTACATAGGGGATAGGGTGCCATTTGGGACACATGGAAGATGTTCCCAGCTGTCGTCAACATATTTCCACAAATCTAGTATGCATAATCTGTGAAGGAGACGGAGGGACTTTTTTGAAAGTCACACAAACAACCCCTCTGTCAGCACTTCAACTGTTAAACTGGCTGACTGAAACTCTAGGCCACACCACGCACAGTGTACAGACATCATAGTTCAAGGCACGTATTAGTCTGAGGCAAACAAGAAGAAAATCCTGCAGACAAGCAGTATCCTCCAGGCCTATCCACCTCCTACAGTATCCTCCAGGCCTATCCACCTCCTACAGTATCCTCCAGGCCTATCCACCTCCTACAGTATCCTCCAGGCCTATCCACCTCCTCCAGTATCCTCCAGGCCTATCCACCTCCTACAGTATCCTCCAGGCCTATCCACCTCCTACAGTATCCTCCAGGCCTACCCACCTCCTCCAGTATCCTCCAGGCCTATCCACCTCCTAAAGTATCCTCCAGGCCTACCCACCTCATCCAGTATCCTCCAGGCCTATCCACCTCCTCCAGTATCCTCCAGGCCTATCCACCTCCTCCAGTATCCTCCAGGCCTATCCACCTCCTCCAGGCCTATCCACCTCCTCCAGTATCCTCCAAGCCTATCCACCTCCTCCAGTATCCTCCAGGCCTATCCACCTCCTACAGTATCCTCCAGGCCTACCCACCTCCTACAGTATCCTCCAGGCCTACCCACCTCCTCCAGTATCCTCCAGGCCTACCCACCTCCTCCAGTATCCTCCAGGCCTACCCACCTCCTCCAGTATCCTCCAGGCCTATCCACCTCCTCCAGGCCTATCCACCTCCTCCAGGCCTATCCACCTCCTCCAGGCCTATCCACCTCCTCCAGGCCTATCCGCCTCCTCCAGGCCTATCCACCTCCTACAGTATCCTCCAGGCCTATCCACCTCCTCCAGGCCTATCCACCTCCTCCAGGCCTATCCACCTCCTACAGTATCCTCCAGGCCTATCCACCTCCTACAGTATCCTCCAGGCCTATCCACCTCCTCCAGGCCTATCCACCTCCTCCAGGCCTATCCACCTCCTCCAGGCCTATCCACCTCCTACAGTATCCTCCAGGCCTATCCACCTCCTACAGTATCCTCCAGGCCTATCCACCTCCTACAGTATCCTCCAGGCCTATCCACCTCCTCCAGGCCTATCCACCTCCTCCAGGCCTATCCACCTCCTCCAGGCCTATCCACCTCCTCCAGGCCTATCCGCCTCCTCCAGGCCTATCCGCCTCCTCCAGGCCTATCCACCTCCTACAGTATCCTCCAGGCCTATCCACCTCCTCCAGGCCTATCCACCTCCTCCAGGCCTATCCACCTCCTACAGTATCCTCCAGGCCTATCCACCTCCTACAGTATCCTCCAGGCCTATCCACCTCCTCCAGGCCTATCCACCTCCTCCAGGCCTATCCACCTCCTCCAGGCCTATCCACCTCCTACAGTATCCTCCAGGCCTATCCACCTCCTACAGTATCCTCCAGGCCTATCCACCTCCTACAGTATCCTCCAGGCCTATCCACCTCCTCCAGGCCTATCCACCTCCTCCAGTATCCTCCAGGCCTATCCACCTCCTCCAGTATCCTCCAGGCCTATCCACCTCCTCCAGGCCTATCCACCTATCCACCTCCTCCAGGCCTATCCACCTCCTCCAGGCCTATCCACCTCCTCCAGTATCCTCCAGGCCTATCCACCTCCTCCAGTATCCTCCAGGCCTATCCACCTCCTCCAGTATCCTCCAGGCCTATCCACCTCCTCCAGGCCTATCCACCTCCTCCAGTATCCTCCAGGCCTATCCACCTCCTCCAGTATCCTCCAGGCCTATCCACCTCCTCCAGGCCTATCCACCTATCCACCTCCTCCAGGCCTATCCACCTCCTCCAGGCCTATCCACCTCCTCCAGTATCCTCCAGGCCTATCCACCTCCTCCAGTATCCTCCAGGCCTATCCACCTCCTCCAGTATCCTCCAGGCCTATCCACCTCCTCCAGTATCCTCCAGGCCTATCCACCTCCTCCAGTATCCTCCAGGCCTATCCACCTCCTCCAGTATCCTCCAGGCCTATCCACCTCCTCCAGTATCCTCCAGGCCTATCCACCTCCTCCAGTATCCTCCAGGCCTATCCACCTCCTCCAGTATCCTCCAGGCCTATCCACCTCCTCCAGTATCCTCCAGGCCTATCCACCTATCCACCTCCTCCAGGCCTATCCACCTCCTCCAGGCCTATCCACCTCCTCCAGGCCTATCCACCTCCTCCAGGCCTATCCACCTCCTCCAGGCCTATCCACCTCCTCCAGTATCCTCCAGGCCTATCCACCTCCTCCAGGCCTATCCACCTCCTCCAGGCCTATCCACCTCCTCCAGTATCCTCCAGGCCTATCCACCTCCTCCAGGCCTATCCACCTCCTCCAGGCCTATCCACCTCCTCCAGGCCTGTCCACCTCCTCCAGGCCTGTCCACCTCCTCCAGGCCTGTCCACCTCCTCCAGGCCTATCCACCTCCTCCAGTATCCTCCAGGCCTATCCAACTCCTCCAGGCCTATCCACCTCCTCCAGGCCTATCCACCTCCTCCAGTATCCTCCAGGCCTATCCAACTCCTCCAGGCCTATCCACCTCCTCCAGGCCTATCCACCTCCTCCAGGCCTATCCACCTCCTCCAGTATCCTCCAGGCCTATCCAACTCCTCCAGGCCTATCCACCTCCTCCAGGCCTACTATCCACCTCCTCCAGGCCTATCCACCTCCTCCAGTATCGGGTGCACAACCTCTACTGGGCCTAGTCTATACACTGACTGACTATATGACAGTATCGGCTGGAGGCCTTCAACTTCTAAGCCTGGTGTTGTTTTCTTCCGTTTAAGAAACATTTTTCAACAGAACCGGCGGAATGATCCCCACCGCACATAGAGTTAACTTTCATAGCAGCAACATACAACCGTCATCATCACTTTGCTCGTTGTATAATTGTATATCTCTCTTCCTCTCACCTTTTCCCTTCGCTTGTGGACTTGTGCACAACACAACACACCGTCTGTGACCTGGCCGAAAAACCTCTCCAAACCAAACCTTCATGCCATAAACGCTACACAGCCTACATCGTTGTCACCATATTAACTAAGGTCCTAGTCAAGCTACTAGAACTAATGAGTTAGTAAACCCGCTACAATCACGTAGTACAGTGTACAGCAAGCAGTTTATCAGTTATTCCGGCGGGGCCCCGGTGGCAATACATTAACCAAAGTGAAAGCTTACCATAACTGATGAGTTCCAGTGTTGATAAGAATGGTCTTAGCCAGCTAGCTAACATACATAGCATTCCTCTCTGTTTGAGTCAGGTTGTTGAGCTAAACTAGCTAGCTAACATACATAGCATTCCTCTCTGTTTGAGTCAGGTTGTTGAGCTAAACCTGGAATTAAAATATATTTTTTTTGGGGGGGGGGGGGATTTGAATAATTTGATTTACACAACATGCCTACCACTTTGAAGATTAGAAAAACATTTTTTTTATGTGAAACAAACAAGAAATAAGACAAAAGAAACAGGACTTGAGCGTGCATAACTATTCACCCCCACTAGGTCAATACTTTGTTGAGTCACCGTTTGCAGCCATTATTACAGCTGCAAGTCTCTTGGGGTATGTCTCTATAAGCTTGGCACATATAGCCACTTGGATTTTTGCCCATTCTTCAAGGCAAAACTGCTCCAGCTCCTTCAAGTTGGATGGGTTCTGCTGGTGTACAGCAATCTTTAAGTCATACCACAGATTCTCAATTGGATTGAGGTCTGGGCTTTGACTAGGCCCTGAGGTCCCTGAGTTTTGGTGTGCGGCCCTCTCTTGGCAGGTTTGTTGTGGTGCCATATTCGTCAAATGTTTTAATCGTGGATTTAATGATGCTCCGTGGATGTTCAAAGATATTGATATTTTTTTATAACCCAACCCTGATCTGTACTTCCCCACAACTTTGTCCCTGACCTGTTTGGAGAGCTCCTTGATCTTCATGGTGCCACTTGCTTGGTAGTGCCCCTTGCTTAGTGGTGTTGCAGACTCTGGGGCCTTTCAGAACAGGTCTATATATATACTGAGATCATGTGACACTTCGATTGCACACAGGTGGACTTTAACTAATTATGTGACTTCTGAAGGTAATTGGTTGCACGCACCACTTGTCAATATTTTACATTTTTTAAACAACTAGTTTTTTTTTTTTTCATTTCACTATTTTGTGTATGTCCATTACATGAAATCCAAATATAAATCAATTTAAATTTCAGGTTTTAATGCAACAAAATAGGAAAAACGCCAAGGGGGATGAATACTTTTGCTAGGTACCACAGATATACAGGCTAGGTACCACAGATATACAGGCTAGGTACCACAGATATACAGGCTAGGTACCACAGATATACAGGCCTGGTACCACAGATATACAGGCCTGGTACCACAGATATACAGGCTAGGTACCACAGATATACAGGCCTGGTACCACAGATATACAGGCCTGGTACCACAGATATACAGGCTAGGTACCACAGATATACAGGCCTGGTACCACAGATATACAGGCCTGGTAAGTGCACCCTGTGAATGACTCCGCATGGAAACAGTGTGACTGGGCTACCACCGTCACCAAGCTAGCCCACCTGACCTGGAGCCGGTTGCCATGACACCACCGCCACGTTCTGCCAGAGATTCTCACAACAGTACAAACAAAAGGAGCATGGAGGCAATGGGGGAGACAATCACATGCTGAGCCCTGGTTAAACTAAATTCACCGTCTGCTAGATGGGTAGAGTCAATGGGCTGATTGCTCGTCTACTGGCCTGACTGGCTCAAAATAATCTGTGTTGTGGGCTGGGGAGGATAAGCTAGATCGGGCGTCCACAACCCTGTCCCTGGAGAGAAACCCTCCTGTAGGTTTTAACTCCAACCCTGTTCCTGGAGAGAGACCCTCCTGTAGGTTATAACTGCAACACTGTTCCAGGAGAGAGACCCTCCTGTAGGTTTTAACTCCAACCCTGTTCCTGGAGAGAAACCTGGAGAGAAACCCACCTGTAGGTTTTAACTCCAACCCTGTTTCTGGAGAGCTACCCTCCTGTAGGTTATAACTGCAACACTGTTCCAGGAGAGAGACCCTCCTGTAGGTTTTAACTCCAACCCTGTTCCTGGAGAGAAACCTGGAGAGAAACCCACCTGTAGGTTTTAACTCCAACCCTGTTTCTGGAGAGCTACCCTCCTGTAGGTTCTAACTCCAACCCTGTTCCTGGAGAGAAACCCACCTGTAGGTTTGAACTCCAACCCTGTTCCTGGAGAACTACCCTCCTGTAGGTTATAACTCCAACGCCAGTTGTAACTAACCTGGTTCATCTTATCAACCAGCTAATTATTAGAATCAACTAGATTAGGTTTATAGTGAACCCAATCAGGTGTATTAGTTTTGGTTTGTAGATAATCCAATCAGGTGTGTTAGATTAGGTTTGGAGTGAACCCAATCAGGTGTGTTAGATTAGGTTTGGAGTGAACCCAATCAGGTGTGTTAGATTAGGTTTGGAGTGAACCCAATCAGGTGTGTTAGATTAGGTTTGGAGTGAACCCAATCAGGCCCCCGAGGACTGGAGTTGTCTCTTTTGCCCCAGCCAGCACACCTGACTCCAATAATCAACTAATCATGAGCTTCAGTTTAGAAGGCAATTTGTTTAAAATCAGCTGTTTGCTAGGGATGGGGGAAAAGTGGGACACGACCAGAGGACTGGAGATGCCCATCCCCGGGCTTGATAGAATGGAAGAACAATGAGGCTAAGAAAAGGTTTGTTCAGTGGAATACTCAGACATGTTTTGAGTGGAGTGAACCATCTCTTGAAGGAGTATTTGTAGCAGCCTGTAGCAGCCTGTGGGCCTATAAACCTGTAACAGCCTGTTGGCCTATAAACCTGTAACAGCCTGTTGGCCTATAAACCTGTAACAGCCTGTTGGCCTATAAACCTGTAACAGCCTGTTGGCCTATAAACCTGTGACAGCCTGTTGGCCTATAAACCTGTAACAGCCTGTTGGCCTATAAACCTGTGACAGCCTGTTGGCCTATAAACCTGTAACAGCCTGTGGGCCTATAAACCTGTAGCAGCCTGTTGGCCTATAAACCTGTAACAGCCTGTTGGCCTATAAACCTGTAGCCTGTGGGCCTATAAACCTGTAACAGCCTGTTGGCCTATAAACCTGTAACAGCCTGTTGGCCTATAAACCTGTAACAGCCTGTTGGCCTATAAACCTGTAGCCTGTGGGCCTATAAACCTGTGACAGCCTGTTGGCCTATAAACCTGTGACAGCCTGTTGGCCTATAAACCTGTGACAGCCTGTTGGCCTATAAACCTGTAGCCTGTGGGCCTATAAACCTGTGACAGCCTGTTGGCCTACCAGTCAGGACTGTAGACCTACCACTCAAGTATCGATGCAGCCTACTAACTAGTTTGGTTCTCAATCTGTTTGTTTTGAACCGTCTGGTTGAGAGTTGGGACCAGAGTGAGAATCAGTTGGGACCAGAGTGAGAATCAGTTGGGACCAGAGTGAGAATCAGTTGGGACCAGAGTGAGAATCAGTTGGGACCAGAGTGAGAATCAGTTGGGACCAGAGTGAGAGTCAGCTGGGACCAGAGTGAGAATCAGCTGGGACCAGAGTGAGAGCCATCTAGACAGACAGGCCATCTAGACAGACAGGCCATCTAGACAGACAGGCCATCTAGACAGACAGGCCATCTAGACAGACAGGCCATCTAGACAGACAGGCCATCTAGACAGACAGGCCATCTCGACAGACAGCCCATCTAGACAGACAGGCCATCTCGACAGACAGCCCATCTAGACAGACAGCCAATCTAGACAGACAGCCAATCTAGACAGACAGGCCATCTAGACAGACAGGCCATCTAGACAGACAGCTGCGCGGGCCAGATCACCTCAAATAACAACTGCTCTATCAGTCCAACTATACAAAACAAGAAGTAGGCAGTCTTCAAGAACATGCCTTATGAGCCAAATATAGCCTAACTGTCTTGCCCCATCATAACCCCAAAATATAGGCCTACGGTTGTTTGAAAAGACTGCTAACCTCTTGTCTTGCATAATATGAGTGTTCAGGTAAATTAAATGACCATTTGAGGTTTAACAGCTGTAAATATTACAGATTGTACCTTAACATAAGCATAAAAAAAGTGGGTCACTTTAATTTTGATAAAAACAGTGTGTTTATTTCTTTGGTCACTTCACTTCAACTAGAAGTCTCCCCCAGTGTGGGCCGGAAGAGATTCACCGCCTGTACGGCTGGATTGGACCCTTATCAAATATCTTTAAGGTTTTCTAAAAACACTCAACTGATTAGCCTCCAGTTGTGTGACATCGTGGCAATCCAGAAGGATCTATTACAAAGCATGATCAATGAGTTAGCCAGCTACCAGAAATAACTATAGATTTTCTGGTTCGTAAAGAAAGCTACATTTAGATATGTTTTCTTGGTGTTGAATTAAGTAGACCATGCCTATTTTATTTTATTTTTTTAAAAGAGTAACAAACGTTATAATATTTAGGCAAGTTAGCAGGTTAATTCCTTGATCCTGCTTTGTGGTATAACCCTCTGTGTTACTAGGCTAACTCAATACCTAGCTTTGTACAGCAGCAATGTTGATGTCCTTAAATGATTGACAGGCTATGAATTGACCCACAAGGCCAATAGCTCCTATTCTGCCCTATTCTAGATTATCATCAGCCTAGAAATGTTAAATTTGATTTGACTACTGCCCCGTAGCACTCACTTCTGTTATCATGAAGTGCTTTGAGAGACTAGTCAAGGATCATATCACCTCCACCTTACCTGCCACCCTAGACCCACTTCAGTTTGCATTCCGCCCCAACAGGTCCACAGACGATGCAATCGCCATCAAACTGCCCTATCCCATCTGGACAAGAGGAATACCTATGTAAGAATTCTGTTCATTGACTACAGCTCAGCATTCAACATCAAGGACATCAACCACCCGAGTCACGGCCTGTTCACCCCGCTATCATCCAGAAGGCGAGGTCCGTACAGGTGCATCAAAGCTGGGACCGAGAGACTGAAAAACAGCTTCTATCAAGGCCATCAGACTGCTAAACAGCCATCACTAACACAGAGAGGCTGCTGCCAACATAGAGACTCATATCACTGGCCACTTGAATAATGTTTACATATCTTACATTACTCATCTCATATGTATATACTGTACCTTATACCGTCTACTGAACCATGCCTATGCCGCTCATCCATATTTATATGTACATTTTCTTATTCCATCCCTTTAGATTTGTGTGTATTAGGTAGTTGTTGGGGAATTGTTAGATTACTTGTTAGATATTACTGCGCTGTTGGAACTAGAAGCACAAGCATTTCGCTACACTTGCATTAACATCGGCTAACCATGTGAATGTGACCAATAAAATTTGATTTGGATTTGAAGAGGGTACAGCCAGGCACTGATGCGTGCGGTTGAGTCCATTTCTGTGGTAACATGGACTCTTAACAACATGATGGATGAGGCTTTGCTGCTCCTTGCTGAAACAAGCAAGGTCTTGTAGCAAACTAATCTTCAGTTGCCTAGGCAACACCGCCAACAATGCAACAGCAGTAAACATAGAAATAGAATAAACAGAACAGGCTTGGAACCTCTAAGACTGGAAATGTGTCTTGTAAAACGCATGGGTCCACTCACAATGGCTGCCTGGTATTGTGATGCAATCGTTTCCATGGTGATGTAGAATGTTCATTCAAATTATGTTAAGTGATGTGGCTCATGCAATAGAATGTATGTTGAATCAACAAAACGACAGCACATTGATGGGTACACTTCCTGCTTTTACTTCCTGCTTTGTTTCTATCGGAACACTCGCAATAGCCACCAGTCAACCCATTATGCCATGATTGACTGGAATGTCTACGCAGTTTTATTCATTCTATGGCAGCACATGTTGTCAGGAGCGCAGCGTTGCAGTCCTTGACACAAACCTGTGCACCTGGCACCTACTACCATACCCCCGTTCAAAGGCATTTAAATATTTTGTCTTGTCTGTTCACCCTCTGAATGGGACACATACACAATCCATGTCTCAGTTGTCTCAAGACTTAAAAATCCTTCTTTAACCACGTCTCCTCCCCTTCATCTACACTGATTGAAGTGGATTTAACAGAGTGACATCAATAAGGGATTATAACTTTCACCTGGATTCACCTGGTCAGTCTGTGTCATGGAAAGAGCAGGTGTTCCTAATGTTTTGTACACTCAGTCTGTGTGTCATGGAAAGAGCAGGTGTTCCTAATGTTTTTTTACACTCAGTCTATAACAGGATAATAACCTTGAAGTAATGAACGTCACTCACTATGCACCTATAAATCAGAGTTGAGTAGGTTACTTTCTAAATGCAACCCGTTAGTCACAATCCCTTTTTAACATGACCTACATGATACAGAACAGAACAGCAATAACGATATGATTAGGTCATGTTCATGTTCATATATGACCAAGCAAACCCGACTGATATTACGTGAACACCTGGCTTCAAAGTGTTTGAAATCATTTCCAATGCTCTAGCTGTGCTTGAAGAAAACAGGCAACCAAACAGGCAACCAATAAACACTCGCTTTTTTTTGTTGTTGTTGCTTTCTGTTGCAAAATGTTGTTGTTGTTTTTTTTCTCCGTTGCACCATAATGAATACAGCCCATCTTCACAGCTGTGTCTTCCTACACAATGGAGAATGGAGTCACAGTAAACAAGTCTTGTGGGCAGCAACAGTACAGCAGTGAGAGGAGACATTGAGAGCTGTTTTCTAACAGAGGTCTGGTCTGATCTTCACAGCAGACCTTAAATGTTTTTTTTATTTTTTTAAAGTCGAACATTAGCAAGCTGTTTCCCCAGTCACAGATAAAAGGGGTTGGAAGCTTGTATTTTAACAAGATGTTGTTCTCGAACTTGTCCGATTAAGATAGAGGAAAAGACCCTACAGCCACAGAAAGCCTCATCGAACTTTCATGAAAGCAAGCAGAACATTGGTCTCTCTCTCTCTCTCTCTCTCTCAACAGAACACCTGGGGAAAACACAATTCTATACAGAACACCTGGGGAAAACACCATTCTAAAAAGAACACCTGGGAAAACACCATTCTAAATAGAACACCTGGGGAAAACACCATTCTAAACAGAACACCTGGGGAAAACACCATTCTAAACAGAACACCTGGGAAAACACCATTCTAAACAGAACACCTGGGAAAACACCATTCTAAACAGAACACCTGGGGAAAACACCATTCTAAATAGAACACCTGGGAAAACACCATTCTAAATAGAACACCTGGGGAAACACCATTCTAAACAGAACACCTGGGGAAAACACCATTCTAAACAGAACACCTGGGGAAACACCATTCTAAACAGAACACCTGGGGAAAACACCATTCTAAACAGAACACCTGGGGAAAACACCATTCTAAACAGAACACCTGGGGAAAACACCATTCTAAACAGAACACCTGGGGAAAACACCATTCTAAACAGAACACCTGGGGAAAACACCATTCTAAACAGAACACCTGGGGAAAACACCATTCTAAATAGAACACCTGGGAAAACACCATTCTAAACAGAACACCTGGGGGAAACACCATTCTAAACAGAACAAAAAATAAAATAAAAAAAAATGAAATAAAAAAATAGTATCTCCTTTTAAAACGTCTGCACGCAATTGCATTTATGATCGTTACGCAATGAAAGGGCTTATTAAAGCACGTGTTTTACTCCGGCAGCCGAGCAGCTGAGCAGGAGGAGAAACCCCGCTCAAAATAGTGCTGTGCACGTGTGATAGTTACGTTGGATAAATAAGATACGTGATGATTCATGAAAATACCAAAAACAGGCCAATTTTAATTATGCAAATTAACCAAAAGACCAATAAGCATGAAGGTCAAATGTATATACATAGACTGCCATTTCCATCAATGAATAAGAAGCATTATTTTGCATTTAGATATTATTTTTTGTCCCAGTAATTTTGCCCGGCAACAGTTTAATTGATTGGCCTTTCAATTATTATCATTTTTTTTAATTGGCCAAAAAGCTGTCAATTGCCAGCTAACGAAAACCCTGCCAGTCATTGATCTACAGGTCATTATGCATGCCAAACAACCACAGGCAGCCTAGTCGAACTGTGCACTACTTCAACATGCAGAGGTTTTTACTCTGTCCTTGTGTACACAGAGATTGTCAATCTATTGACTGTCTTTGACTTTGTTAATTAACCGCAGCCATTTCCGATAGGCCAAGTCCTCATCAATTGACAGTCTACTTTCCCTCTTTCCCTGCCTGGCTAGTAGAATACTTGCATTGGAACATTTTTGTTTTGACCGTTTTGAGAGAGTCATGATGGCACACGGTGTAGCAAAAATGTTTTGATAAAATAAAACAAAAGTTTCTTATTGAAACGTTCAAATAGGCCCTTGTCACTCACTGTTTCATCTATCGAATGCCAAATAACTAATAAATATATATCTATATAAAATGGTGTGTATCAATAGTATTGACAGTATATGGATAGAAAAGGTGTGGACAACAGTAGTTATATAGGATGAACCAGGACTAGAATACAGTATATACATATGAAGTGGACAACAGTAGTTATATAGGATGAACTAGAATACAGTATATACATATGAAGTGGACAACAGGATGAACCACGACTAGAATACAGTATATACATATGAAGTGGACAGCAGGATGAACCATGACTAGAATACAGTATATACATATGAAGTGGACAGCAGGATGAACCATGACTAGAATACAGTATATACATATGAAGTGGACAGCAGTAGTTATATAGGATGAACCATGACTAGAATACAGTATATACATATGAAGTGGACAGCAGTAGTTATATAGGATGAACTAGAATACAGTATATACATATGAAGTGGACAACAGGATGAACCACGACTAGAATACAGTATATACATATGAAGTGGACAACAGTAGTTATATAGGATGAACCATGACTAGAATACAGTGTTATACATATAAAATGAGTAAAACACAATGTAAACATTGTTAGTGACCAGTGTTCAATGACTCTATATACATGAGGCAGCAGTCTCTAAAGTACCGGGCTGTAGCCAGCTAGTGATGGAGATAAACAGCTTCTATCAGTCTCCATCTGCTAGATGGTAGCAGAGTGGTGTGAGCGGAGCAGAGTGGGGGAAAGGAGTTGGAACGAGTGAGTTTCGCCAAAAGTTGGAGCGTCGGCCTTCTCTCCCGCTCCAAATGCGCTCAACCTCACAAGCTCAGGGCATGCCCTGGCCCACAATGCATCTGTAGCCTACTCGTGTGCTGCTATAGCCCCTTGCTTTAGCTACTGTCATGGAGTTTTACTAAATATTTTCATAAGGAAACTGATAAAAAACACACAGGTGCAAAGTCAAGGTGACTTACAAAAGATGAGGAGGAACCAAGAGCGAGAGAGGGAGTGTGGTGATGTAATGTCCACAACTAAAGAATCACGGTGGAAGTTGAAAAGACATGTATCTGGGAGCATGACGGTGCACATACTACATGCTACATGCTAACAGAAAGTGTGCTAGCTAAGTATGTGTCACGGCGGCAGTATTTAAAAAAAAAAAAAAAAAGTCAGATCTCTTAAAAGTTCCGTTCACTTTCGTTCTATTATCTGTATACACAATAGGCCGTCATTGATTGGGCCCAATAGGCAAGGCATATTACCTCCATTTTGATAGTTATTTTTACCTAAAAATCCTTTAGACCTGCCTACAGAAAACTGTTTTTAAAAAAACTACACATCCCAGAGTGGCCCAAAGGGTGTTTAGCAACCCCAGTGGCTCTGCAGGCGCTGAAAGTGTCCTCTCTGCTGCTGGCCTGCTCTCCAGGTACCATCGCACGAGCCTGAAGCCACAGATTCTGGCCAAACTCATGTTTCTAAAAATGAATTAAAAAGGCCTTATAGATGGGAGGCTAATAAAGTCATTTTTTTCCATTTAAATTTGTATTTCAAGTCACAGCCTATATGTGCAACTTATCAACTAGAATGATTTAATACAACTAAATGTTTACAAGCTGAGCTTTTAATGTCCCTGCCAGCCTGAAAAGGTTCACAATTTATTTATTTGTAAATCAAATCTAATTGTATTTGTCACATACACATGTTTAGCAGATGTTATTGTGGGTGTAGTGAAATGCTTGTAGGCTACAGCCTTGAAATAATATATCCTAAATAATTAATTTTCTTTCATTCTGTCTCCCTGTCTGGCTCCTGACTTATTTAGAGTGTTTACATGCTGTTTAATATGACATGTAGTTTATTTGAAAATGATGAGCGCTTCTTTACAGTCATCTCTTCATCTCGTTTATGAAAATACTTTTCATTGAAATCGTATGGTTTGGTTTCAATATTTCAAAACCAAGTCCAGGTAGTCACAAAAATAGATTGTGTTGGTTAAAATGTGATTTTAATAAATGGAGCGACAGTTTCCCCCCCTCTTTGAGTAAGGAGTGTTTTTTAGCAGAGCGGTTGGAAAGGACCTGGAGCACCAGAGCAGTGCGCTCTATTCGCTACACTGAAGTCGTTTATGGTGAAGTCAAATTTAAGGGTGTTGGACAAAACAATGTCATCGGAGAGTGGATTATCTCTAACCATGCAGAGTATCAAAGGCAATGGTACATTTTCAAAACGCCGCTTTTACCCGCGCATGTTCTGTCTCTGGCCCAACACACCGGTTTCTGGGATTCTAGAAATCGTCCGGGGAGGTACTCAGATCCAGAGTAATTGCGGATAATGAACTAAATGTCCATGGACGTGCCGTAGCAAGGAGTTTGGGTAGCCAGGCAAACCAAACCCCCAGGCCCGTCTCATATTCAGCCTCTGTATCGGGGGAAATCCTCGTTGTCACTGGACGTTCAGTAGCTCTGGTCCTAGGTGTTAGTGAAGGAATGCTCAGCATTAAAAAGCCGCACTAATGCCCTGGACCAGAGCTACAGTTCCTAAACTACATCTGTTATTGGTTTCACTCGTAAATAGTACTAAATTATAGTAGCCTACTCAGCTATTCTCTCCGTCCTTGGCCTGAGAGAGCATTCCCATAGCATGAGTGACAGCCTGGGTACGGCTTTCCCCTCTCTGTCATTACCGGGACCCTGGCGAACCTGTCATAGAAACTGCAGGTTGGGCCTATGCAATGACGAATAAAACGCATGATCAAATAACGTCTTATTATTCTCATGCTTCGTTAACAACAGGTGTAGAAACGCTTACTTATACGGGCCCTTTCCCCAACAATGCAGAGAGAAAGACAATGTAGAAATAGAGAACTAAAACAAGTAGTTAATAATGAAAAGTAATAATCAAATACACGCCGAGTGAATAACGGTAGCAGCACAAGATGAAACCAGGGTGTGAACAGTGTTCATTGTAAGGATTAGGCCGTGTTAGCTACCTATTATCATCACTAATCTGTGGATGAGCCATCGTCCAAACCCTCTTTGATTTAGGTTATAACGTTACTGTAGCTGTCTTTCTTGGCCATCGATGGCTACAACTAAAAAGACACGCTGATTTGTAATGTACATTGCAATAATCCTGAGCTGTCTTCTCTCTTTTTACTCTCTCACTGGGTAACCTTAGTCAACATAAAACACGTCTCACCCATTTTTGTCTGTCAGATCCTTACGATGTTAGATAAATAGCAGGGCAAGGCTGGAGACGTTATCCGGTTACCTCGCTCGTTAACCTAACGTTGCCGTGCTATTTCACGGATTTAAGTTCAGCTAGACAGTAGCTTGCTAGATTTCTATCAACAACAAAACAAAAACGTTTAATGACAGTTTCCCGATATAGTTTTTAGGTAGCTACCCAGCTCACGATTTTTGCGTAACTAACGCTGTGAATGGCTGTGATTTACGCCGCTGCATAAGCGATGGATTTACCTGCTGTTTGATACGCAGTCAAGACCAGCGAACTCCGCGATCCAAATGGACAAAATCTTCGTATTATATCCGAGGTCTTGTATGATTCCCAGGTAGAAAATACAATATAGTCCCTCCAAAATCGTCACACACAAAAAAAAACACGATAAGCAGGAGCTTAGTAGCTAACGCTAGCCAGTTACAAGCAAAGCAGCAGCTAACCAAGGCAGAAGAGTTGGATCGGATGAGGTGCGAGCCCATTGAAAGGGCGTACCAAAATCATAGACATAGAACAAATAGAACAGATTCGTCACCCAGTGCGTTTTTATGACACATTACAATATATTTCCTCATGGCCCTTTTTTAATTGAGTAATCAACTAAAATGGGTATCGACTATCATCTATAAAATATCGACTATGAACCTACAAAAAGCTCTTATCTGAAGATACAAAATACAAAATAAATATGGTGCGCATTTGGTCCTAAGCGTTTGGTAATCAGTTGGGTCGCTGTTTGATGACGTATTTGACATTGGTATGGAGCACTCGTGAAAAGTTGCTAACTAGCTAGCTTGTAAGGTAGCTGCAATTATTATATTTTATCTAGCAAAAGTCAGAAACATGTAGCTACATACATAAACATACGATGTGGTAAAGCTTAGACGTAGCGAAATTAGTAGATTTAATTTGAAACTTGCTTTAATAACCCGTGCTTGTCGGTTCAGTTGCTAGATTGTTAGCTAGCTGACCATTTGCACAACGATGCATGTATAGCTAGCTAACCTCTTCTCTTCTCACAAGGTCCAACCATGGCTCTTATTTCAAGATCATGCAGTGGGTTCCTCGCGCAACTGTCATCACTGACGCATCACAAGGCTTTCAGGTGACTATTTGTTTTGATATATAAGTTATCTGCCTACATTGTGTAACGTTAAAGGCTTTCACAGTCTTACAGATTGTGCACCAAATAGTAAAAGTTACAAAAGCAAAACTCATGAACGGGAATTTTTATTTCATTTAACCTTTAGGCAAGTCAATTATGTAAATTCATATTTACAATGACGCCTAAAAGCACAGAAATGGCACACATAGAACAGATCTACTGCTTCCTTGACTTCTTTCCATGCCAATGACCGATCTATAACTCAAATTTCTACGTGAGTTTGGTGGGTCACCAAAAAAAGTTACATATTGCAGCTTTAATAGTACAAATATGTTTATTACTCAACAAATATTTCCATTAGCAACTACTGTCATTTACTGTCGTCATGGACGGTATTCACATCTAAAAAAGGTCTAAATAAATCACTCACCTCCCAAGGATCCCCGATAGCACTAACCTAATGCCATGCACAGGTCAGAAGTCTACACCAGCTCAATAAATTGGAGGTGTCGAAAATTATTTTTTTCCCCCCCCTGAAGTACATACCGGCCGTGG
Source organism: Oncorhynchus mykiss (assembly GCF_057628025.1). NCBI lineage: Eukaryota > Metazoa > Chordata > Actinopteri > Salmoniformes > Salmonidae > Oncorhynchus > Oncorhynchus mykiss. The sequence goes on along the minus strand of NC_143037.1, from coordinate 5,071,291 downwards.
CAGAAGTAAATTAACAAACTTATTTTAGCATTATTAAGCTTGAAAGCTGGTAAATGGCTGCTTCCTGGGCTTAAAGGAGATTTGCCCCACCTACGTCCCGCAAGGCCAGATTCTGTTTGGCGTAGCCCTTGATCGTGACTCAGTTCCATTACATATAGGGCTGTCCCCAACTAAAAAAAATCTTGGTAGACCAAAAGTCGTCTGTTCTTTCAACCATTCGATTGCTCAAATTTTTACATGTATAGAAATACCCTATGTGTTTTAATAAAATCAACTTTTTGCACTGAACTTGTCTGATGCTTTAAGCTTATGGTTTGATGCCTCAAGAGGGCGCCAGAGATCCAGACCCAACTATTCTCTTCCCACTCCTGCTGGCTTTTCGCAGATTCTGCCATTACTCTCCTGAAGTTGCTGGTAATCGGCAACATGAGGAGTCAGTAACCTTCCTCATGTGGAATGGCAATTTATCTTACAATTTCTACCGATCTCCGTGGCTGTTATGAAACCGTTTCATTTACTTTATGATGTCTTCATATGTCAAAATCATTGTCATGTGGTTAATCAAAATTCGACGAAAATGATACAAACCTAACAAGTAACTTCTATTGTAAACAGTCTACATAAAGCCAACAAATAAAAACATTACAGCCTGCTGGTAGAAAAGATCCTGGTTTTTAATTTTTTTATGTAATTTTTTTTTTTACATATAAATACCCTATAAATCACATTGGCTACACATGGTCTGTCTGCAACGAACTTGAAACATTGTATCAACTATTAACTTGGGTCTGGCCCAAAGCTTGTGCTAGCAAACTTATGTAAGGGATAAGAAGCTGTGCTTGACTTGGGCAGGCGCTCACCGGAGCTGAGTACTGGCACCTCACATTCTACTGCCTGAGATCCTGTTCCTCTTATAGAATATTAGCTAAAAACTATTGTGGATCTCCTGCACCTAAATATAAACAGTACCCCCACCCAAAATGAGTACCAGAACCTATTCCAGTCCAAGTCGAGCACTGATAAGAAGCCTATTTTATGACGTTTCCACCAAGTCATTATCATTAGACTTAGTGTAGTAGCCTGGTATAACCATCATGGGGCTGTAGGCCTCAGAGCACACATCCTGTTTAGTCTTAATACCGTGACTTACTGAGGCCTGTATTTCAATACCTATATAGTCAGAAATCACTTACTGTCTCAATCAACGAGGGAAGATTTAAAATAGACACAAGTGCTGTACAGAAACCCAGGAGACACTGTGACCCCATCCGAGGACACCCCCGGACAGGGCCAAACAGGAAGGATATAACCCCACCCACTTTGCCAAAGCACAGCACCCCACACCATTAGAGGGATATCTTCAACCACCAACTTACCATCCTGAGACAAGGCCGAGTAGTGGCCTGATGTCGAGTCATCTGTTATGAAAGACCAAACATTTTTCTCTGAACACAAGGTTACATGACGTGCACAGTCATTGTTATTGTATTTTAATTACGGGGTGATTCCTAGCACGGTTCTAGCCGGCCCTCTGCCCAGTACCCTGCCCTGAACTTTAGTCACTGTCACGAGACAGCTACCACCCGGTTACTCTTCCCTGCACCTTAGAGGCTGCTGCCCTACATAGTAATGGAACGCTGGTCCCTTTTAATAAGGAACGCTGGTCCCTTTTAATAAGGAACGCTGGCCCCTTTTAATAAGGGAACGCTGGCCCCTTTTAATAAGGGAACGCTGGCCCCTTTAATAATGTTTACTTACTGTTTTACCCACTTCATATGTATATACTGTATTCTAGTCGTGGTTCATACTGCTGTCCACTTCATACTGTATTCTAGTCGTGGTTCATCCTATATAGCAACTGCTGTCCACTTCATATGTATATACTGTATTCTAGTTCATCCTATATAACTACTGCTGTCCACTTCATATGTATATACTGTATTCTAGTCCTGGTTCATCCTGTTCAACTATTGCTCTACATACTATTCTTCAGATATACAGTGCTACATACATATTCTACCATGTACTGTCCATTTATAGTCTATACATACACATGTATTTAGACTCTGGACTCTGTTGCTAGTCCTAATATTTATATTTCTTCATTCCATTATTTAAGTTGTTAATTGCGTGTATTGTTAGATACAGCTAGGAACCAAGCATTTAGTTAGATACTACTGCACTGTTGGAGCTAGGAACACAAGCATTTAGTTAGATATTACTGCACTGTTGGAGCTAGGAACACAAGCATTTAGTTAGATATTACTGCACTGTTGGAGCTAGGAACCAAGCGTTTAGTTAGATACTACTGCACTGTTGGAGCTAGGAACCAAGCGTTTAGTTAGATACTACTGCACTGTTGGAGCTAGGAACACAAGCATTTAGTTAGATATTACTGCACTGTTGGAGCTGGGAACCAAGCATTTAGTTAGGTACTACTGCACTGTTGGAGCTGGGAACCAAGCATTTAGTTAGATACTACTGCACTGTTGGAGCTAGGAACACAAGCATTTAGTTAGATACTACTGCACTGTTGGAGCTAGGAACCAAGCATTTAGTTAGATACTACTGCACTGTTGGAGCTAGGAACCAAGCGTTTAGTTAGATACTACTGCACTGTTGGAGCTGGGAACCAAGCATTTAGTTAGATACTACTGCACTGTTGGAGCTAGGAACCAAGCATTTAGTTAGATACTACTGCACTGTTGGAGCTAGGAACCAAGCATTTAGTTAGATACTACTGCACTGTTGGAGCTGGGAACCAAGCATTTAGTTAGATACTACTGCACTGTTGGAGCTGGGAACCAAGCATTTAGTTAGATACTACAGCACTGTTGGAGCTAGGAACCAAGCATTTAGTTAGATACTACTGCACTGTTGGAGCTGGGAACCAAGCATTTAGTTAGATACTACTGCACTGTTGGAGCTAGGAACCAAGCATTTAGTTAGATACTACTGCACTGTTGGAGCTGGGAACCAAGCATTTAGTTAGATACTACTGCACTGTTGGAGCTAGGAACACAAGTATTTAGTTAGGTACTACTGCACTGTTGGAGCTAGGAACACAAGCATTTAGTTAGATACTACTGCACTGTTGGAGCTAGGAACACAAGCATTTTAGTTAGATACTACTGCACTGTTGGAGCTAGGAACCAAGCGTTTAGTTAGATATTACTGCACTGTTGGAGCTAGAAACACAAGCATTTAGTTAGATACTACTGCACTGTTGGAGCTAGGAACACAAGTATTTAGTTAGGTACTACTGCACTGTTGGAGCTAGGAACACAAGCATTTAGTTAGGTACTACTGCACTGTTGGAGCTAGGAACACAAGTATTTAGTTAGGTACTACTGCACTGTTGGAACTAGGAACACAAGCATTTAGTTAGATACTACTGCACTGTTGGAGCTAGGAACACAAGCATTTAGTTAGATACTACTGCACTGTTGGAGCTAGGAACCAAGCATTTAGTTAGATACTACTGCACTGTTGGAGCTGGGAACCAAGCATTTAGTTAGATACTACTGCACTGTTGGAGCTGGGAACCAAGCATTTAGTTAGATACTACAGCACTGTTGGAGCTAGGAACCAAGCATTTAGTTAGATACTACTGCACTGTTGGAGCTGGGAACCAAGCATTTAGTTAGATACTACTGCACTGTTGGAGCTAGGAACCAAGCATTTAGTTAGATACTACTGCACTGTTGGAGCTGGGAACCAAGCATTTAGTTAGATACTACTGCACTGTTGGAGCTAGGAACACAAGTATTTAGTTAGGTACTACTGCACTGTTGGAGCTAGGAACACAAGCATTTAGTTAGATACTACTGCACTGTTGGAGCTAGGAACACAAGCATTTTAGTTAGATACTACTGCACTGTTGGAGCTAGGAACCAAGCGTTTAGTTAGATATTACTGCACTGTTGGAGCTAGAAACACAAGCGTTTAGTTAGATACTACTGCACTGTTGGAGCTAGGAACACAAGTATTTAGTTAGGTACTACTGCACTGTTGGAGCTAGGAACACAAGCATTTAGTTAGGTACTACTGCACTGTTGGAGCTAGGAACACAAGTATTTAGTTAGGTACTACTGCACTGTTGGAACTAGGAACACAAGCATTTAGTTAGATACTACTGCACTGTTGGAGCTAGGAACACAAGTATTTAGTTAGGTACTACTGCACTGTTGGAGCTAGGAACACAAGCATTTAGTTAGGTACTACTGCACTGTTGGAGCTAGGAACACAAGCATTTAGTTAGATACTACTGCACTGTTGGAGCTGGGAACCAAGCATTTAGTTAGGTACTACTGCACTGTTGGAGCTAGAAACACAAGCATTTAGTTAGATACTACTGCACTGTTGGAGCTAGAAACACAAGCATTTAGTTAGATACTACTGCACTGTTGGAGCTAGAAACACAAGCATTTAGTTAGATACTACTGCACTGTTGGAGCTGGGAACCAAGCATTTAGTTAGGTACTACTGCACTGTTGGAGCTGGGAACCAAGCATTTAGTTAGATACTACTGCACTGTTGGAGCTAGGAACCAAGCATTTAGTTAGGTACTACTGCACTGTTGGAGCTAGGAACCAAGCATTTAGTTAGATACTACTGCACTGTTGGAGCTAGGAACACAAGCATTTTAGTTAGATACTACTGCACTGTTGGAGCTAGGAACCAAGCGTTTAGTTAGATACTACTGCACTGTTGGAGCTAGGAACACAAGTATTTAGTTAGGTACTACTGCACTGTTGGAGCTAGGAACACAAGCGTTTAGTTAGATATTACTGCACTGTTGGAGCTAGAAACACAAGCATTTAGTTAGATACTACTGCACTGTTGGAGCCAGGAACACAAGCATTTAGTTAGATACTACTGCAAGGTTGGAGCTAGGAACACAAGCATTTTGCTACACCCTCAATAACATCTGCTAAACGTGTGTGTGACCAATAACATCTGCTAAACGTGTGCATGTGACCAATAACATCTGCTAAACGTGTGCATGTGACCAATAGCATCTGCTAAACGTGTGTGTGACCAATAACATCTGCTAAACGTGTGCATGTCAAATCAAATCAAATCAAATTTATTTTATATAGCCCTTCGTACATCAGCTGATATCTCAAAGTGCTGTACAGAAACCCAGCCTAAAACCTCAAACAGCAAGCAATGCAGGTGTAGAAGCACGGTGGCTAGGAAAAACTCCCTAGAAAGGCCAAAACCTAGGAAGAAACCTAGAGAGGAACCAGGCTATGTGGGGTGGCCAGTCCTCTTCTGGCTGTGCCGGGTGGAGATTATAACAGAACATGGTCAAGATGTTCAAATGTTCATAAATGACCAACATGGTCGAATAATAATAAGGCAGAACAGTTGAAACTGGAGCAGCAGCACAGTCAGGTGGACTGGGGACAGCAAGGTGTCATCATGTCAGGTAGTCCTGGGGCATGGTCCTAGGGCTCAGGTCCTCTGAGAGAGAGAAAGAAAGAGAGAATTAGAGAGAGCATATGTGGGATGGCCAGTCCTCATGTGACCAATAACATTTGATAAACGTGTGCATGTGACCAATAACATCTGATAAACGTGTGCATGTGACCAATAACATCTGATAAACGTGTGCATGTGACCAATAAAATGTGATTTTGAATGACTTGTCGTCTTGGCCACAGGGAGTATAGATATGTAGATATGGGAGTTTATCAAAATTGGATTTGTTTTCGAATTCTTTGTGGATCTGTGTAATCTGAGGGAAATATGTCTCTCTAATCTGGTCATACATTGGCAGGAGGTTTAGGAAGTGCAGCTCAGTTTCCACCTCGTTTTGTGGGCAGTGAGCACATAGCCTGTCTTCTCTTGAGAGCCATGTCTGTCTACGGCGGCCTTTCTCAATAGCAAGGCTATGCTCACTGAGTCTGTACATAGTCAAAGCTTTCCTTAAGTTTGGTTCAGTCACAGTGGTCAGGTATTCTGCCACTGTGTTCTCTCTGTTTAGGGCCAAATAGCATTCTAGTTTGCTCTGTTTTTTTGTTAATTACTTGACACATTGGAAAGAATTATCTTTTTGTTTTCTCATGATTTGGTTGGGTCTAATATCTATACATCTCTCTCTATATCTCTATCTATACATCTCGCTCTATACATCTCTATCTCTCTCTATCTATACATCTCTCTCTCTATCTATACATCTCTCTCTCTCTATCTATACATCTCTCTCTCTATCTATACATCTCTCTCTCTATCTATACATCTCTCTCTCTATCTATACATATCTCTCTCTATCTATACATATCTCTCTCTCTATACATCTCTCTCACTCTCTCTATCTACATCTCTCTCGCTCTCTATACATCTCTCTATACATCTCTCTCTCTCTATACATATCTCTCTCTCTCTATACATATCTCTCTCTCTCTATACATATCTCTCTCTCTCTATACATCTCTCTCGCTCTCTCTCTATCTACATCTCTCTCGCTCTCTATACATCTCTCTATACATCTCTCTCTCTCTATACATCTCTCTCTATCTATACATCTCTCTCTCTCTCTCATAGTGTGTCAACAACCGCAGCAGCCATCCAGAAAATGACCAGGGTTCGTGTTGTTGACAACAGCCCACTGGGTAGTACCCCATGGCACCGTTCGCCTAGAGTCATCCACGTGTACACCAAGAACGGAGTGGGCAAGGTGGGCGACCGCGTTCTGCTGGCCATCAAAGGAGGGAAGAAAAAAGCTCTTATCGTTGGCCACAAGATGCCCGGAGAGCGGATGAACCCGCGTTTTGACTCCAACAACGTCGTCCTGATTGAAGACAACGGTAACCCTACGGGAACTAGAATTAAGGTTCCACTACCGACACACTTGCGTAAAATGGAAGGAGACTATTCCAAGCTGTTGGCCATCGCTAGCCGGTTTGTGTAGTTCTGTAACAGGGCGGCAGGGTAGCCTAGTGGTTAGAGCGTTGGACTAGTAACCGGAATGGTTGCAAGTTCAAACCCCCGAGCTGACAAGGTAAAAATCTGTCATTCTGCCCCTGAACAGGCAGTTAACCCACTGTTCCTAGGCCGTCATTGAAAATAAGAATTTGTTCTTAACTGACTTGTCTAGTTAAATAAAGGTAAAATTAACATTTTAAACAGAAGGTCCTTCGTTAATAGTTGTGATGACAGCCGTCGTGTCCTCACACAGGATCACGTGGAGGTGGAGGTGATTCCTAGCACATTTTCACCTAGTCTCCCATTGACATCAACGTACGACTAAGTGAAACATTTGACTTTTAAGTGGGCTGTGTGCCCCTATGTTAGCCAATGGAAATCTCTCCACATGTTATTGGTAATGAAACCGTGTTGTCGATGTAAACAGACCCTTTTTTCTCCACAAAGTCTCATGTCATTTTATGTTGTTTTGATATAAATAAAGTTTACATTATTCAAATGATGCATCTGTATTATTACTCAGGGTGAACTCTTAGGGCCGGTTTCCCGGACACCGATGAGCGTTGTCCTGGACAATAAGACGAGTTCAAAGGAGAATCTGAATTTAAATCTTCCACAGTATTTAGTCCAAGACTAATGACTTTTTTTTTGGTGTCCAGGAAAATTCCTCAACTCGAAGAAAGTCCTACAACGTTAAATCAAGGACCTTGGTGAAATGATGCTCATCACAGCCTACTGTTCAAATGACTGTTCATTCTAATAGGTGGGACTCACCTAATTATGCCTCACCTACCCTTTTGCTCGCTGCATGTTCTGTAATTGCAGTAGCTAACGTTTTGTTCCCAAATGAATGGCAGTTGATTTTAATTCATTTTTGGATCCTTTCTTGAACATTTCCACTTACATGGAACATTCAGGTAGAAATATGTTGTGTAGAACGAGCGAGGCACTACATGGAACATTCAGATAGAAATATGTTGTGTAGAACGAACAAGGCACATTCAGATAGAAATATGTTGTGTAGAAATAACAAGGCACTACATGGAACATTCAGGTAGAAATATGTTGTGTAGAACGAGCAAGGATCTGACATATAGAACGAGCAAGGCACATTCAGATAGAAATATGTTGTGTAGAACAAGCAAGGCACATTCAGATAGAAATATGTTGTGTAGAATGAGCGAGGCTCTGACATATAGAATAAAGATTCGTGGCACCTCACCAGACGGTGAATTTGATTCTGGAAAATGGACCTCTCGGGTCCTTTACAAGCCAGAATGTTAAAGAAAATGATATTTGAATTTACTCTGCCAATTTGTCCGTGGTGTTGGTCCTTCAGCTGCTCGGATTTTGAGCCGTCTCCAAAATAAAGTGTAGTTTTACCCCACTTTGTTAAGAACGCCGGGACCGCAGTTAATATGTCTATCACCTGGCGCACAACCATGGTAACACCTGCAAGACTTTGGCTAGTGCTCATGGTTTACGTGCGTGCTCTTCCGTCACGTGCACTTGCCTTTGGTCATGAACAATGCAGGTCTTGATTGCCACCCAGGCTGCGTTTCGACAGGCAGCCCCAATTTCAGATGTTTTATTTTTCTTTTTTTTTCTCTTATTGTTCTTTTGACCAATCAGATCAGCTCTGAAATAGATCAAAAGACTGATTTAGTTTCACCATCAGGACCAGTTTTATATCTAGGGCAAATATGTTCATTTCTACTGTGTGTGTGTGTGTGTGTGTGTGTGTGTGTGTGTGTGTGTGTGTGTGTGTGTGTGTGTGTGTGTGTGTGTGTGAACTTGATGAAAGCCATGCCTCTTATGATTTGTAAATGTCAAGAGGTTTCGAAGACCATAAAGCACAGTGTTCAATCCCAGGAGTGAACATGTATTTACTGAAGGTAAAAACCCCAACATTTACAATCGCTAGCTTTTGCAGAGAGGATTGACACAATCAGAACTTTTCAAACAGCAACATGTAGATATTAGATGCAAGGATAAACGAAGTGATCTTATTGACTCATTTGAAATCAATTCTAAAATGTAAAGTATAGGGAGAGGCATCTTGTTAGTTCAGTAGACATTGATGTATTTAATTATGTTGGAATGTTTTCCTCTCATTGCTTCCGTTGGTCTTTATAGATCATTCATATAGACAACTCAAATACATTTGAATGAAAATTAGATTAACCATCCCTTTAATACAATCAGCTCAAATACATTTTACCCAATGAAAATTAGATCAACCATCCCTTTAATACAATCAGCTCAAATACATTTTACCCAATGAAAATTAGATCAACCATCCCTTTAATACAATCAGCTCAAATACATTTTACCCAATGAAAATTAGATTAACCGTCCCTTTAATACAATCAGCTCAAATACATTTTACCCAATGAAAATTAGATCAACCATCCCTTTAATACAATCCGCTCAAATACATTTTACCCAATGAAAATTAGATCAACCATCCCTTTAATACAATCAGCTCAAATACATTTTACCCAATGAAAATTAGATCAACCATCCCTTTAATACAATCAGCTCAAATACATTTTACCCAATGAAAATTAGATCAACCATCCCTTTAATACAATCAGCTCAAATACATTTTACCCAATGAAAATTAGATCAACCATCCCTTTAATCTGCATTGTAATCCAATCCACGTGGTCTGAGTATCTAAAATATAATCCAATACGAGATGTTTTAAACCCATAAAAACTATGATTTGTTATTTGTCAGTTCTACTTTTGTTCAGTTTAATAACTCAAATACTGTATTTCCTCATATACAGTAACATTCTACAACTGCAGTACCATGATCGCCACACTGAGACTCTACAATACTTCCACCTAGTGGGCATAGTCAAATAATGTCCTCGAATATCAGCTGTGGCTAAAAGACAAATGATATTACCCAGAACACTGCGATAATCAAGAGCCTTCCTAACATATCTCACAAAATAATAAACCTAAAAAAATCGTAAGATATATATCTGACAACGTGTTTAACAGAACCTCTGTGAGTGCGTGAGCCAGATGGACTATCTGTAAATATTCCCATAACACCCCACTAACCCCACGTGGGTCAACCAGATGCACTATCTGTAAATATTCCCATAACACCCCACTAACCCCACGGTGGGTCAACCAGGTGATGAGAGAGTTCACTAGAGGCACTAAACAGCAAAAGACAAAACAGACTTGATCCTCTTCGGTTCAACTAACGTGATTTAAAAAAAACGTGTTTCCACACAGCCATATTGATGCTTCGTGCTCTGACCCATTCTGTTCACAGACAGCTCTAGTAGGGCCGGGGCGATACCAGTATGGGCTCATTAGTGTCGTACATCCCATTTTATTTACAGACAGATCTACAATTCCACAGTGAATAAAATGTTTTTAAAAATTTCTAAAATTTTGCATAGGTAACCCCGTAGCATGGGGGTGTGGTCTCTAGCTTGGTTGGGAGGGTCTCGCCCTGCATTACATGGCTAGTAAGATCCTCACTGCTATATGGGGTTAGCTGAGGTGGGTGAGGGGGCTTGCTGTAGTGTAGTCGGCAGGCTGAGGGGGGGTGGGTGAGGGGGCTTGATGTACTGTAGTTGGCAGGCTGAGGTGGGGGGGGTGAGGGGGTTGCTGTACTGTAGTTGGCAGGCTGAGGGGGGTTGGGTGAGGGGGCTTGCTGTAGTGTAGTTAGCAGGCTGAGGGGGGGGGGGGGGGGGTGAGGGGGCTTGCTGTAGTGTAGCTGGCAGGCTGATGGGGGGGGGGGGCTGTGCTGTAGTGTAGCTGGCTGGTGTAACTGATTCACACTATAGGGCCAAACTGAGCCGAACTGAACTGGGCTGGTTATTCTTCCACCATAGTAGCTGGAACCGTGCTGGAAAGGACAATGTGGAAATAAAATATCTGAGTCAGTACAGTACAGGTCAGCCCTATCGTTCAGATCAGGCAGAGGAAGATATAGGCTAGGAAGGTCTTCATGGTTTCAGGGAAGATATAGGCTAGGAAGGTCTTCATGGATTCAGGGAAGATATAGGCTAGGAAGGTCTTCATGGATTCGGGGAAGAGGCTACAGTAGATCTATATGAGCCCAGTGAAGAAGCACCTTGCCGGGCACGTTGGCTGTTCGGCCTGGTTCTCTTCAACCACACATGGTCATATACAGCCACTGAATACATACAGGAAGAAAATAGAAAGAGAGAGGCCAATGGACAGAGAGGAGAGAAAGAGAGGCCGATGGACAGAGAGGAGAGAGAGAGATGGACAGAGAGGAGAGAGAGAGATGGACAGAGAGGAGTGAAAGAGAGGCCGATGGACAGAGAGGAGAGAGAGAGATGGACAGAGAGGAGAGAAAGAGAGGCCGATGGACAGAGAGGAGAGAGAGACGGACAGAGAGGAGTGAAAGAGAGAGAGATGGACAGAGAGGAGTGAAAGAGAGAGAGATGGACAGAGAGGAGAGAGATGGACAGAGAGGAGAGAGATGGACAGAGAGGAGAGAGATGGACAGAGAGGAGAGAGAGAGATGGACAGAGAGGAGAGAGAGAGATGGACAGAGGAGAGAAAGAGAGGCCGATGGACAGAGAGGAGAGAGAGAGATGGACAGAGAGGAGAGAGAGAGATGGACAGAGAGGAGAGAGAGAGGTGGACAGAGAGGAGAGAGAGAGATGGACAGAGAGGAGAGAGAGAGATGGACAGAGGAGAGAAAGAGAGAGAGATGGACAGAGAGGAGAGAGAGAGATGGACAGAGGAGAGAAAGAGAGAGAGATGGGCAGAGAGGAGAGAGAGAGATGGACAGAGAGGAGAGAGAGAGATGGACAGAGAGGAGAGAGAGAGATGGACAGAGGAGAGAAAGAGAGAGAGATGGACAGAGATGAGAGAGAGAGATGGACAGAGAGGAGAGAGAGGCCGATGGACAGAGGTGAGAGAGAGAGATGGACAGAGGAGAGAAAGAGAGAGATGGACAGAGATGAGAGAGAGAGATGGACAGAGAGGAGAGAGAGATGGACAGAGAGGAGAGAAAGAGAGGCCGATGGACAGAGGAGAGAAAGAGAGAGAGATGGACAGAGATGAGAAAGAGAGGCCGATGGACAGAGAGGAGTGAAAGAGAGAGAGATGGACAGAGGAAAGAAAAAGACAGACCGGTGGACAGAGGAAAGAAAGAGACAGACCGGTGGACAGAGAGGAGAGAAAGAGAGACCGATGGACAGAGAGGAGAGAGAGAGAGAACGACAGGTGGACAGAGATGAAAGGGAGAGATGGACAGAGGAGAGAAAGAGAGATGGACAGAGAGGAGAGAAAGAGAGATGGACAGAGAGGAGAGAAGGACAGAGAGGAGAGAAGGACAGAGAGGAGAGAAGCACAGAGAGTAGAGAAGGACAGAGAGGAGAGAAGGACAGAAAGGAGAGAAAGAGAGATGGACAGAGAAGAGAAGAGAGAAGCACAGAGAGGAGAGAAGTTAGACACTAGACCACAGGCTGCTAAAATGCATGGCTGTTTGTTGAAAATGTAGAGAATGATCTAGGACCCACCTCAGAGATATTCACCTCAGATGCAGAACCCACTTTAGAGATATTCATCTCAGATCCAGGACCCACCTCAGATATATTAATCTCAGATCCAGGACCCACCTCAGATATTCATCTCAGATCCAGGACCCACCTCAGATATTCATCTCAGATCCAGGACCCACCTCAGATGCAGGACCCACCTCAGAGATATTCATCTCAGATGAAGGACCCATCTCAGAGATATTCATCTCAGATAAAGGACCCACCTCAGAGATATTCATCTCAGATGAAGGACCCATCTCAGAGATATTCATCTCAGATAAAGGACTCACCTCAGATATATTCATCTCAGATAAAGCACTCACCTCAGATAAAGGACTCACCTCAGAGAGATTCATCTCAGATGAAGGACTCACCTCAGATAAAGGACTCACCTCAGATAAAGGACTCACCTCAGATAAAGGACTCACCTCAGATAAAGGACTCACCTCAGATAAAGGACTCACCTCAGAGAGATTCATCTCAGATGAAGGACCCACCTCAGATAAAGGACTCACCTCAGAGAGATTCATCTCAGATGAAGGACTCACCTCAGATAAAGGACTCACCTCAGAGAGATTCATCTCAGATGAAGGACTCACCTCAGATAAAGGACTCACCTCAGAGAGATTCATCTCAGATGAAGGACCCATCTCAGATAAAGGACTCACCTCAGCGATATTCATCTCAGATAAAGGACTCACCTCAGCGATGTTCATCTCAGCCACTCCTTCTCCCTCTTTGTCTAGCTGCTGGAAAGATCCTGTAACAATAGTAAGTACATTTATGAATGATAACTTTGTTGGATATGACCAGGGTCCTGTCGATTAGACACCAAATGGAAGAAAACAAGGAGGGACTACCTAGACTTGTGCAATGAAAAGAAGGGTTTTAAAGCATTAACGGTTGCCCAGGTAACTGGTTTAGCATACATTAGGTCTACACACAGTACATCCATCTTGATTAACTACCAGTACAGTACTTACTAAACAAGGCTTCCAGTTTCACCAGACAGCAGATGAAGTTGTCAAAGTCTATGGCCTCGTTCTCAGCATAGCGAGCCACCAGGACCTGATTCAGCCTGTTGTTCAGTTTAAAACCTTCGAGGGAAGACGGCAGAGTCAATAGTGTGTGTGTGTGTGCGTGTGTGTGTGTGTGCGTGTGTGTGCCTGTGTGTGTGTGTGTGTGTGCGTGTGTGTGTGTGTGTGTGTGTGTAACTATACCTGCCGACTCCACAGCAAGTCGCATCTCATAGGAGCTCATGGATCCCGACTTGTCCATGTCATATTCTCTATAGATGACCTACCGATAAAACACACATATATTAAATTCTCTATAGATGACCTACTGATAAAACACACAGATATCATATTCTCTATAGATGACCTACCGATAAAACACACAGATATCATATTCTCTATAGATGACCTACTGATAAAACACACAGATATTAAATTCTCTACAGATGACCTACCGATAAAACACACAGATATCATATTCTCTATAGATGACCTACCGATAAAACACACAGATATTATAGACATAGGCCGGGATTCAATTTCATGTCGCGTTATGTCGCAGCCGACTACATGCACAGTGTTTACCATGAAATGCGATCTCTGCGAACGTCATGGTAAATGCCTATAAAATAAGCATGGTCAGATTCATAGTGCCTGGCGCTATAGCGCACCTTGGATTGAATCATGGCCATACAGATTTCAAAAGGTAGGAAATACATGCATTTCTTTGGATGATTCAGTATATCAGGTTCAAATGTATGGAAGTATATACTCAGTGGCCAGTTTATTAGGTACACCCATCTAGTATCAGGTCAGACCCCCCTTTTGCCTCCAGAACAGCCTGCATTCTTGTGGGCATGGAAACGTTACTCAATTGGTATCAAGGGACCTAACGTAATGCCAGGAAAACATTCCCCACACTCCATTACACCACCAATCTGTACCGTTGACACCAGGCAGGATGGGACTATGGACTCATGCTGCTGATGCCAAAACCTGACTCTGCCATCAGCATGACGCAACAGGAAGTGGGATTCATCAGACCAGGAGATGTATTTCTCCTCCTCATTGTCCAGCGTTGGTGATGGCGTGTCCACTGTAGCTGCTTCTTCTTCTTCTTGTGTTTAGCTGATAGGAGTGGAGCCCCGGTGTGGTCGTCTGCTGCAATAGCCAATCAGTGACAAGGATCGACGAGTTGTGCGTTCCGAGATGACACGCCGTTATTTGACTGTTTGTGGCACGCCTGTTAGTTTGCACGACCCTTGACCCGGCGTGCCTGGCACCGACGATCATACCATCCTCAACGTCGCTTAGGTCACTCGTTTTGCCCATTCTAACGTTCAATCGAACAGTAACTGAATGCCTCGATGCCTGTCTGCCTGCTTTATATAGCGAGCCATGGCCATGTGACTCTCTGTCTGTAGGAGCGAACCATTTTTTTTGTGAACGGGGGTGGTGTACCTAATAAACTGTGTATATGCTGTTATTCCTGTTACTGCAGTTGTACCAAAGGCTGTAGATTGATGCAGAGTGTCACGTCCTGGCCATAGAGAGGTTTTTATTCTCTATTTTGGTTAGGCCAGTGTATGACTAGGGTGGGTATTCTATGTTCATTTTCTATGTTTTGGATTTCTGTGTCTGTTTGGCCGGGTGTGGGTTCTCAATCAGAGGCAGCTGTCTATCGTTGTCTCTGATTGAGAACCGTACTTAGGTAGCTCTTGCCCACATGGGTTTTGTGGGTAGTTATTTTGTGTTTTGCGCCTGACGGAGCTGTTTCGGTTGTTAGTTTTGTTACGTTGTATTTCGTGTTCAGTTCTAGTTAATAAATGACGAACACGTACCACACTGCGCCTTGGTCCTCACCTTCCACCTTCCACCAACGGCCGTTACACACAGTCATATTAAATTAATCAGTGTTGTGCACCTTAGGAATTACAGTCCCCCTAAACTGGCTACTCAGTGTATATGCTGGGTACTTCCTGTTATTGCAGTTGTATAAAAGGCTGTAGATTAATGCAGAGTCATATGGAATATGAATCAGCATTGTATTGAATAGTAATGAATATGAATCAGTATTGAATAGTAATGAATATGAATCAGTATTGAATAGTAATGAATATGAATCAGTATTGTATTGAATAGTAATGAATATGAATCAGTATTGTATTGAATTGTAATGAATATGAATCATTATTGTATTGAATAGTATTGAATTTGATTCAGTATTGTATTGAATAGTAATGAATATGAATCAGTATTGTATTGAATAGTAATGAATATGAATCATTATTGTATTGAATAGTAATGAATATGAATCAGTATTGTATTGAATAGTAATGAATATGATTCAGTATTGTATTGAATAGTAATGAATATGATTCAGTATTGTATTGAATAGTAATGAATATGAATCATTATTGTATTGAATAGTATTGAATATGATTCAGTATTGTATTGAATAGTAATGAATATGAATCAGTATTGTATTGAATAGTAATGAATATGATTCAGTATTGTATTGAATAGTAATGAATATGAATCAGTCATATAAATGAATCAGTGTTGTCCACCTTCAAGCCAGATACAAACTGGGCCCTAAGGAATTGAATCAGGAATGAATCAACCTTTAGCTCTCACCAACAACAGTACATGGTGACCGAAGAACTAGGTATATGTCCCAAACCCTAATTGTCCAGGGTAACTCTAACCCAGATAAATCTCTGGGCCGTAGTGCGTTATATTAGGAATAGGGTGCCGTTTAGGATTCAAGCCAGGCCTTACCAGCCACTTCCTGATCTTATTCCAGAGCATCTGGAACTCTACCAGGCCGAGACGGGCGGTGCCATCCTTCTGGGGGATTTGCTGAGTCAAGGAATGTAAAAAAAAAAAAGTAAGAAAGGAAACTCTTCAGTCAGCCAATCAGAAACAAGCTGCTAGTGTGGAGACCCTGTTCAATACCGACAGCATAAAGGGAGCTGATTCGCCAGAGGGCTGTCAAATCTAAAGGGTTCTCAAGCCTATAGGGTCTTGAGAGACCACTGGCCAATCCCAACTCTTTAGAAATAACAAAGGGGAGGGCGAGTTCTGTCCAGAGTACGGGTGTGGGTGGGGGGGGTGGGGGGGGGACGGGGGGGACAGCGTGAAAAGGATACATCCATGAGGCTGACCATGGTCCTACAGGACTCCATACTGAAGCCGTCTGTCTTCAGGTCTTCGTCTGAAATCAAACAACAAAACAGTCAAGCTGATGATCTGAGTCTTCCCACAGCAGAACCCACAAGGCTACCTCCTGTCCTCCTGAGAATGGGGACATACACTAATGGTGGGACTGGGTTTGGGGTTTGGGCTATCAGGAAATGTATGTGGGTTCACACCAAAGGAAAACGGCTGTACTCACGTCTAGTCACTACTCTGTTCAGGATGGTCCTAAGCTCGCGGACAGAAATCTCCATGTCCTAAAACACAGAAGGGCGATTGAGGGGGGGAAAAAAAACAAGTCTTAGACATAGCGTAGGTTTAGAAAAATCTCTAAGGTCCAACCTTTAAACAATCTTGGAACAAATTAGTTCTAGAATATTTGTTATCCGAATTAGATATAGCATAGCTGATAATCCTACGATGGACATCTCTAACTCAGCCAACAAGCCAATAAAGGAATCGCACCTCTCCTGCCAGCTGAGAAAACATAGATTTGAATGAGTCTTCGACGTCATCTTCACTGATGTCATCCTACAAGAGAACAGGGGAATACAAACATTTTATTACATTCCAACCATTTAATCAGAAGGTCAGGATGTACAATATAAAACCCATAGTAACAGGCAAGACAGCTACATTGTCGACATTAGTCTTATGTTCTACCCATAGTCGTTATGGTAGTGACTGTTATATCCATAGTAGTTGTGACTGTTCTATCCATAGTAGTTATGGTAGTGACTGTTCTATTCATAGTAGTTATGGTAGTGACTGTTCTATTCATAGTAGTTATGGTAGTGACTGTTCTATCCATAGTAGTTATGGTAGTGACTGTTCTATCAATAGTAGTTATGGTAGTGACTGTTCTACCCATAGTAGTTATGGTAGTGACTGTTATATCCATAGTAGTTATGGTAGTGACTGTTCTACCCATAGTAGTTATGGTAGTGACTGTTCTACCCATAGTAGTTATGGTAGTGACTGTTCTATTCATAGTAGTTATGGTAGTGACTGTTCTATTCATAGTAGTTATGGTAGTGACTGTTCTACCCATAGTAGTTATGGTAGTGACTGTTCTACCCATAGTAGTTATGGTAGTGACTGTTCTATTCATAGTCGTTATGGTAGTGACTGTTCTACCCATAGTAGTTATGGTAGTGACTGTTCTACCCATAGTAGTTATGGTAGTGACTGTTCTACCCATAGTAGTTATGGTAGTGACTGTTCTATTCATAGTAGTTATGGTAGTGACTGTTCTACCCATAGTCGTTATGGTAGTGACTGTTCTACCCATAGTAGTTATGGTAGTGACTGTTCTACCCATAGTAGTTATGGTAGTGACTGTTCTACCCATAGTAGTTATGGTAGTGACTGTTCTACCCATAGTCGTTATGGTAGTGACTGTTCTACCCATAGTAGTTATGGTAGTGACTGTTCTACCCATAGTAGTTATGGTAGTGACTGTTCTACCCATAGTAGTTATGGTAGTGACTGTTCTATTCATAGTAGTTATGGTAGTGACTGTTATATCCATAGTTGTTATGGTAGTGACTGTTCTATCCATAATAGTTATGGTAGTGACTGTTCTATTTATAGTAGTGACTGTTCTACCCATAGTAGTTATGGTAGTGACTGTTATATCCATAATAGTGACTGTTCTACCCATAGTAGTTATGGTAGTGACTGTTCTATCCATAATAGTTATGGTAGTGACTGTTCTACCCATAGTAGTTATGGTAGTGACTGTACTATTTATAATAGTGACTGTTCTATTCATAGTAGTTATGGTTGTGACTGTTCTATTCATAGTTGTTATGGTAGTGACTGTTCTATTCATAGTAGTTATGGTAGTGACTGTTCTATCCATAGTAGTTATGGTAGTGACTGTTCTACCCATAGTAGTTATGGTAGTGACTGTTCTACCCATAGTAGTTATGGTAGTGACTGTTCTATTCATAGTAGTTATGGTAGTGACTGTTCTATTCATAGTAGTTATGGTAGTGACTGTTCTATCCATAGTAGTTATGGTAGTGACTGTTCAATTCATAGTAGTGACTGTTCTATCCATAATAGTGACTGTTCTATTCATAGTAGTTATGGTAGTGACTGTTCTACCCATAGTAGTTATGGTAGTGACTGTTCTATTCATAGTCGTTATGGTTGTGACTGTTATATTCATAGTAGTTATGGTAGTGACTGTTCTATTCATAGTAGTTATGGTAGTGACTGTTCTATTCATAGTCGTTATGGTTGTGACTGTTCTATTCATAGTCGTTATGGTTGTGACTGTTCTATTCATAGTAGTTATGGTTGTGACTGTTCTATTCATAGTCGTTATGGTTGTGACTGTTCTATTCATAGTCGTTATGGTTGTGACTGTTCTATTCATAGTAGTTATGGTAGTGACTGTTCTATTCATAGTAGTTATGGTAGTGACTGTTCTATTCATAGTCGTTATGGTTGTGACTGTTCTATTCATAGTCGTTATGGTTGTGACTGTTCTATTCATAGTAGTTATGGTTGTGACTGTTCTATTCATAGTAGTTATGGTTGTGACTGTTCTATTCATAGTCGTTATGGTTGTGACTGTTCTATTCATAGTCGTTATGGTTGTGACTGTTCTATTCATAGTAGTTATGGTTGTGACTGTTCTATTCATAGTAGTTATGGTAGTGACTGTTCTATTCATAGTCGTTATGGTTGTGACTGTTCTATTCATAGTAGTTATGGTAGTGACTGTTCTATTCATAGTCGTTATGGTTGTGACTGTTCTATCCATAGTAGTTATGGTAGTGACTGTTCTATTCATAGTAGTTATGGTAGTGACTGTTCTATTCATAGTAGTTATGGTTGTGACTGTTCTACCCATAGTAGTTATGGTTGTGACTGTTCTATTCATAGTAGTTATGGTTGTGACTGTTATATTCATAGTAGTTATGGTTGTGACTGTTCTATTCATAGTAGTTATGGTTGTGACTGTTATATTCATAGTAGTTATGGTAGTGACTGTTCTATTCATAGTAGTTATGGTAGTGACTGTTCTATTCATAGTAGTTATGGTTGTGACTGTTATATTCATAGTCGTTATGGTTGTGACTGTTCTATTCATAGTAGTTATGGTAGTGACTGTTCTATTCATAGTAGTGACTGTTCTATCCATAATAGTGACTGTTCTATTCATAGTAGTGACTGTACTATCCATAGTAGTTATGGTAGTGACTGTTCTATCCATAGTAGTTATGGTAGTGACTGTTCTATTCATAGTAGTTATGGTTGTGACTGTTCTATTCATAGTAGTTATGGTAGTGAGTGACAATACAGGAAATCCCACCTCATCTTCCAGATCTGCTGAGATTTCATCGTCTAACTCTCTGGGATGAGAAAACAGACACAATGAAAATATACACACACACTTAACACGTACGCACACGCACACACACACACACACACACACACACACACACACACACACACACACACACACACACACGCACACAGAGGCATGGTGACCCACACACAAGTCTTTTTTTTAAGCCATACGTCATGAATTACAGGATCACACGCACACACTTACTCTGTCTCAGACTGTTTCTCAGTGAAGACTCGCAGGACGAAGTCGGCCTCCTGGCCAGACTCGAAGGTGGAGGGGACGATGAGGTATTCTCCTGGAGGGAGACGGAGACGGTTGCTGACCTCTCTCAGGTTGACGAAGGTCTCCGAGCGAGCGCAGGATGAATGGGTCAGGAAGAAGTCCTTCTTTAAGTGCACGTTCTGACAGCCCCTGTACTGGATAGAAAATATATGTCTTCAACTACATACTGTATGTTGAAGCCCAGTTTACCTGATACAGGTTAAGTCCTAGACACCACCACCCCCCCCCCCCTTTCCCCACCCACCTAATTAAAAATGCTTCTTAGTCCAAGACTAGGCTAAACCTGTGTCTGGGAAACTGGCCCATATTCATGTAGATGAGTGCCATTTTAAAAAGGAAGAACGCATCTATAACCATACCCGAGTTGGCTCATTCTCACAATGACCAAAAGACATGAGCCTAAATGTCCAGCTGTGGGAACAAAATGATTTATACCTCTTCTGGAATCTGTACAAACAGAAGAATACAATAGGAGAAACATTAAAGTATGAAAACAATGAATTTCTGTGAAAAGCAAAGTAGTGAGTGTGTAGCAGCGTCAACCCCCCCCCCCCCCCCCCCCCCACCCAGACATGTTAGGCTGTCGACTCCTTAGAAGCTCGTTTCTCACCTCGTAGATGGCGAACCCGATGGTGTGCATGTCCTGTCCCTGTTTCCGGTACCTCCTCCTGTCCTTCTGCATCAGAGCCACCAGGAAGCTACAAGCCACCTCTTCATCCTCAGGGTCGTCGTCCTCCTCTAGCAGAGTGATCTTATACTGGGGGTTGATCCAGAACGTGTCTGGAGGAACACAGAGATAAGACAGAGTTATACTGGGGGTTGATGCTGAACAACACAGAGATATGACAGAGTTATACTGGGGGTTGATCTAGAACGTGTCTGGACAATAGAGGAGCATTAAGGTAATCCATACAACCAAAATGTTATAGATATCCCATTTGGTCAAATCAAATCACATTTTTATTTGTTGAATGCGCAGAATACGACAGGTGTAAACTTTACCGTGAAATGCTTACTTACAAGCCTTTAACCAACAGTGTAGAGTTAAAAAGTAAGAAAAATGTGTTAAATAAAAAAAAATTGAAATAGTAACACAATAAAATAACAATAATGAGACTATATACACAGAGTACCGGTACCGAGTCAATGTGCAGGGGTACAAGGTAGTCAAGACAGTCGAGGCAGTAGAGGCAGTCAAGGTAGTCGAGGGTAGTCACTGTTGTCGAGGCAGTCGAGGGTAGTCGAGGCAGTCGAGGGTAGTCACTGTTGTCGAGGCAGTCGAGGGTAGTCGAGGCAGTCGAGGGTAGTCACTGTTGTCGAGGCAGTCGAGGGTAGTCGAGGCAGTCGAGGGTAGTCACTGTTGTCGAGGCAGTCGAGGGTAGTCGAGGCAGTCGAGGGTAGTCACTGTTGTCGAGGTAACATGTGAATGTGTAGCTGTTGTAAATGCTCTGTGGTGATTTTCCTGAAAACACTAACACATAAAATAGGATCTTAGCTCCTACTCTAAATGTTCATGTTGACTGTGACTCACTGGGATGGTTCCTGTTCTGGACTGTAAACGCTCTATGTAAGATGTTTCTATGACACTAGGAAGGTTCTGGCTGTGCTGTATCTGTACCATAGTGTAAATGTTCATGTTGACTGTGACTCGCTGGGATGGTTCCTGTTCTGGACTGTAAACGCTCTATGTAAGATGTTTCTATGACACTAGGAAGGTTCTGGCTGTGCTGTATCTGTACCATAGTGTAAATGTTCATGTTGACTGTGACTCGCTGGGATGGTTCCTGTTCTAGACTGTAAACGCTCTATGTAAGATGTTTCTATGACACTAGGAAGGTTCTGGCTGTGCTGTATCTGTACCATAGTGTAAATATTGATGTTCTGGTATTTTCTAAACTATGCGTTCTGGTTTGTAAATAATGTACTAGTAAACTGTTTAACTCACTGGGGTGGTTCCCACAGCCCTCGGTCGTACTGACCCTCCATCCTACACATTCTGCACTGCCCCTGTACTGTAAAAGCTCTAGAATGTAGGTGTTCTGGAAGTGGTTCTGTGACTCACTGGGGTGGTTCCCACAGCCCTCGGTCGTACTGACCCTCCATCCTACACATTCTGCACTGCCCCTGTACTGTCAAAGCTCTAGAATGTAGGTGTTCTGGAATGTTGGTTCTGGAAGTGGTTCTGTGACTCACTGGGGTGATTCCGATAGCCTTCCGGTTCCTGTACTGTACCGTAAATGAAGTCTGGGTTAGTAGTACCAGTCTCTTTAACTAACAGTTCACTCCTAGCTACACCCTTTCCCCCCGGCTCAGAAGACGTGGATGTCGATTATGGCAGCCCCCCCCTGCACCTCTCTGATTCAGAGGGGTTTGGGTTAAATGAGGAAGACACATCTCAGTTGAATGCATTCAGTTGTACAACTTAACGTTCTGCAGTATGAGGTGTTAACGTTCTGCAGTATGAGGTGTTAACGTTCTGCAGTATGAGGGTGTTAACGTTCTGCAGTATGAGGGTGTTAACGTTCTGCAGTATGAGGTGTTAACGTTCTGCAGTATGAGGTGTTAACGTTCTGCAGTACGGGGTCTTAACGTTCTGCAGTATGAGGGTGTTAACGTTCTGCAGTATGAGGGTGTTAACGTTCTGCAGTATGAGGTGTTAACGTTCTGCAGTATGAGGTGTTAACGTTCTGCAGTACGGGGTCTTAACGTTCTGCAGTATGAGGGTGTTAACGTTCTGCAGTATGAGGGTGTTAACGTTCTGCAGTATGAGGGTGTTAACGTTCTGCAGTATGAGGGTGTTAACGTTCTGCAGTATGAGGGTGTTAACGTTCTGCAGTATGAGGTGTTAACGTTCTGCAGTATGAGGTGTTAACGTTCTGCAGTATGAGGGTGTTAACGTTCTGCAGTATGAGGTGTTAACGTTCTGCAGTATGAGGTGTTAACGTTCTGCAGTATGAGGGTGTTAACGTTCTGCAGTATGAGGTGTTAACGTTCTGCAGTATGAGGTGTTAACGTTCTGCAGTATGAGGGTGTTGACGTTCTGCAGTATGAGGGTGTTAACGTTCTGCAGTATGAGGTGTTAACATTCTGCAGTATGAGGTGTTAACGTTCTGCAGTATGAGGTGTTAACGTTCTGCAGTATGAGGGTGTTAACGTTCTGCAGTATGAGGTGTTAACGTTCTGCAGTATGAGGTGTTAACGTTCTGCAGTATGAGGTGTTAACGTTCTGCAGTATGAGGTGTTAACATTCTGCAGTATGAGGGTGTTAACGTTCTGCAGTATGAGGTGTTAACGTTCTGCAGTATGAGGTGTTAACGTTCTGCAGTATGAGGGTGTTAACGTTCTGCAGTATGAGGGTGTTAACGTTCTGCAGTATGAGGTGTTAACATTCTGCAGTATGAGGGTGTTAACGTTCTGCAGTATGAGGTGTTAACGTTCTGCAGTATGAGGTGTTAACGTTCTGCAGTATGAGGTGTTAACGTTCTGCAGTATGAGGTGTTAACGTTCTGCAGTATGAGGGTGTTAACGTTCTGCAGTATGAGGTGTTAACGTTCTGCAGTATGAGGGTGTTAACGTTCTGCAGTATGAGGTGTTAACGTTCTGCAGTATGAGGTGTTAACGTTCTGCAGTATGAGGTGTTAACGTTCTGCAGTATGAGGTGTTAACGTTCTGCAGTATGAAGGTGTTAGCGTTCTGCAGTATGAGGTGTTAACGTTCTGTAGTTTGAGGTGTTTCTGCAGTATGAGGTGTTAACGTTCTGCAGTATGAGGTGTTAACGTTCTGCAGTATGAGGGTGTTAACGTTCTGCAGTATGAGGGTGTTAACGTTCTGCTGTATGGGGTGTTAACGTTCTGCAGTATGGGGTGTTAACGTTCTGCAGTACGGGGTCTTAATGTTCTGCAGTATGAGGGTGTTAACATTCTGCAGTATGAGAGGTTAACGTTCTGCAGTACGGGGTCTTAACGTTCTGCAGTATGAGGGTGTTAACGTTCTGCAGTATGAGGGTGTTAACGTTCTGCAGTATGGGGTGTTAACGTTCTGCAGTATGAGGTGTTAACGTTCTGCAGTATGAGGGTGTTAACGTTCTGCAGTATGAGGGTGTTAACGTTCTGCAGTATGAGGGTGTTAACGTTCTGCAGTATGAGGTGTTAACGTTCTGCAGTATGGGGTGTTAACGTTCTGCAGTATGGGGTGTTAACGTTCTGCAGTACGGGGTGTTATTAACGTTCTGCAGTATGAGGGTGTTAACGTTCTGCAGTATGAGGTCCCCGGCTATACTCCCTCTTCCCCACATGCCCTTGTATTCTACTGTAAACGTTCTGCAGTATGAGGGTGTTAACGTTCTGCAGTATGAGGGTGTTAACGTTCTGCAGTATGAGAGGTGTTAACGTTCTGCAGTATGAGAGGTGTTAACGTTGTAATGTAATACTGTGATGTAAATATTCTACGTGTTCTTGAAGATATGTTAGATGTTCCATGACTCACTGGGGTGGTTACGGCAACCCCCGGCGGTACTCCCCCGTCTCCACATGCCGTGGAACATGATGGTGTTCCAGTGGCTGAGGCCGTCCTCACTCAGAGCGTCCGCTGTCAGGTTGCAGATCTCCAGGCGGGAAAACTGCCTCAGGAACTCCTGGAACGACATCCTACAGACAGGGGAGATTAGGGTGATTTAAAAAGGATGTGGACACCGGCTCGTCCAACATCTCATTCCAGAATCATGGGCATTAATATGGAGTTGGTCCCTCTGCTGCTATAACAGCCTCCACTCTTCTGGGAAGGCTTTCCACTAGATGTTGGAACATTACCGTGGGGACTTAGGGTGATTCAAGTTCTTCCACTCCGATCTCGACAAACCATTTCTGTATAGACTTCGCTTTGTGCATGGGGGCATTGTCATGCTGAAACAGGAAAGGGCCTTCCCCAAACTGCTGCCACAAAGTTGGAAACACAGACTTGTTTAAAATGTCATTGTATGTTGTAGCGTTAAGATTTAAGGGGCCCGAACCATGAAAAACAGCCCCAGACCATTATTCCTAATCCACCAAACGTTACAGTCGGCGCTATGCATTGGGGCAGGTAGCGTTCTCCTGGCATCCGCCAAACCAAGATTTGTCCGTTGGCCTGCCAGATGGTGAAGTGTGATTTATCACCCCAGAGAACGTGTTTCCACTGCTCCAGAGTCCAATGGCAACAAACTTCACACCACTCCAGCCGATGCTTGGCATTGCGCATGGTGATCTTAGGCTTGTGTGCGGCTGCTCGGCCATGGAAACCCATTTCATGAAGCTCCAGACGAACAGTTATTGTGCTGACGTTGCTTCCAGAGGCAGTTTGGAACTCGGTAGTGAGTGTTGCAACCGAGGACAGATGATTTTTATGTGCCACGTGCTTCAGCACTCGGCGGTCCCGTTCTGTGAGCTTGTGTGGCCTACCACTTCACGGCTGAGCCGTTGTTGCTCCTAGACGTTTCCACTTCACAATAACAGCACTTACAGTTGACCGGGGAAGCTCTAGCAGGGCAGAAATTTCACAAACTGACTTCTTGGAAAGGTGGTATCCTATGATGGTGCCACGTTGAAAGTCACTGAGCTCTTCAGTAAGGCTTCTACTGCCAATGTGTGTCTATGGAGATTGCGTGGCTCTGTGCTCGATTTTATACACCTGTCAGCAACGGGTGTGGCTGAAATAGCCGAATCCACTAATTTGAAGGTGTCTCCAATTTTGTATATTTAGTGTATATGATATTTTCATCACAATGGCAGCTGAAGATTTAGATAAAGCTGACCGGCACACGAAGGCTTCTGGGTTCTGAGATTACAGAACACCAGGGTCATTTTAAACAACTGAGAACTCAGCATGTAATCACGCTCTTCATCCTACCAGAACTCTCCGTCCTCCATCTTTAGATGCAGGTCCTCTCTCTCAGATGGGTCCAACTCATCCCACTCAGGAGAACTGGACACAGACGGGGAGACAAGAACAGAGCAATAGTATACTGAGAAACAGAATCTACTACAACCTACGACAGAAACTTTATGAATGTGTGAGTAAAAGTCGAGGTTTGTGGTGAAACTGGGGTTTAGTACTAGGTCAGGTGTGTTAATATGTTGGTTGTGAATGTGGACCTAGTAGTGGTTCTGTAATGCTCACTTGTCACTCCAGGCGCCAGTCCACTCCACCTGTCCCCAGGGGTTCCTCACCCTGATCAGTCTCTCCACCTGACCCTGGTAGTCCACCTGGAGCAGAACAGAATCACACATATCACGCAGTACAACAATAAAAACCCAGTCTACATAGAAACACTAACATTAAAAGACCAGGGAGACAAGGGTTCCAAAGCAGGGTCTGAAGACCCAGATACACTGGGGTCAGACCCAGGTGAAACCAGGCTTCCTAGTTTATTCTATTTACGGGCTTAACCTACCTTCTTCAGGCCGGTGACTGAGTAAGCATGACCTTTCACCAGTTTCTTGAACGTCACAGACTCCATGTCAAAGGCACTGGTGATCTGTAGTCACAAAATATAGTCAGAAGAATACAAGACCCATGATGCATCTGAATCAGCATTATTTAATATAAGGATGTATTGACTACAATGTTAATGTTATAAATTATAAAGTTCATGATTACGCTCTTCAAAAAGTAGGTACATTAAACTATACCCAGTGCTGTGTTCATGAGGCACCAAAACGGAAGAAAACGGACAGAAATAGGGAGGGACTACCTTGAGTTGTCCAATAACAACCGCTTGAATTAGTTTTCTGTTGAAAAACATTTTAAATTGATGTGCCCTAATGAATGAGACCCTGGTGTTTTTGACAGGACCAGAGGAGCAGGGGACTCACGTCGATGGAGCAGCCCAGCAAGGAGCCTCTGTCCAGGGCTTTGCCAATGATCCTGTACAGGTCCCGTGGAGCCTTACGGAGCTCGTACATCTCAGACACACCGCCGGTGAAGTCCTCAAAGCCTTCTGTGGTGCTGCCTCCAGACAGAGCCTCGTAGGAACCATTCAACCTGACAGTGACAGTAGAAACACATAAATGCAGGGATATACACACGTCACATTCAGTGAGCTCCAAAAGTATTGGGACAGTGACCTATTGGTTGTTGTTTTGGCTCTGTGCTCCAGTTATTTGGATTTTAAATGATACAATGGCTATGAGGTTAAAGTGCAGACTGTCAGCTTGAGTTTGAAGGTATTTTCATCATATCGGGTGAACCGTTTAGAAATTATAGCACTTTTTGTACATAGTCCAAAAGTATTGGGACAAATTGACTCATACTGTACAGTATGTCTACACAAGTAGTCAACATTTTTGTATTTGGTCCCATATTCCTAGCACCCAATGATTACATTAATGTGGACACTACCACGATTACGGACAATCCTGAATGAATTGTGAATAATGATGAGTCACAAAGTTACAGACACACAAATATCATACCCTCCCCAAAATGCTAACCTCTAACCATTACAATAACAGGGGAGGTTAGCATTTTTTTTGGGGGGGGGTATGATATTTGTGTGTCTGTAACTTTCTGACTATATAAAATGCTAACCTCCCCTGTTATTATAATGGTGAGATGTTATGGTAGAGACATTAAGATTCAATTATATGTCAACAGCTCTGGTGGACATTCCTGCAGTCAGAATGCCAATTGCACGCTCCCTCAAAACTTGAGACATCTGTGGCATTGTGTTGTGTGACAAAACTGCACATTTTAGAGTGGCCTTTTATTGTGCCCAGCACAAGGTGCACCTGTGTAATGATTATGATGTTTAAACTGCTTCTTGATATGCCACACCTGTCAGGTGGATGGATTATCTTGGCAAAGGAGAAAATGCTCACTAACAGGAATGTAAAGAAATTTGTACACAACGTTTGAGAGAAATAAGATTTTTTTGTGCATTTGGAAAATTGCTGGGATCTTTTACTTCAGCTCATGAAGTCATGGGACCAACACTTTACATGTTGCATTTACATTTCTGTTCAGTATACTTTCATACACATATTTTCTCCCAATACTTCTGTTCCCCTAAAATGGAGGGGACTAGGTACAAAGAGTGCTGTTATTTCTAAACGGTTCCCCGATATGGATGAAAATACCCTAAAATTAAAGCTGACAGTCTGCACTTTAACCTCATAGTCATTGTATGATGTCAGTACAGAGCCAAAACAACAACAAAAATCAGTCACTGTCCCAATACTTGTGGAGCTCACTGTAGATGTATACATGATTAAGTCTATATTGCAGAGAGAGTGTTAATATGATCGACACACACACACATAGGCCCTGATTAAAAGTAGTGCACTAAATAGAGAATGAGGTGCCATTTGGGACGTAGACCAGGCCTTCGTTGACATACTTGGCGTAGGCCTTCTCCAGCAGGGCGCTCCAGAACTCATTTCCCTCGGCTGAGTGAACGAACATGATCTCTCCATTCTTCGTTGGCAGCCGGTCGTCAATCACCACGTCCACCCACTCACCAAACTGCCAGAACTGAAGAGGACCACAACAGACAACATTCCATAGAATGTCTCAACATGTCACAAAGAGAGTGAATCACATGGCAGAACATGGAGAAAGCATTACTGGACACTACAACCGTCTCTAAACCTAGAAACGATCTCACTTCCACCGGTGTAAAGTAGGCGTAAAACAAGTCCCCTATGACAGAAATAAAAGGGGAAATTCGCTAAGGATTCACAGAACCTCTATACCAGGTGGTGTCAGAGGAAGACCCTAAACATTGTCAAAGACTCCAGCCACCCTAGTCATAGACTGTTCTATCTGCTAACGCACGGCACGGCAAGCGGTACCGGAGCGGCAGGTCTAGGTCCTGAAAAGGGGGAAAAAAGTTCCACCCTCGCTCTGTGGATGTAGACGGCTACAAAAAAAATACAGATGAAAACTCTCTGGGTAAATAGTGTGGTCTACAGCTTATCATAAGATACTCAACCTCGGGCGAGCAAATCTTTGAGACTTCCTTAGATATCGTATCTGTTTACATAAATGCCTTTGCCCCCGCTGCAACAAAATATGTCTTCCTCTGACGAGGAGTATGACAGATCGGACCAATATGCAGCGTGGTAAACGTTGGCAATTTTTTATTAAAAGACACTGAACTCGAAAATACAAAATAACAAAGAGAAAGAACGAAACGAAAACGAAACAGTTCTGTCTGGTGAAGACACAGAAAACAAATCACCCACAACTCAAGTGGG
The DNA here is from genome assembly GCF_057628025.1 of Oncorhynchus mykiss. Lineage (NCBI taxonomy): Eukaryota > Metazoa > Chordata > Actinopteri > Salmoniformes > Salmonidae > Oncorhynchus > Oncorhynchus mykiss. Next base: position 5,041,714 of record NC_143037.1, on the reverse strand, counting down.
AAAAACCGGCTGCCTAAGTATGGTTCTCAATCAGAGACAACGAACGACACCTGCCTCTGATTGAGAACCATACCAGGCCAAACACATACATACTACATAGAAAAAAGAACATAGGCTACCCACCCCAACTCACGCCCTGACCAAACTAACACAAAGACATAATAAAGGAACTAAGGTCAGAACGTGTCTTACCAGACGCTGCTGTTCCGTCTTGCTGATACAGTGTATAACCTACCAGCCGTATGTTCTTAATGTCGTCCTCGACTCGGTGAAGCATAAAATATTACAGTTTTTAATGTCCCGCTGGTAGGATATACGTGCTTTCAGTTCATCCCATTTATTTTCAAGCGATTGAACGTTAGCTAGCAGGACGGAAGGCAAGGGCAGATTAGCCAATCGTCGCCTGATCCTCACCCTCATCTTTCCGCGAAAATCTCAGTTTCCTTCTCTAGCGAATCACGGTGATCCTGGCCTGGTCCTCACAATGTAACGATCGTTGTTGGAAGGATGGTCGGACCGAGATGCAGCGTGGGGTTAATCATTTTTTATTTACGATAACCGGCACAAAACAAGAAAGAGTAACAAACGAAACGTACAACTTTGTAGGGCTAAAAAGCTACAATACAAAATCAAGATCCCACAAACAACAGGTGGGAAAAGGCTGCCTAAATATGATCCCCAATCAGAGACAACGATAGACAGCTGCCTCTGATTGGGAACCATACCAGGCCAACATAGAAATAAAAAAGTACTCACCCTAATCACACCCTGACCTAAACAAAATAGAGAATAAAAAGGCTCTCTAATGTAAGGGCGGAGACACACAAGGCACCCTGATCTTTTGCCTCGAAACCTACGTTTCCTTCTTCAGTGAATCATGTGGATCGGGGGCCTGGTCGGGTGTCAACAGGATATCCCTCGATGTCCGACTCATTGAAGAAAAACTCTTCATCCAGTTTGAGGTGAGCATTCCCAGTTCTGATGTTTAGAAGTTATTTTCGGTCATAGGAGACGGTAGCAGCAACATAACAAAATAGCATGATTGGTTGAGGGCCGATAAGACAGCAGCCCTACCCATCGGCGCCATCACGCGTGTGTAGTCATACCTGAAAGTGGAAGATCCCAGCATAGTCCTCTTGGAAGGACTGACCATGAGGGACCACTCGGTGGAGCAGCCTCTCATTGAGGGTTAGAGAGGCTATGGCTGCTAGGAGCCAGCAATCACCTGATGGAGGGAGAGAGAGGGGAGAAAGAGAGAGGGGAGTGAGAGAGAGGGGAGAAAGAGAGGGGAGTGAGAGAGAGAGAGGGAGAGACAGAGAGAGGGGAGAAAGAGGGGCGGGAGGGAGGGAGGGAGGGAGGGTAAGACAGATAGACAGAGAGAGAGATTGTTGCAATCATTTAACTAGAATGTCCAGCAGGTGGAGTGTGTACCAGGGTGTGCTTGTGTATGGATGTCAGCCAGGGCCCAACCAGCTCTGGTCGAGGGCCCACCCAGCTCTGGTCGAGGGCCCACCCAGATCTGGTCCAGGGCCCACCCAGCTCTGGTCCAGGGCCCACCCAGATCTGGTCCAGGGCCCACCCAGCTCTGATCCAGGGCCCACCCAGCTCTGGTCCAGGGCCCACCCAGCTCTGGTCCAGGGCCTACCCAGCTCTGGTCCAGGGCCCACCCAGCTCTGGTCCAAGGCCCATCCAGATCTGGTCCAGGGCCCACCCAGCTCTGGTCCAAGGCCCATCCAGATCTGGTCCAGGGCCCACCCAGCTCTGGTCCAGGGCCCACCCAGCTCTGGTCCAGGGCCCACCCAGCTCTGGTCCAGGGCCCATCCAGATCTGGTCCAGGGCCCATCCAGATCTGGTCCAGGGCCCATCCAGATCTGGTCCAGGGCCCACCCAGCTCTGGTCCAAGGCCCATCCAGATCTGGTCCAGGGCCCACCCAGCTCTGGTCCAGGGCCCATCCAGATCTGGTCCAGGGCCCACCCAGCTCTGGTCCAGGGCCCATCCAGATCTGGTCCAGGGCCCACCCAGCTCTGGTCCAAGGCCCATCCAGATCTGGTCCAGGGCCCATCCAGATCTGGTCCAGGGCCCACCCAGCTCTGGTCCAGGGCCCACCCAGCTCTGGTCCAGGGCCCATCCAGATCTGGTCCAGGGCCCACCCAGCTCTGGTCCAGGGCGTTAGTATGGCGGTAGTCCCTCTAGGAAGAAAGCTGCACTAACAACCAAGTACTACCGTTACTACCTACTATTACCTACTCTGCTGCCCCATAGTTCAACTTCGTTCTATGGAAGAGAATTTTCCACATTCACTTGAACATGATGAAAGGGGGAAATTGTTTGGCGTTTGATTTCTTGAGCCAGCTACCAGAGTACAGCACTTTACTTTAATGGATGCAAATTAGACAGGCCTCACAGTGATGACTGAGGTCTGTAAAAGCATGTTGTAAATATGGATGGAAGCAAGGCAAAGATCTGGATGAGATATTATATGGCTGTGGTGGGTGGCACTATCACTGAGAGGAGAGGGGGAGAAGATGGCACTATCACTGAGAGGAGAGGGGGAGAAGATGGCACTATCACTGAGAGGAGAGGGGGAGAAGATGGCACTATCACTGAGAGGAGAGGGGGAGAAGACGGCACTATCACTGAGAGGAGGATAAGACGGCACTATCACAGAGGAGAGGGGGAGAAGACGGTGCTATCACTGAGAGGAGGAGAAGACGACACTATTACTAAGAGGGAGGGGGAGAAGACGGCACTATCACTGAGAGAAGAGGGGGAGAAGACGGCACTATCACTGAGAGAAGAGGGGGAGAAGACGACACTATCACTGAGAGGAGGAGAAGACGACACTATTACTAAGAGGGAGGGGGAGAAGACGGCACTATCACTGAGAGAAGAGGGGGAGAAGACGGCACTATCACTGAGAGGAGACGGGGAGAAGACGGCACTATCACTGAGAGGAAAGGAGGAGAAGACTGCACTATCACTGAGAGGAGAGGGGGATAAGACTTGAATCAATCAAAAAGTAACACGATAAACTAACAATAGCGAGACTATATACAGGGGTTACTGGTGCCGAGTCAATGTGGATTCTATATTCAGGGGTTACTGGTGCCGAGTCAATGTGGATTCTATATTCAGGGGTTACTGGTGCCGAGTCAATGTGGATTCTATATTCAGGGGTTACTGGTACAGAGTCAATGTGCGAGGGTACAGGTTAGTCGAGGTCATTTGTAAAGTGACTGTTGTCATGACTGTCCTGACCAGGTCAGGTTACAGGAGACGACAACCCTACAGATTATCTCTCAACGCCAACAGAGGAGGAGAGATCTAGGGGTCTGAAGATGTGGGGGGGGGGGGGGGGGGTTATGACCCCTCACGCCCCTGGTAAATCTCAGGCCACAGACACATTCCTTTGTCCTGTTACTATGGAGACCCAACCCACCCTAGTCATGACGATAGATGGAATATGAATATCTATGTCATTTGGTGGTCATGACGATAGATGGAATATGAAAATGTATGTCATTTTTGTTTTGTTATTAAAGGTTAATAGATGACGTTATTACGAAAACATTGTAATGTGAAGAGTTTTCCTAGTATATGTTTGATGTTTATACATTGTATGGAAAATATCCAAATCAAAGAGAATGTTTTGGGGAAGATGAAATGTTAAGTTAGTTGTCTAAAATTGGATTTGAATAAAATTAATTTGGTACGCCCAGGGTATAAAACCTGTGAGTATAGAATTTACAGGGAGACTATGTGACCCAAGCTGCAGCCACGGTCTAAAAAGTCAACGAACCCAGAATGCAACGCAAGTTTGAGGACAAATAAATCCTTTTCTACCCAAGCTACGGATGAGTAGCTGTGTCTAAGCAGGTGAATTCAAGTCGAACCACCTAGCCTCCATCTCCCATCGAATCGTGGTATCTAAAGGGTGTAATTAATTAATTAATTAATTCCTAATTCCTTCTTCCTCCTCAGAAGACCCCTTCCAGAGAAAAGGGTGAGGGAACAGACTCCTAAGCCAAAAAGGACACTGACATCGGGAGGACTCTCAGAGAGGTGCGCCGGAGTAGTGCGTCATCGAACAGCTGAAGGCCTACGCAGAGAATCCTCGGAGATCATCCCCACGTAATTACATCGTTATATTCTGACCCATAAGGGCCGCAGTTTGGGGCAAGGCTAGGGTTATAATAAGCATACCTGACAAATTCACCCAAGTGTATATTTCTCTCGAGTACCTTCTTTTTTCTCTCTCTCTTTGAAATCCTCATTGTAGGTAACACGCGCCATAGTGTGTTGGCCCGTTATACTAAGTTCTAATCAATAGCCTATAATGTGTTTTGTCTATGTGTATCTTTTATCATCATTTTAGCTTTTTAGTAAATAAACATTCAACTAATATTGGTGTGGTCCGAACTCATTGGTGAGACCCAGGTCCGAACTCATTGGTGAGACCCGGGTCCGTGCAGATTCACGGGCTATTCCACGTTCAGAACGAGATTGGTAGCGGCTGTTGTAAAATCGATATTCTGATATTCTTTGAGTTAATTTGAGAAATAGAAACAAAAAAAAAAAAACGTGTTTTCCCATGGTGCCCCAGGTTCATGAGTTCATAATTGCTTGATTCAGCTTGATTCAGTTAATCACGCAATTAGAAACAGTCGTCACATTAACTAATACAACGTCACAACACTGTGCATAGATAATAAACAGCGAGTAGCATCAGTTTAAAAAACTGGGGGGGGGGGGCAAGATTATGTGGTTGTCTTAACAAGCTACCTCAAGTTGAATGCACTGACTTAGTCACTGGATAAGAGCGTCTGCTATTAAAACCATCAAAATGTAAATGTGATTAAGGTTATCCTTCCATCTTGTACAAGTCAAGAACGAGGCTGGACTGTTGGGGTTATAGCAAAAGAGCATTTTCAGCTAGTAGGCTATTACAAGTGTTTAAAGATGTCCCCTTACCTCTTTTAACTTCAAGTAGAGCTGGGACGGTTAAAAAACCTTTTATGGAGGTGGTCCCTGTACAGGGACCGCTCAGCGGAAATTTCAGAGCGCCACCTATAGTACTTTACTTAGTACTCGATAAATCTCAAACTTTCATAAAAATACACATGCAAGGTACTGAATTAAAGCTACACTCGTTGTGAATCTAGCCACCAAGTCAGATTTGTAAAATGCTTTTCGGCGAAAGCATGAGAAGCTATTATCTGACAGCATGCACCCCCCAAAATACCAGCACGACACGTAAACAACAGATTTTGCGGTAGCCGGCGCTACCCAAAACGCAGAAATAAAATATAAAACATTCATTACCTTGGACGAGCTTCTTTGTTGGCACTCCTATATGTCCCATAAACATCACAATTGGGTATTTTTCCCGATTAAATCCGTCATTGTATACCCAAAATGTCATTTGCTGAAGGCCAGTCTGATGCTGCAAAAAGTCCATTTACAAGACGCAACGTCACTTTTTAAAATCACAAAAGTCGCCTATAAACTTTTACAAATCACTTCAAACGACGTTTCTAAACCAACTTTAGGTATTAATAAACGTTAATGATGTATCAAATTGATCACGGGGCGATCTGTATTCGATAGCAGCAAGTCTGGAAAACATCGTCCATTTTTTCAGTTTCACAACATACTGTGGTGCACCTCAAGAAAGGAGGGGTCTATTCGTGTTGTAACCAAGAATAAATTATTCTGATATTGATAGCAATGGTGACATCATGTGGAAGCTGTAGGCGTTTACAGGGGATTCGCATATATTTTCTCTCGTCTTAAACAATTCATTGAATGGCGGACGAATATTTTTGTTTTGTTTTTGGTAAACAGTTTTACCAGGGATTTTTACTCCTAAACACGTTCTGTTATAGCCACAGACCCGATTTAACCAGTTTTAGAAACTTCAGAGTGTTTTCTATCCACACATACTTATCATATGCATATACTATATTCCTGACATGAGTAGCAGGACTTTGAAATGTTGCGCGATTTTTAACAAAAAGCTGCGAAAATTCGCATCATCCATAACAGGTTTTAACCATTACAACCTCTTGTAGCAGTAAGGTTCATGATGATAAGTAGCCTATACTGGAGAAATGTCAAGTTTGAAATTAAAACAATATGCTAATATGGGTGATAGTTAATGAGACAAACTAGTAGTAAGTTAGTAGTTTAAAAGATAATAAAATAAAAACTGTGGTGCACATTAATATGATAAAATATAATTATATTTATTGTTATTGTATCAACTCAGGCAATTTATGGATTTTTGTCCGTGTCGCCCAGCTCTAACTTCTAGTAGTATCTATTTAGCTCAATCACCCCATAGCAATATAATGTCACGCCCTGACCTTAGAGAGCCTTTTAAGGTCTCTATTTGGTTTGGTCAGGGTGTGATTTGGGATGGGCGTTCTATGTTTTGTTTTTCTATGATTTTGTGTTTCTATGTTTTGGCCGGGTATGGTTCTCAATCAGGGACAGCTGTCTATCGTTGTCTCTGATTGGGAACCATACTTAGGTAGCCCTTTTTCCCTCGTTTCTTTGTGGGAAGTTGTCTTGGTTCAGGGCACATGGCCTTTAGCTTCACGGTTTGTTTAGTAGTGTTTATTGTTTTTGTCGACATCTTTTTCAAATAAAAATAATATGTACGCTCACCACGCTGCACCTTGGTCCTCCTCTTTCAACAGCCGTGACACAGAAACACCCCATAGCAACATAAACACCCCATAGCAACATAAACACACCCATAGCAACATAAACACCCCCATAGCAACATAAACACCCCCCATAGCAACATAAACACCCCCATAGCAACATAAACACCCCCATAGCAACATAAACACCCCATAGCAACATAAACACACCCATAGCAACATAAACACCTCATAGCAACATAAACACCCCATAGCAACATAAACACCCCATAGCAACATAAACACACCCATAGCAACATAAACACCCCATAGCAACATAAACACCCCATAGCAACATAAACACCCCATAGCAACATAAACACCTCAAAGCAACATAAACACCCCCATAGCAACATAAACACCCCATAGCAACATAAACACACCCATAGCAACATAAACACCTCATAGCAACATAAACACCCCATAGCAACATAAACACCCCATAGCAACATAAACACACCCATAGCAACATAAACACCCCATAGCAACATAAACACCCCATAGCAACATAAACACCCCATAGCAACATAAACACCTCAAAGCAACATAAACACCCCATAGCAACATAAACACCCCATAGCAACATAAACATCCCATAGCAACATAAACACCCCATAGCAACATAAACACACCCATAGCAACATAAACACCCCATAGCAACATAAACACCCCATAGCAACATAAACACCTCAAAGCAACATAAACACCCCATAGCAACATAAACACCCCATAGCAACATAAACACCCCATAGCAACATAAACACCCCATAGCAACATAAACACCCCATAGCAACATAAACACCCCATAGCAACATAAACACCTCAAAGCAACATAAACACCCCCATAGCAACATAAACACCCCATAGCAACATAAACACCCCATAGCAACTTAAACACCCCATAGCAACATAAACACCCCATAGCAACATAAACACCTCAAAGCAACATAAACACCCCATAGCAACATAAACACCCCATAGCAACATAAACATCCCATAGCAACATAAACACCCCATAGCAACATAAACACACCCATAGCAACATAAACACCCCATAGCAACATAAACACCCCATTGCAACATAAACACCTCAAAGCAACATAAACACCCCATAGCAACATAAACACCCCATAGCAACATAAACACCCCATAGCAACACAAACACCCCATAGCAACATAAACACCCCCCATAGCAACATAAACACCCCATAGCAACATAAACACCCCATAGCAACATAAAACCCCATAGCAACATAAACACCCCATAGCAACATAAACACCCCATAGCAACATAAACACCCCATAGCAACATAAACACCCCATAGCAACACAAACACACCCATAGCAACATAAACACCCCCATAGCAACATAAACACCCCATAGCAACATAAACACCCCCCATAGCAACATAAACACCCCATAGCAACATAAACACCCCCATAGCAACATAAACACACCCATAGCAACATAAACACCCCATAGCAACATAAACACACCCATAGCAACATAAACACCCCATAGCAACATAAACACCCCATAGCAACATAAACACCCCATAGCAACATAAACACCCCATAGCAACATAAACACCCCCATAGCAACATAAACACCCCATAGCAACATAAACACCCCCATAGCAACATAAACAGCCCATAGCAACATAAACACCCCCATAGCAACATAAACACCCCATAGCAACATAAACACCCCATAGCAACATAAACACCCCATAGCAACATAAACACCCCCATAGCAACATAAACACCCCCATAGCAACATAAACACCCCATAGCAACATAAACACCCCATAGCAACATAAACACCCCATAGCAACATAAACACCCCATAGCAACATAAACACACCCATAGCAACATAAACACCCCCCATAGCAACATAAACACACCCATAGCAACATAAACACACCCATAGCAACATAAACACCCCCATAGCAACATAAAACCCCATAGCAACATAAAGCACATACAGTGGGGCAAAACAGTTTTTAGTCAGCCACCAATTGTGCAAGTTCTCCCACTTAAAAAGATGAGAGAGGCCTGTAATTTTCATCATAGGTACACTTCAACTATGACAGACAAAATGAGAAAAAAAAAATCACATTGTAAGATTTTTTATTAATTTATTTGCAAATTATGGTGGAAAATAAGTATAAACACCCCATAGCAACATAAACACCCCCATAGCAACATAAACACCCCATAGCAACATAAACACCCCATAGCAACATAAACACCCCCCATAGCAACATAAACACACCCATAGCAACATACACACCCCATAACAACATAAAGCACATAAACACCCCATAGCAACATAAACACCCCATAGCAACCATTTGTTGTGCCTGCAGTCCTGTATTTATTAGCCATTCACAAGGTCTCCATCTTCAGACAGGAACAGGTGACTTTTACTGGAAGGTCAATCTATTGAGGGATGAAGCTGACCCGAGGTGGACCGGGCTATGGACTGTGACGTGAACGGGGGAAAAGCAATGAGGGAGGGAGGAGCGCCCTGCTCAAATAGAACAGTAATCTGTACCGCTCGGCCATGTTGTCAACAAGGCAGCATGGTGCATCATTCAGAAACATACAACATATCTTTTCCATAAAATAAATGTTTGAATTTTAATTCGGGAAGGCCGATAAAGCGTTTTTATCAAAAGCAATTCCGTTTGCATGTGAAAACACAGAATCCTATTGTGTCCCTGTCCAATCAGAACTCACGTAGAGCTCCCTGGCCAATCAGAACTCACCCAGAGGAAGTCTCTGTCCAATGAGAACTCACGTAGAGCTCCCTGCCAAATCAGAACTCAGAGAGCTTGTTCCTGGCCAATCACAACTCACCCAGAGGTTGTCCCTGGCCAATCAGAACTCACCCAGAGGTAGTCCATGTCAAATTGGAACTCACGTAGAGCTCCCTGGCTAATCAGAACTCATCGAGAGCTTGTCCCTGGCCAATCAGAACTCACCTAGAGCTCCCTGGCAGATGTCTGTTCTGGTAGCTCCTCCCAGGATGAACTGAGGGTCATCTGTCAGCTCCTGGAGGGAAGGAAAGGAGAGGATTACATTAGACTATAGCAAGAGTAATTTACAGTAGACTGTTAGGGAGAGGGACTGCTCAGCAAACAGACATTCTTGGGTTGTCTTTTTCCTGTGGGAGTATCAACTTAATTTACAATACATTACAGGTATAACATTTATTCTCTGTCTATTTCTATAACTGATGCTTCTAGTTGTTCAGGCAGCTGAGCATATCTGGCACTTGAGTGATTCTAGAACATAATATGTAACTCAGGTAAACAAGTAGCAAATCTAGGAAGTGGTCAGAGGAAACCTGGTCAACAGCTGCACTGATTGGTTTTTATTGGACTGAGAGGTTCCTTCCTCTTCCTGTCTCTACTTGTCCCATACTGCCAGTCTGTCCCACATGCCAGCCATACAACAAGTGCAGGAGTAGGGTGTGACAGGCATGCAGCATGTGGGCTAGACTATCTAGCTGTCTTTACAACAACATGGATCAACCTAAATTAGATTTGAATGTGAATTGCCCTGTGCTTGAATGGTAACAGGTGCAGGGCGTGACAGAGGCCGTGTAGCATCCAAACTGTGATGTAACACGGGTACATTTTGCTCTGAAAACCTCTCCATCCCCGTAGGGTTTTCAGCTGTTAACTTCGGTCGGCTCTGTGTAAACTACAATTCCGATACTGTTAAGAAACGTTTAGAAACGATTAGACACGTTAATCATCAACGCTTTACAAAACAGTTTGAAGCACATGCTGATTTGCCCCCTTATCTTTCATATCAGCGAGAAAGAATCTTTCAAATAAAAATGATTCACTTCCTGTAGCAGACAGCTGACCAACTACACTCACTTCCTGCCCAGGTAGCTTAGACACAGGTGTTCAGAGGACGCTAGATAGATAATTAGCACATGTGGTCGCCCCTCTCTCTCTCTCTCCCTCTCTCAAAAAGGGAAAATAATTAAACATAAATATTGGTTGTATTTATAATGGTGTTTGTTCTTCACTGGTTGCCCTTTTCTTGTGGCAATAGGTCACAAATATTGCTGCTGTGATATTGGCACACTGTGGTATTTCACCCAGTAGATATGGGAGTTTATCAAAATTGGGTGTCTTTTCTAATTATTTGTGGGTCTGTGTAATCTGAGGGAAATGTGTGTCTCTAATATGGTCATACATTGGGCAGGAGGTTTAGGAAGTGCAGGTCAGTATCCACCTCATTTTGTGGGCAGTGAGCACATAGCCTGTCTTCTCTTGAGAGCCATGTCTGCCTACGGCGGCCTTTCTCAATAGCAAGGCTATGCTCACTGAGTCTGTACATAGTCAAAGCTTTCCTTAATTTTGGGTCAGTCACAGTGGTCAGGTATTCTGCCACTGTGTACTCTCTGTTTAGGGCCAAATAGCATTCTAGTTTGCTCTGTTTTTATGTTAATTCTTTCCAATGTGTCAAGTAATTATCTTTTTGTTTTCTCATGATTTGGTTGGGTCTAATTGTGTTGCTGGTTGGGTCTAATTGTGTTGCTCTCTCTTTCTCTCTCTCTCTCTCTCTCTCTCTCTCTCTCTCTCTCTCTCTCTCTCTCTCTCTCTCTCTCCCTCCTCTCTCTCTCTCTCTCTCCCTCTCTCTCTATCCCTCTCTCTCTCTCTCTCTATCCCTCTCTCTCTATCCCTCTCTCCCTCTCTATCCCTCCCTCTCTCTATCCCCCCCCCCCCCTCTCTCTCTCTCTCTCTCTCTCTCTATCCCTCTCCCTCTCTATCCCTCTCCCTCCTCCTCTCTCTCACCGTGGGTCTCATCCATTCCACGTCCCTGGTCTTGGCGGAGAAGGGGGCCAGTTCCTTGAAGCCCAGAGAGGGAGGCTCGGCTAGGAAGGAGGGGTCCTGGAACAGACACCCCGTCTCCAGACACTCCTGCCTCAAAGCCTCATAGTCCTGGTTGAATGAATTAAATAAACATAACACACATTGTGCATCAAACAGATCTTGAATGATTAAACAGGTATTTCCAAAGTGGTCCTCGATGGTAAATAAATAACATAAAATAATCTGTCCCAAATGACACCCTAATCCCTATGGGCCCTGGACAAATGTAGTGCACTAAATAGGGAAAAGGGGTCCATTTGGGGCACAAGGTTTACAAAATAAAACAATCAAACAAACAAACAAACTGACCTGCTCAAGGAAGGGTACGGCGTGGTCGTTGGAGCCCATTCCCTCAGCTCGCAGTCTGCCGGTGGCTATGCTAGCAGAGATTCCCCCTGACATTCTGACACGGGACAGGACATACAGTGAGTTCCAAAAGTATTGGGACAGTGACCCATTTTTTTTTGGGGGGGGGGGGGGGGTTTGGCTCTGTTCTCTAGCACTTTGGATTGGAAATGATACAATGACAAAAGTGCAGGACTGTCAGCTTTAATTTGAGGGTATTTTCATTCATATCAGGTGAACCGTTTAGAAATGACAGCACTCTTTGTACATAGTCCCCCCACCCCATTTTAGGGGAACAAAAGTTCACTTATATTTGTATTAAATATACAGAAGTTTAGTATTTGGTACCATTTTCCTAGCACGCAATGATATTAATGTTGAAGCTACCTAGCTATTATTACAGATCATTCTGAATGAATCGTGAATAATGATGAGTCAGAAAGTCCCCTGTTATTGTAATGATGAGGGGTTAGCATGTCTTGGGGGTATGATATAATATGCTAGCATCCCCTTTTATTGTAATGGTGAGAGGTTAGCATGTATTGGGGGTATGATATAAAATGCTAACCTCCCCTGTCATTGTAATGGTGAGAGGTTAGCATGTCTTGGGGGTATGATATAAAAGGCTAACCGCCCCTGTTATTGTAATGGTGAGAGATTAGCATTTTGGGGTATGATATTTGTGCGTCTGTAGCTTTCTCACTCATCATTATTCTTGATTCATTCAGGATTATCCGTAATCATGGTAGAATCAACATTAATGTAGAAGTGTTTAGAATCATATAGTCTATTCTTATTTTTTAATAAAAGTGTCTCCAAAATGACACAGTACATTATTTACCATTCATTTCTATTGGTCACAAAATGATCTGAAACATCCAACAACATTGTAATCACAAGTTAGATGTAGTGATTGGGTGCTAGGAATATGGGACCAGATACTAAACCTTTGACTACTTGAATACACACACAGTTTAAGTACATTTGTCCCAATACTTTTGGTCCTTTAAATGGAGGGGACGATGTACAAAAAGTGCTGTAATTTCTAAACGGTTCACGAGATATGAGTGAAAATACCCTCAAATTAAAGCTGTCTGTCACGACTTCGGCCGAAGTCGATGCCTCTCCTTGTTTGGGTGGTGTTCTGCGGTCGACGTCACCAGTCTTCTAGCCATCGCCGATCCATTTGTCATTTTCCATTTGTTTTGTCTCGTTTTCCCACACACCTGGTTTTCATTTCCCAATTACCTGGTCATGTACAGTGGGGAGAACAAGTATTTGATACACAGCCGATTTTGCAGGTTTTCCTACTTATGTAGAGGTCTGAAATTTTTATCATAGGTACACTTCAACTGTGATCGAGTGTAAAACAAAAATCCAGAAAATCACATTGTATGATTTTCAAGTAATTAATTTACATTTTATTGCATGACATAAGTATTTGATCACCTACCAACCAGTATGAATTCTGACTCTCACAGACCTGTTAGTTTTTCTTTAAGAAGCCCTCCTGTTCTCCACTCATTACCTGTATTAACTGCACCTGTTTGAACTTGTTACCTGTATAAAAGACACCTGTCCACACACTCAATCAAACAGACTCCAACCGTCTGAAGTTTGCCAATGGCCATCTGGATGATCCAGAGGAGGATGGAAGAAGGTCATGTGGTCTGATGAGACAAAAATAGAGCTTTTGGTCTAAACTCCACTCCACTTTGGAGGAAGAAGAAGGATGAGTACAACCCCAAGAACACCATCCCAACCGTGAAGCATGGAGGTGGAAACATCATTCTTTGGGGATGCTTTTCTGCAAAGGGGACAGGACGACTGCAGATCTTGGCCAACAACTCCCTTCCCTCAGTAAGAGCATTGAAGATGGGTCGTGGCTGGGTCTTCCAGAATGATGACGACCCGAAACACACAGCCAGGGCAACTAAGGAGTGGCTCCGTAAGAAGGATCTCAAGGTCCTGGAGTGGCCTAGCCAGTCTTCAGACCTGAACCCAATAGAAAATATTTGGAGGGTGCTGAAAGTCCATATTGCCCAGCGACATCCCCGAAACCTGAAGGATCTGGAGAAGGTCTGTATGGAGGAGTTGGCCAAAATCCCTGCTGCAGTGTGTGCAAACCTGGTGAAGAACTACAGGACACGTATGATCTCTGTAATTGCAAACAAAGGTTTCTGTACCAAATATTAAGTTCTGCTTTTCTGATGTATCAAATACTTATGTCATGCAATAAAATGCTAATTAATTACTTAAAAATCATACGAAGTGATGGATTCTGGATTTGTTTTAGATTCCGTCTCTCACAGTTGAAGTGTACCTATGATAAAAATTACAGACCTCTACATGCTTTGTAAGTAGGAAAACCTGCAAAATCCTCAGTGTAACAAATACTTGTTCTCGCCACTGTATCTAACCCTCTGTTTCCCCCATGTCTTTGTGTGTGATTGTTATTGGTTCAGGTCGGAATGTTCCGGCTGGTTTATACCGGGTGCTGTTTCCCCCATGTCTTTGTGTGTGATTGTTATTGGTTCAGGTCGGAATGTTCCGGCTGGTTTATACCGGGTGCTGTTTCCCCCATGTCTTTGTGTGTGATTGTTATTGGTTCAGGTCGGAATGTTCCGGCTGGTTTGTACCGGATGCTGTTTATCATCCATGCTTTGTGTGTGATTGTTATTGGTTCAGGTCGGAATGTTCCGGCTGGTTTGTACCGGATGCTGTTTATCACCCATGTATTTGTGGCACTTTGTAAGTTGTTTTACTTAGTGCTGTCGAGTAAAGTGCGTTGTTTCACTCATCTCTGCTCTCCTGCGCCTGACTTTAATCACCAGCGACACTGGTACTTTAACCACCGAGTCGTTGTATGATTTCCAATCCAAAGTGCTGGATGAGCAGAGCCAAAGTATTTAAAAAATGTGTCACTGTCCCCATACTTTTGGAGCTCAGTGTAAATACAGTCAGAGGCCTAGGTGGGAGCAGCATGGGCACATTATTTACAAGACAACCAATATTATGCTGCTGTCTCTCAATCTCTCCTGACATGCTGGATCAGATACAGGAAATAAACAAGAGGCTAGGTGGGTGCTGCAATGCACAGGCAACACCTGGGTTCAAATTATATTCAATATAATTTTAAATACATTAGCTGGGCTTGATTAAGCTTGTCTGTCTGCAAGGGAACCAATAGAATCGTCGTACGACTGAACCCCCTCCCACCTGGCCCTCCAGGCGGCCTAAAGCTAACGCTCAAAGTATTTCAAATATTTTGAAATAGTGTTTGAACCCAAGTCTGGGACAGGCACAGGGCGGAAGGTATTAATAGCAGCAAGCTAAGCTAACAGCAGAGTGGCACACTGACACAAAGACTGCAGCACAGCAACCATCTATTCCAGCCTGCCTGTGTTTGTATGTTCGCTGTTTTACTAGTGATCTGTGTCTGTCTATTCTGTTCTGTTTTTCTACCAATGAACCTCTGATCTTGTGATCTGTCTGTAAACGTGTTATAGATTCTTCAACTGATCTTTCCCACCTGCAGTGAGTCAGAGAGGTTTATTTCCTCTGGTCTTCCCACCAGAAGTGAGTCAGAGAGGTTTCAGAAAGATTTCCTCTGGTCTTCCCACCTGCAGTGAGTCAGAGAGGTTTATTTCCTCTGGTCTTCCCACCAGAAGTGAGTCAGAGAGGTTTCAGAAAGATTTCCTCTGGTCTTCCCATCTGCAGTGAGTCCGAGAGGTTTCAGAAAGATTTCCTCTGGCCTTCCCACCTGCAGTGAGTCCGAGAGGTTTCAGAAAGATTTCCTCTGGTCTTCCCACCTGCAGTGAGTCAGAGAGGTTTCAGAAAGATTTCCTCTGGTCTTCCCACCAGCAGTGAGTCAGAGAGGTTTCAGAAAGATTTCCTCTGGTCTTCCCACCTGCAGTGAGTCAGAGAGGTTTCAGAAAGATTTCCTCTGGTCTTCCCACCAGCAGTGAGTCAGAGAGGTTTCAGAAAGATTTCCTCTGGTCTTCCCACCTGCAGTGAGTCAGAGAGGTTTCAGAAAGATTTCCTCTGGTCTTCCCACCTACAGTGAGTCCGAGAGGTTTATTTCCTCTGGCCTTCCCACCTGCAGTGAGTCAGAGAGGCTTCAGAAAGATTTCCTCTGGCCTTCCCACCTGCAGTGAGTCAGAGAGGTTTCAGAAATATTTCCTCACTGCTCACTGATAACAGTTCCTCCTGAACACATGCCTAAACATTGACTGTTCCTTCATTGGTGTGTAATAACTCAACTATTAAACAGAGTAATCTATCTATTAGCTAGTAGTCCATACTGGAAGACTTCATAGGAACCTCCGGGGCCTTTTATTCTCACTCTAGTTGTTAAGAGTGTATTTTTCAATGTTATAGTATTATCAATTAGTGTAATTTAGTTCATTGAGTTTCTGGTAATTGGTTTTATGTGGAATAGATTTAACAGTGATAAAAAATAATTATGGTAGAGTTATGTAAATACCCTGATTATGGTAGTTATGTAAATTCACTGATTATGGTAGAGTTATGTAAATACCTGTTAGGGATAGGGTGCTAGGTGTTAGATATAGGGTGCTAGGTGTTAGGGGTAGGGTGCTAGGTGTTAGAGATAGGGTAGTAGGTGTTAGAGATAGTGTACTAGGTGTTAGAGATAGGGTGCTAGGTGTTAGAGAAGGGTGCTAGGTGTTGGATATAGGGTGCTAGGTGTTAAGGTGCTAGAGATAGGGTGCTAGGTGTTAGAGATAGGGTGCTAGGTGTTAGAGGTACTAGGTGTTAGGGATAGGGTGCTAGGTGTTAGGGGTAGGGTGCTAGGTGTTAGGGGTAGGGTGCTAGGTGTTAGAGATAGGGTGCTAGGTGTTAGAGGTACTAGGTGTTAGGGATAGGGTGCTAGGTGTTAGGGGTAGGGTGCTAGGTGTTAGAGATTGGGTGCTAGGTGTTAGAGAAGGGTGCTAGGTGTTGGATATAGGGTGCTAGGTGTTGGATATAGGGTGCTAGGTGTTGGATATAGGGTGCTAGGTGTTAGAGATAGGGTGCTAGGTGTTAGAGATAGGGTGCTAGGTGTTAGAGGTACTAGGTGTTAGGGATAGGGTGCTAGGTGTTAGAGATAGGGTGCTAGGTGTTAGAGGTACTAGGTGTTAGGGATAGGGTGCTAAGTGTTAGAGCTAGGGTGCTAGGTGTTAGGGTGCTAGGTGTTAGGGGTAGGGTGCTAGGTGTTAGGGATAGGGTGCTAGGTGTTAGGGATAGGGTGCTAGGTGTTAGGGATATGGTGCTAGGTGTTAGGGGTAGGGTGCTAGGTGTTAGTGGTAGGGTGCTAGGTGTTAGATATAGGGTACTAGGTGTTAGGGGTAGGGTGCTAGGTGTTAGGGGAAGGGTGCTAGGTGTTAGGGGTAGGGTGCTAGGTGTTAGGGGTAGGGTGCTAGGTGTTAGGGGAAGGGTGCTAGGTGTTAGGGGTAGGGTGCTAGGTGTTAGGGGTAGGGTGCTAGGTGTTAGAGATAGGGTGCTAGGTGTTAGGGATAGGGTACTAGGTGTTAGAGATAGCGTGCTAGGTGTTAGGGTAATCTCATTCCCAGACACTTCCTGCCTAAATGCGCGATGAGTCTGGTAGACCATTAGCCAATACAGAAAGCCGGGAGACGCTCCCAGTGGATAGGCAGTAATTGGCTTACTCTACCAACCAATCATCTCCCATAACACCTCATCTCTAACTCTCCCCACGCCTCATGGTCGTGTGATTTGCTAAAAATAACTAAAGACAAATACTTTGATCAGAATTCACATAGAATTCTATGGTCACTCCCACTAAGGCCAACTTTGAATGGGTGATATCCCATGCGTGAATGGATGAAATCCCATGCGTGAATGGGTGATATCCTACTGTGTGCAATAGCCTGGGGACGAGGTTAGGGTTAGATTGAAATGGGAGACAGAGACAGCAACATCTATCTTTTTTTTTTCTCTTTTTTTTTGTTGAATTTTACCCCTTTTTCTCCCCAATTTCGTAGTATCCAATTGTGTAGTAGCTACTATCTTGTCTCATCGCTACAACTCCCGTACGGGCTCGGGAGAGACGAAGGTTGAAAGTCCTGCGTCCTCCGATACACAACCAACCAAGCCGCTGCTTCTTTAACACAGCGCACATCCAACCCGGAAGCCAGCCGGAGGAAACACCGTGCACCTGGCCACCTTGGCTAGCGTACACTGCGCCCAGCCCGCCACAGGAGTCGCTGGTGCGCGATGAGACAAGGACACCCCTACCGACCAAGCCCGCCCTAACCCGGGCGACGCTAGGCCAATTGTTCGTCGCCCCACGGACCTCCCGGTCGCGGCCGGTTACGACAGAGCCTGGGCGCGAACCCAGGACTCTGATGGCACAGCTGGCGCTGCAGTACAGCGCCCTTAACCACTGCGCCACCCGGGAGGCTCAGCAACATCTATCTTAACAAACCAGACCCCCCCACACACACACACGCAAAATAAGAAATGAATACCTTGAGTCTGTGAGCAGGCTGTGGAGAAATGAGAGAAAGGATTCATGTCTGTAACCAATATGACTTTAGAAACAGGGTTTAGTCTGTTGCATTCAGAACCTTTAGGGCACCACCTTGAAAAATAAGAGAAACAGTGGGGCAAAAAAGTATTTAGTCAGCCACCAATTGTGCAAGTTCTCCCACTTAAAAAGATGAGAGAGGCCTGTAATCTTCATCATAGGTACACTTCAACTATGACAGACAAAATTATAAAAAAAATCCAGAAAATCACATTGATCAGAAGGTCAAAACATCACTGCTCTAGAGGAGATCTGCATGGAGGAATGGGCCAAAATACCAGCAACAGTGTGTGAAAACCTTGTGAAGACTTGCAGAAAACGTTTGACCTCTGTCATTGCCAACAAAGGGTATATAACAAAGTACTGAGATAAACTTTTGTTATTGACCAAATACTTATTTTCCACCATAATTTGCAAATAAATTCATTAAAAATCCTACAATGTTATTTTCTGGATTTTTTTTTCTCATTTTGGCTGTCATAGTTGAAGTGTACCTATGATGAAAATTACAGGCCTCTCTCATCTTTTTAAGTGGGAGAACTTGCACAACTGGTGGCTGACTAAATACTTTTTTTGCCCCACTGTATGTAGAAAACCTGGGTCTGGCCCTGAGGCACTTCAGTATTGTCCCCCCCCCCCCCCCCCCCATCTCCCCTCTCTCTCCCCCTCACTCTTCTTTCCCTCTCTAACTGAACAAGGCCTGGAACCCTAGCCAAGGGTTGTCCTAGAGAACTACATTTGTAAACTCAGCAAAAAAAAGAAACGTCCCTTTTTCAGTACCCTGTCTTTTAAAGATAATTAGTAAAAATCCAAATAACTTCACAGATCTTCATTGTAAAGGGTTTAAACAATGTTTCCCATTGTCACATTCTGTCCATAGTTCCTTTGTTTTGTCTTTTTTTTTTGTATGGTCAGGGCGTGAGTTGGGGTGGGCAGTCTATGTTTGTTTTTCTATGTTGGTTTTTGTGTTCGGCCTGGTATGGTTCTCAATCAGAGGCAGGTGTCGTTAGTTAGTCTCTGATTGAGAATCATACTTAGGTAGCCTTTTTCCACCTGGGTTCGGTTTCGTGGGTGTTTATTTACTGTCTTTGTGTATGTCGCCAGACAGGACTGTTTCGGTTTTCGTTCGTTCACTTTATTGTTTTTGTATTTTCAGTGTTCAGATTTATTAAATATTTCATCATGAACACGCTGCGTTTTGGTCCTCCGATCCTTCTCGCTACTCCTCCTCAGAAGAGGAGGACGAGATCCGTTACACCCATGCTTATTCAATGAACCATAAACAATTAATGAACATGCACCTGTGGAACGGTCGTTAAGACACTAACAGCTTACAGACGGTAGGCAATTAAGGTCACAGTTATGAAAACTTAGGACACTAAAGAGGCCTTTCTACTGACTCTGAAAAACACCAAAAGAAAGATGCCCAGGGTCCCTGCTCAGCTGCGTAAACGTGCCTTAGGCATGCTGCAAGGAGGCATGAAGACTGCAGTTGTGGCCAGGGCAATAAATTGCAATGTCCGTACTGTGAGACGCCTAAGACAGCGCTACAGGGAGACAGGACGGACAGCTGACCATCCTTGCAGTGGCAGACCACGTGTAACAACACCAGGCAGGTCCTCAACAGACATCACCGGCAACAACGTCGCATATGGGCACAAACCCACCATCGCTGGACCAGACAGGACTGGCAAAAAGTGCTCTTCACTGACGAGTCACGGTTTTGTCTCACCAGGGGTGATGGTCGGATTCGCGTTTATCGTCGAAGGAATGAGCGCTACACTGAGGCCTGTACTCTGGAGCGGGATCGATTTGGAGGTGGAGCGTCCGTCATGGTCTGGGGCGGTGTGTCACAGCACCATCGGACTGAGCTTGTTGTCACTGCAGAATGTTTTGGTACCCTTCCCCAGATCTGTCCCTCGACACAATTCTGTCTCAGAGCTCTACAGACAATCTCTTCGA